>NC_134570.1:221962133-222268371 GCF_050947875.1 Dermacentor variabilis
TCAGTCACTACGTACCTATAAAAACACAGCGCCCTCCAAAAAATTATCCATGGATCACGCGAGAAGTTATTCAAGCAAAGCAACGTTTGAAAAGGTTACGTAGGTCAATAAAAACAAAAGGCGGGGAAGAATCGAGAATTCAAAAATTACCGCATGCCATCGCGGCGTTCAAACATAAAGCTAAACGTGCTAGACAGCAATACTTGGACGTAACGTTACCTATGTTTTTTTTGTTATTAACCCCCTGAGGTTCTGCAATTATTTTCGTGCTAATAAAAATGCTACCATCACATTCTCTTCCTGAATAAAAAACTGCTAAAGCTAACACATATAACGATTTCTTTCAGTCCGTGTTTATTAGAGATGACACTATTATTCCTGCATTTGCAATGCAGCATCACGCGAAAATCGATAAAATGGGCATTATGGATGCCGGTATTTTCAACCTACTGCATAAACTTGACCCCAAGAAAGATAGCGGCCCCGACGATATATGTAATACTTTTCCCAAAAGATATGCAGAGTGATGTAGTAAATACCTTGGCCAACTTTTCCGGAAATCACTTACGACTTCACAACTACCTCCTGATTGGAAAATTGCAAAGGTAATCCCGCCCCACAAGGGGAGTGACAGAACATTACCTTCAAATTTCAGACCCATTTCACTAACTGCACATCATGTAAACTTCTCAAACACATAATCTTAAAGCACATGACAATATTCCTAGAGCGTATTTATTTTTTCTTTCTCAACCAACACGGCTTTCGCAGTGGCCTATCGACAGTAACTCAACTAACAGAACTAGTTTATGATCTTGCTGTTACAGTTGATAACCGCGGTCAAACTGAGTTGGTTATACTCGATTTGTCCAAGGCTTTTGACTGTGCATGTCAAAGCAAATTAATAGCTGAAGTTGCAAATGTTTTTGGTATAGCAGAACTTTCTGCTTGGATAAAAGGTTTCTTAAATAACCACTCGCCATATGTGGTTTACGAGAGAGAGAGAGAAAAACATTTATTGAATTATAAAATGGAATTCTCGCGGATCGAGGTCTTCTCTTCTGCACGCTGCCTTCTCGTCGAAGGGAAGCCTCTTCAGCACGGGTGGTCCCTCAGTCCAGGGCTCCACTGAGTTTGGCCGCGTCCCTAGCGTGCTCCACCATCCTTCTTTGGACGGCGAGTTCGCAGCTGACGAGCCGGCTCTCCCAATGCTCCGCACTCGGGGGTTTATGATCGCGGAATGCGTCGTTTCGTTCGCACTCCCAAGTTATGTGATAGAGTGTGGGTGTAGCCCCGCACCAGGGGCAGGTGTCCCTATACTGCGTTGGGAACATCTTGTTGAATATGAAAAGGTTGGGGAAGGTGTTTGTCTGGAGCCTACGCCAGCCCGTTGCTTCCTCCTTCGTCAGCGCTTTATGGGGCGGTGGGTACTTGAATCTAGTCTCCCTGTAGTGTTGCAGTAATTCCGAATAACTGTCACTGAGGATCCCGGCGTAACTAGCGTGGTACTCCTACTGCTGCCCAGCCCGGAATCTATTAGCTCGAGCTAGACCGTCCGCCGCCTCGTTACCCCTTATGCCCTCGTGTCCAGGTATCCAGATCAGATTGTGTTTGATTTTCGCCTCCTCCGAGGGGTTACCCCCTCTGAGGATCCTAAGGGCAGTTTTGCATATTCTGCCCCTCATGTAGTTGCGACAAGTCTCTTTCGAGTCTGTGAGAATATTTAGCGATTTATTCTCCCTATATCCTTGCATCGCCGCCAGTGCCACGGCGATTTCCTCGGCTTCAAAGAACGTTTTCTAACAAAATCGCAGTAACATCCGGAGTCCCCCAAGTGTCTGTTCTCGGACCATTGCTTTTCTTACTCTGTATTAACGATATCAGAGCTAACATCAATTGCAATATAATACTATTCGCGGACGACTGCGTCATATACAGAGAAATTAATTATTGCAATGGTCTTAAGAAATAAATGATTTTCTAGATGACATAGCTAATTGATGCTCTAAATGGCAGATGCAAAAAAAAACATACAAATGTCCGCTGTAATGACTGTAACCAGGAAAACGGTATCATTAATATTTATATACGCAATTAACGGCGCTCCACTTAACAAACTTGAAGAACACAAATATCTAGGTTTTACATAAACCTTGAAGCTCAAATGAGACAAACATATCACTAACATAATCTCAAATGCCCTGAGCAAACTATTTTTCTTAAAAACTAACCTGGCACTCGCCACCAAGTCAACGTAGCTGCTTGCCTACACATCATATGCATAGCCTGTTTTTGAATACGCTAACACAGTCTGGTTTCCGCATACACTGACTAACATAAGTAAACTAGAATAAATACAAAGGAAAGTTGTAAGGTCCATCCATAACAAATATAAACGTACAGACTCGCCAACTAATCTTTTAACAAAGTCCGGTTCGCGAACGCTATCCACAAGAGCGAAACACTCTCGCTTAATATTCTTGTTTCAACAACTAAAAAGTAACTATAGGATAGATACCTCGAAATACATTTCGTTCTCCGAGACTCGACCTACAAGTAACAAGCACGCGCACACATTCACATAATACGTACGTAAAAATGACACATTTAGGCGTTCTTTCTTCCCGCTCGCAATAGCAGAATGGAACCAAAATGGAACCAACTTGATGCTACTATCACCAACATTGAATCATCATATGAATTTATCTCACAAATAGAAAAAGACTGTGTGAATAACAGTACCTACGCATACAGGGACATCGGCACAGATTGCTTTATTCGTTGGGAAATTTTCATAAACCCTCTCATTTACGACAGCTTATTCGTTTGCCATAATAATTGTCAAACACTCTTACTTTTATTTTAGTTACTTCTGCGCTATTACCTCTCCCTAGTGATACCTGTGCTTTCGTATAAAGCCTCTTGCTTTTTTTCCTTCACTTTTTTTCATTATTTACTATGCCGTTTGATTGTAAAATGGTTGACTTGTAAAGTACGTATAACTTGCACTGGTTATGTCGTTTTTTGTATGAGCTATACTTTGACTTCTTTGCTCTGTACAGTTGAATTATTGTACTGCCCAACTGCCACGCTCTCGAAGGAGAGCAGCAGTATTGAAAATAAATAAATAAATAAATAAATAAATAAATAAATAAATAGATAAATAAACAAACAAATAAATAAATAACTGAATAAATAATTAATAAAACTATAAATGCAGATGCGTCTCATTGACAGATCAGAATTCTGATCATAGACTAGTGCGCCGCCGCTATTATTGTTGTGAGTGTTACTTGTTTTGCTGGGCACAGGTTCGCTCAATATACTGGCATTGTGCCACCATGTTGTGTTTTATTGTGTGCCATTGTGCCACACACACGCACACACACACGCGCACACAAACACACACACACACACACACACACACACACACACACACACACACACACACACACACACACACACACACACACACACACACACACACACACACACACACACACACACACACACACACACACACTCACACACACACACAAATTTATTTATTTATTTCACAATACTGTCAAGCCCGATAGAGATTATTAGAGGAGTGGGCACATGGTCATCAAAAAAGTACAATATGAGCAAACACTGAGCAAACAAGGAATTAGCATAGAAAAACATGGACACTTACATTTATTGAGTAACACCTTGGTCTGCACATAATTGCTCTTGCAAAAATAAAAATAACACGCTAACCTGTGATCGCGACTGTTTCTTCTAAATGATTCGTAAATGTTTCTAATGTGGGCTAGGCAGTAAAAGCAGGGTTTAAGCAGTCCCACTCTCGCACAGCTCGCTGAAAGAGTGAAAAGAAAAAAAGTATTGCTGTTGCAAAGAAATTCTTCTAGCGTGAAAGCGTGCTTATGCCGAGTCGGCCTGGTGTGTTTGTACTTCATATATATATATATATCACCCACAACCGTCGCGAAATGCGAAGGTTGTGGGTTCGGTTCCCACCTGCGGCACGTTGTTTTTTCATCCACATTAATTTCCATTAATTTATCGTTTCTTTATTTCATTTAGTAGGCCAAAGTAATAATCCTTGGTGCGTATGTTTCTTGGCTTCTTATGATATAATAAAAATCGGGCCCTTCGGTTAACCCCTTTTTCTTCTTGTTTATTACATAACGAGGGTCTCGAACCCGGCGACATTGATGCCTTCGGCTAGCATATGTGAATTTATTGACCAGTTGCCTTCACCCAAACAGATCACGTTCTCGTGACGCCTGCGGCAAAAAGGACGTTCCACGTCCGCCGCCAAGGTCAGTGAGTGGTGGTGCTGGTTAACAGTCCCAGGGTTCTACTAGGACACATATATACCCAAGAAAGTGGATGGGAAAACGGCGCCGCGGTAGCTCAATCGGTAGAGCATCGCACGCAAAATGCGAAGGTTGTGGGTTCGGTTCCCACCTGCGGCAAGTTGTTCTTTCATCCACTTTAATTTCCATTATTTATGGTTTCCTCATTTCATTTAGTAAGCACAAGTTTTTTCCATATGTTGTCCTTGGTGTCAGTGTGTGTTGGCTTCTTATGATAGTATATATTGTCACGCGGTGGTGACGTTCAAGAACACAGTAGCAATACTGGGAAAGACAAAACTAACTTTTATTGGGCGAACCTGTGCCCACAAAAACAGGCTACACTTATAGCACAACGATAGCGGCGAACACCGTCGGCGATCGTCGAAAATCTGATCAGCGGGCCAAGCGCGTCGGTTTTTATACAGCAGCCGTCGAATGTTCCAGACTAATCGTTCGGACCCGCGTGCCTACAACAAAGTTCTACACCATTCGCGTCACGCGATGAAATCAGATAACGCAAGGTTCGGCGACAACAGACAGCCGGGTAGAAGCATCAATAACTTTCCAGAAACTTCGCGTACATGCAGGCGCGTCCCGCGCTGCGCGATTACATTTGTTACGCGGCGAAACGTGGTCGCCCGATAAAGATAAGTACACGTGTCAATACCCCCTTCTTAAAAAGCACCTAGACGATGCTGCATACAAATGAAAGTAATTAAGAAAAACACCCGTAGCAAAGAAAACAACAAAATAAGGAAGTTCGTCACCGTCTCTAACAGGGTTTCAGACGCACCGCGTGGACCACTTCGCATCGTGCGCGGCGCTGCTGTGAATGCGAAATTCCGTCTGGCACGACCTCATAGTCCAGTGCGCGAATACGTCAAATGACCTTGTAGTGTCCGAAATAGCGGCGCAATAGTTTCTCACTCAGTCCTCGTCGGCATATCAGTGTCCAAACCCTAACACGGTCGCCGGGCTGGTACTCGACCAAGCGTCCTCGGAGGTTGTAGTGTCGGCTGTCGGTCCTCCGTAGGCGGGCGAGCTGTCGGGCTTTTTCTGCGCGCTGGAGATAGGTAGCGACGTCAACATTCTCTTCGTCAGTGACGTGGGGGAGCAAGGCGTCGAGCGTCGTCGTCGGGTTCCTGCCGTAAACCAGCTTCAACGGCGTGATCTGTGTTGTTTCTTGCACCGCCGTGTTGTAAGCGAAGGTTACATAAGGCAGGACCGTGCCCCACGTCTTGTGCTCGACGTCGACGTACATTGCCAGCATGTCGGCGAGGGTCTTGTTCAGGCGCTGCGTGAGACCATTCGTATGCGGATGGTGGGCAGCTGTCCTCCTGTGGCTTGTCTGGCTGTAGTGCAGAATGGCTTGGGTGAGCTCTGCTTAAAATCCGTTCCTCTGTCGGTGATGAGGACTTCTGGGGCACTATGTCGCTGCAGGCTGTTCTCGACGAAAAATTTCGCCACTTCGGCTGTGCTGCCTTTTGGTAGAGCTTTAGTTTCAGCAAAGCGGGTGAGATAGTCCGTCACCACGACGATCCACTTATTCCCGGATGTGGACATCGGAAACGGCCCCAACAAATCCATCCCAATCTGCTGGAATGGTCGGCGAGCAGGTTCGATCGGCTGTAGTAATCCTGCTGGCCTTGTCGGTGGTGTCTTGCGTCGTTGACAGTCTCGGCATGTCTTGACGTAACGGGCGACGTCGGCCGTCAGACGCGGCCAGTAATACCTTTCCTGTATTCTCGACAGCGTCCGGGAGAATCCGAGGTGCCCAGCGGTTGCATCGTCGTGTAGGGCATGCAGTATTTCTGGACGCAGCGCTGATGGTACAACAAGAAGGTAGCTGGCGCGGACTGGTGAGAAGTTCTTCTTCACGAGCAGGTTGTTTTGTAGCGTGAACGAAGACAACCCGCGCTTAAATGCCCTACGGACAACGTCGGTGTGCCCTTCCAAATACTCGACGAGGCCTTTTAGCTCCGGGTCTCCTCGTTGCTGTTCGACGAAGTCTTCCGCGCTTATTATTCGAAGGAAGGCGTCGTCATCCTCGTCATCTTGCGGCGGCGGGTCAATGGGGGCGCGTGATAGGCAATCGGCATCTGAGTGTTTTCTTCCGGACTTGTATATTACCATGACTTCATATTCTTGCAATCTGAGCCTCCACGGCGCCAGCCGTCCTGAAGGGTCCTTTAAGTTAGCTAGCCAACACAACGCGTGATGGTCGTTGACGACTTTGAATGGCCTGCTAAAGAGGTAAGGGCGGAATTTAGCTGTAGCCCAAATGATGGCGAGGCATTCCTTTTCAGTCGTAGAATAATTGCTTTCCGCTTTTGACAGCGACCGGCTAGGATACGATATCACCCGTTCAAGCCCTTCTTTCCTCTGGACTAGGACGGCACCGAGGCCTAGGCTATTGGCGTCAGTGTGGATTTTGGTATCGGCGTCCTGGTCGAAGTGTGCAAGGACCGGCAGCGACTGCATGCGTCGTTTGAGTTCTTGAAATGCCTTGGCCTGCGGCGTTTCCCACTTGAACTCGATATCACATTTGGTTAGTTGTGTTAGCGGCTCCGCGATGCTTGAAAAGTCCGTGACAAAGCGCCTATAGTAGGCACACATGCCCAGGAATCTGCGCACTGCCTTCTTGTCGGTTAGCTACGGGAACTTCGCAATGGCAGCTGTCTTCTGTGGGTCCGGGCGTACTCATTGGCTTGCGACGTGGCCTAGGAGTAAAAGGTCATCGTAAGCGAAGCGGTACTTTTCCGGCTTCAGCGTGAGCCCTGATGACTTGATGGCCTCTAACACTGTCGCAAGCCACCTAAGGTGATCGTCGAAATTTCCGGCGAAGACAACGACGTCATCCAAGTAAAAAAGACACGTCTGCCACTTAAATCCTGCTAACACCGTGTCCATGACGCGCTGAAACGTTGCAGGCGCCGAGCACAGTCAGAATGGCATGACCTTGAACTCGTAGAGGCCGTCTGGCGTGATGAAGGCGGTCTCTTCGCGATCTCTCTCGGCGACTTCTATTTGCCAGTAGCCAGACTTGAGGTCCATCGACGAGAAGTATTTAGCGTTGCAGAGCCGATCCAATGCGTCGACTATTAGTGGAAGGGGGTAGACATCCTTCTTCGTAATCTTGTTCAGTCGACGAAAATCGACGCAGAAGCGTAGGGTTCCGTCCTCTTTCTTCACCAGGACTGCAGGAGAGGTCCACGGGCTTTTCGACGGCTGGATGATGTCGTCGCACGGAATTTGACTTTTTGCCGCATAGCTTCAGATTGTCGGGTCGAAACGCGGTAAGGGCTCTGGCGGCCTGGTCGAGCGCACTCTTCCGTTATGATGCGACGCTTTGCAGCTGGTGTTTGTCGAATCCTTGATGACGTCGAAAAGCAGTCTTTGTATCGCCGAAGAACACTTTCGAGGTGTTGTTGCTTACTCATAGGAAGACTTGGATTCACGTCGAAGTCTGGTTCGGGGACTATGCTCATCGCGGTAGATGCGGCTGAATCCGAGAGGACAAAGGCATTGCTGGTTTCCACAATTTCCTCGATGTATGCGATTGTCGTGCCCTTGTTGATGTGCTTGAACTCTTGGTTGAAGCTGGTTAGCATAATTTCCACTTGCCCTGCGTGGAGTCGAGCGATCCCTCTTGCGACGCAAATTTCACGGTCGAGCAGTAGATGTTGGTCGCCCTCGATTACGCCTTCTACGTCAGCGGGTGTTTCGGTGCCGACAGAAATAATAATGCTGAAGCGCGGTGGGATGCTCACTTGATCTTCGAGCACACTCAAAGCGTGGTGACTACGACAGCTTACCGGCGGTATCGCTTGATCCTGTGACAGCGTTATCGATTTCGACTTCAGGTCGATGACTGCGCCATGTTGATTCAGGAAGTCCATGCCGAGAATGACGTCTCGTGAACACTGTTGGAGGATAACGAAGGTGGCAGGGTAAGTCCGGTCATGAACGGTAATTCTTGCCGTGCAGATCCCAGTCGGTGTAATCAGGTGTCCTCCAGCGGTCCGAATTTGAGGGTCTTCCCATGCAGTCTTAAGTTTCCTCAACTGGGTGGCGATGGGTCCACTCATGACGGAGTAATCGGCTCCCGTGTCTACTAAGGCGGTGACTGCGTGGCCGTCGAGAAGCACGTCGAGGTCGGTGGTTCTTTGTCTTGCGTTACAGTTAGGTCTTGGCATCGGACCACGGCTGCGTCGTGTTGAACTGAAGTTGGAACGTCACGTCGTCAAGTCGTCTTTCGTCGGTATAGTCTTGGCTTCCTGATTTCGTCGGGAAGGTGGCGTGTCGTTATTATGTCGTCTAGATGGTCTCTTCGTCGTCTTCGTCGGCGGCGGAGGATCTTCGTCAGTTCGACCAACAGCAATCGCACCTCCATCGGTTGCTGCTTTTAGTTTTCCGGATATGGGCTGACGGACCGGCCCCGGACTGGGCCGGTGTATGGTTGGTGCTGCGACGACAGGTAGCGGCGTAGTGACAGCGGACGGGAAGGTCGTAGAGGGCTCCATTGAGTGACGGCGAGGTAGTCGGCGATATCGCGAGGTCGTTCGCGAATCTGTGGCTGCGGCACGTTAATAGCGAAACCTCGCAGTCCCATCATCCGGTATGGGCATCGGGGGTACACATCGCCGGCTTCTCCGCAGTGGTAGCCGAGCGGGCGGTGGTCGGGGGCGCGCCAAACGTCAGTCTTCCTTGGAATGCCGCGTGGGTTGACGGGTTGGCGTGCTGGCGTCGGGGGTGGGGGTGGATGACGGAACTGTGTCGTCACTGGGCCCAGCCGTGGGCGCGGAGGGGGAACGTGACGGCGGGCTACAGTGGCGTATGTCATCGCTTGCGGCTGAGGCTGCGGCAATTCAGGGGCTACTCCGTGTTGTTGTTGGAGTTCCTCACGCACGAGGTCGGTAATCGAAGTCACTTGAGGCTGTGATGACGGGAACAGCTTCTGTAGCTCCTCCCGCACGACCACTCGGATAGGCTCGCGCAGGTCGTCGGTGGCCAGTGACTGAACTCCTGCGTAGCTTGTCGAGTTCGGGCGGCGGTCGAATTGCCGGTTTCGCATCTCGAGTGTCTTGTCGATGCTGGTGGCCTCGCGAAGAAACTCGTCGACTGTCTTTTGTGGGCTTCGTACCATTCTGGCAAAAGGTTCCTCGTTCACACCACGCATGAGTAGGCGGAGTTTCCTCTCCTCGGACATTTCAGGATCGGCGGGGCGAAATAGACGGCTCATTTCTTCCGTAAAGATGGCAACGTTCTCTTTTGGTAGCAGCACTCGGGCGTCCAGCATTGCTTCGGCCCTTTCTTTGCGCACGACGCTTGTAAAGGTTCGTAGGAAGCCGCTACGGAACAGGTCCCACGTTCTCAAGGTCGACTCCCTGTTCTCAAACCACGTTCTGGCGGCGTCTTCTAAGGCGAAGTAGACATGCCGCAGCTTGTCGTCGGTGTCCCAGTTGTTGAATGTCGCAATTCGTTCGTAGGTCTCCAGCCAGGATTCCGGGTCTTCAGTCGCTGCTCCATGGAAGGTCGGTGGGTCCCGAGGTTGTTGTAGGATAACGGTGGACGCTGGGGCAGCCATTGGGGTTGTCTTGACCACGATCTTCTTTGTCTTCTCAGGTAGAAGTCCGTGCTCTGGGGGCAGTCCTTGCAGTCTGCGGCTAGCACGCTGGTCTTGGGCGGTGGTGGTTCTGTCCTCGGGCTTCGGGCTTCGATCGCGGCTTTGTGGGGGCGTTCGGTACATGAACGCACAAGCACCTCCACCAGATGTCACGTGGTGGTGACGTTCAAGAACACAGTAGCAATACTGTGAAAGACAAAACTAACTTTTATTGGGCGAACCTGTGCCCACAAAAACAGGCTACACTTATAGCAAAACGATAGCGGCGAACACGGTCGGCGATCGTCGAAAATCTGATGAGCGGGTCAAGCGCGTCGGCTTTTCTACAGCAGTCGGCGAATGTTCCAGACTAATCGTTCGGACCCGCGTGCCTTCCACAAAGTTCTACACCATTCGTGTCACGCGATGAAATCAGATAACACAAGGTTCGGCGACAACAGACAGCCGGGTAGAAGCATCGATAACTTTCCAGAAACTTCGGATACATGCAGGCACGTCCCGCGCTTTGCGATTACATTTGTTAGGCAGCGAAACGCGGTCGCCCGATAAAGATAAGTACACGTGTCAATATATATATATATATATATATATATATATATATATATATATATACATATATATTCGAATACACTTCGAATATTCGCGCACCCCAAATATACATATATATATATATATATATATATATATATATATATATATATATATATATTATGGGTGCGCGAATATTCGAAGTTTCGAATACGAATAGAATATTTTCCTTATTCGAAGCGTATTCGATTCGAGAAATGCACATTAGCAAATTTCGGAATATTCGAAGATCGCCCAATAACGGTAGAAATCGCGAATATTCTGACAGGCGGAATAATTGAGCAAGTTACGAATTATATGCTTGCTGCGCATTCTCCTCAGAACATGTTTATTCATTGAGAACTTCGTATGACCGGCTCATTATTTGTATGCTCTGTTTCAGTCTATCTGCATGACGCCCGTGAGACACGATCTGTTTCAGTTTATTTTTACCAAGCTTTATTCTATAGCTCTTTCGTAACCATATAAGATGTCGTTTAGGGCTCTGTAACTATATGCGATGAAATATGTATCCCCAAAGTGTTACCTGGACCATCTTTAGACGTTTGGAAATTAAAAAGAAATAAATATGTCCGATGAGAACGTTGCATCGCCATCGACGACTCCCGCCTTGTGTTCCCGCTTTTCTCATGTAATCGCCGGCTCTCTGCTACCTGCTGCGCTGCTTCTTCTTGAGACAAACGCAAAACACGCTAACTTCGCCACTGCGCTTTTTGCAACTATCTCAGTGCTGATACAACCCTCGGTCAGGCGTGTCCTCCAAGAATGGCATCAACTACAGATGACGAGCCACCGAGCAAACAAGAAAAGAAAGCCGGAAGAAGCCTTCTTTGGCGGCACTACACAAAGCTCTCGCCGTCGACAGCTCGGTGCAAGTCGTGCGAACATACTCTTGAAATACCAACGGGAAGGACCACTACTATTCAAAATCAGAAGAAGCATCACCCTTTGTTGATGGAAGAGTACAAAAAAGAGGCCACTGCAAATCCTCTGTTGAAGGATCAACCGACACTGGATGATATACTTCATCAGAGACAGCAGTCATTGTCTCAGAAGAAAAAAAACACACTTCACCAGAATGTGGCAGCCATTCATTTCTTCACCATTTCTGCCACATCAGTTCAAAGCACTGGTCGAAGAAGCTGTACAGTCGTGCTACAGTCAGTTACCTCGAACAAAATTGTTGCGTGTGCTCTTCCCGCGCATGTACAACGATGCAACAGCAAAGGTACCACACGAGCTGCGAAAAGTACTTGAACATGGAACAAGCACTCTCGCTATTACGAGCGATATCTGGACGTCGCGTGCCAACGAGGGGTTTGTAAGCCTCACGTGTCATTTTGCCGCGGTGAAGTTCGACATGAAAAAGTTGACTTCGAACACGCGACATCTGGCGGAGAGTCACACGGCTGTGAACATAGCTGCGACATTGGAGCAGCTATGCGCCGACTGGGAGATACCAATCGACTGCGTGAAGTACATCGTGACGAACAGCGGCTGCAATATCTAAGCGGCCGCAATATCCGAGCGGCTGCAATATCCGAGCGGCTGCCAGGAGACTGCCTTGGCTCCAGCGAGCCTGCTTTTCGCACACTCTGCACCTAGTGATCCGCAATGAAATGTCGTGTACTCCGCCAACCAACAGACTCTGCAAGAAGGCTGAAGCGATTGTAAGGAACTACAAGCATAGCCCTAGTGCACACAAAAGAATGAACGATCTGCAGACGTAGCTGAACAAAGACGTGTTCTATGTTGTGTAGGATGTTGACACAAGATGGAACAGTCAGTACCTCATGCTCTCAAGGCTCCTTGAACTCTAAGAGTCCATCAGACTTGAGCTCACCTTTTCGGACACGAGCTTAGATACCTTTACCTCTGCAAAGTGAAGAGATGCAGTGGAGTTTTTGGAGGCATTAAAGACGTTATTTGACGCAACTTTGATCTGATGTGCTGGAAAGTACCCCTCATTGTCCTGTCAAATGCCAATTATTTTGGAATGCTGCATTGCCTCGAAGATTGCAAAGGCAACTCAGCGTTAGCTAACAATCTCGCACAATGTGTCAAGACTTGTTTTGCTGAGTGAGAATTCGATGAAGTGGTCAACCTGGCCTTGTTTCTTGATCCAAGCTTTAAGGACAGAGTTCATAAGGCGTCTGGTTAGATTATCTGGCTGAAAGACATTGTAACAAGGGAGCTCCGCGCAGCTGGCGTAGAACCGAGTGAGGACACTGCCATGCCAACGTCGAGTTCATGTCCGCTATTGGTATCCACTGTATGGAAAGGTTTTGACGGTCTAGTGGTGAACAAGGAGAACGCACATTTGGTATCTGCCTCTGAGAGGGAAGTTACAGACAATACGGAAAAGCATCTTCTCGAAAGGGGCAAGGATCCTTGTGAGTGGTGGCAGCCCATTGGCCGCTTCACGTACCCGCTTTTAAGTACACTCGCCCACAAGTACTTCGCCATCGCTGCCGCCTAAGTTCCAAGTGAAAGTCTTTTCTACCGTTTGAATTGTCACAGTGCATACAGCGCGTTTACTTTCTGAACATGTTGAGCAGTTAGCTTTCCTTCATGATAATCACTAAAAAGTGCATTACTTGACTGAGAGCATTACCTGTCATTACCTGAGTGCATTATCTGTAATGAGTGTCTTTTTAACTTGCAACATCCTTGTAAAATGCAATATTTTAACAAACGTTATAAAACTATTGTTACCACATTTTGCAACTTTTGAATACTACGTACGTACATATTCGACATTCGATTCCATATTCGAAGACAGTTTTTTGCCTTAATCGTATTCGATTCGTATTCGAAAAATTCAATATTTGCACACCCCTAATATATATATATATATATATATATATATATATATATATATATATATATATATATATATATATATATATATATATATATATATATATATATATATATATATATATATATCGAGAGGTCTCGTGGACGCCAGCCACTTTAGTGTGGAACCAAGCCTGCTACAACGCCATCGACCACACGTATGGAAGCTGCTGTCATCCATCTGTCTTCGGACTGGGGGGATAGTTGCACTGGTCATGCGCTAGAAGGCTTGACTTCGGCTGGAACCACAATAAGGACACCGGGACCGACGCCTGCTCGCAATTCGAAGTGACGGCAGTGCAACAGCGCACCGCTCCTGGCCTTTCGCACGACTCTTTACTGTGCAGTTATCAGTGTTTCGACGCATCGACAAGGACCCGTGGATGCCTACCACTTTTATTGTGAAATCGAGCCTGCTACACTGTCATCGACGACACGTATAGAAGCCGTGGTCATCCATGCGTCTTCGCACTGCGGGGATTGTTGCACTGGCGATCCACAAGGCGGCTTCACTTCAGCTGGCACTACCATATAAGGCACCGGGACCGACCGCTGGGCTCAATTTGCAGTGACGGCGGTGCAACAGCGCACCGTTTCGCTTCCTACGCTGAACACTTTACTGCGCCGTTATATGTTTATCGACGCATTGACTCTTTATATCGACTCTTGTATGCGAGCCGCCTTTTGTGGAACCAAGGCTGCTACACCGTCATCGACGACACATATAAAAGCTGTGGTCATCCATCTGTCTTCGCACTGCGGGGATGGGGATGGTTGCACTGGCGATCCGCTAGACGGCTTCGCTTCGGCTGGCACCAGCATATAAAGACACGGGGAACGACGGCTGGGCGCAATTTCCAGTGATGGCAGTGCTACAGCGCACCGCTCCTGGCGTTTCGCACGACTCTTAACTGCGTAGTCATCCATGTTTCGACACATCGAGAAGGACCCGTGGATGCCAGTCGATTTATCAATGGAACAAGCCTACTACACAGCCATTAAGGACACGTCTGGAAGCTGCTGTCAACCATCTGTTTTCGCACAGCGAGGCTAGCTGCACTGGTGATCCGCTAGGCGGCTTCACTTCGGCTGGCACCACCATATAAGGACACCGGAACCGACACCTGGTCGCAATTTGCAGCGACGGAAGTGCAATAGCGCACGGTTCCGCTCCCTACGCTGGATACTTTACTGCCCGTTATCTGGTTATGAACGCATCTACAAGAACTCGTGGAGGCGAGCCGCCTTATTGTGGAACCAAGGCGGCTACACTGTCATTGATGACACGTATAGAAGCTGCGGTCATTCATATCTTCGGACTGCGGGGATGGTTGCACCGATGATCCACTAGATGGCTTCGCTTCGGCTGGCACCACCACATAAAGACACCGGGACCGACGGCTGAGCGCTATTTGCAGGGACGGCAGAGCAACAGCGCACCATTCCTGCCCTATCGCACGACCCTTTACTGCGAAGTGATCTATGTATCGACGCACTGACTAGGACTCGTGGACGCCAGCCCCCTTAACCTGGAAGCAAGCCTGCTACACTGTCATCAATGACACGTGTGGAAGCAGCGGTCATCGATCTGTTTAGGTACTGCGGGAGAAGTTGCACTCGGATGCGCTATACGGCTTCACTTCGCCTGGCACCACCATTTAAAGACACTGGGAGTGACGGTTGGACACATATGGCAGTGACGGTAGGGCAACATTGCACCGTTCCTGGCCCTACGCACGACTCTTTTAAAGCGCAGTCACCCGTTTTTCGATGCATCGACGTGGACCAGTGGACGTCAGCCAATTGATCGATGAAGCAAGCCTTCCGCACAGTCATCGACGACACGTCTGGAAGCTGTAATCTATCTATCTTCGCACTGCCGCGATAGTTGCACTGGTGACCCACTGGACGGCTTCAAATAGGCTGGCACCATCATGTAAGGACACCGGCACCGATGGCTGGCCACAAATGGCAGTGACGGCAGTGCAACTGCGCAAATTTACTGGCCTTATGCACGACTCTTTACTGCGCAGTTATCCGTGTTTCGCAGCATCGACAAGGGCGTGTGGACGTAAGCCGCTTTATTGTGCAATGAAGCCTGCTACCCTGTCATCGACGACACGTGTGGAAGGTGCTCTCGTACACCTGTCTTCACACTGCGGGGATTGTTTCAGACACTTCAGTAACTAAACTTGTAAATAGGTTATGAGCTGATATCATATATTTATTGAAACTCATGATTTTTGCACACTTATATTTTTTCTTTTTTCAGATTTATTTTGCAGCTCATGCCCGGTCATCTCAGATATTTCTAAATAATTCTAATTATTACAGACCATTCAGTAACTCAACTTGCCACTAAACTTATGCTGTGATATCAAATCTATAATGGAACCCATGAATTTCGTAGTTCGCTCACACCTCCCTATTTTTTTCTACTTTCATATAAGCGTTAGTATAAGACTTCATATAAGTGTTAGTTCTACTCTAAATTTCGCATATTTTTTTTAGTGAGATGAACCAGTGGTACGCTGCGTTAGGGGTTTCGAATTGGCACTTTTGTTGATTGGAAACTTGTCATGGCGTATCATGCAGAATGTTGTTAGCCTTTCGCGACAGCGCCTTGTTTGTAGGGATTCTAGATTCGCAGAACTTAAAAGAGCACTTGCGGATGTTTTGCTGCTCTTCGAATAACAAAGCAACCTAGCTGTCTTTTACTGGATATTTTCTAGTTTTCTTATATTTGTATTTGTGTACGGATCCTCTACTGCCGCTGCGTATTCGAGTGTTGGCCTTAGGTACGTTTTATAATGCACACGTTTTATATCCCGCGCAGCTTTGGGAAGTATCTGCCGTAAGTTGCCGAGTTGTGTCATGGCTTTCTTGTGTATGTAGGTGACATGATCATTGTAGCGAGGATGAGATGTATAAACTACCCCTACGTATTTGTAACTTGAAACTACCGACAGATTGTTTCCGCTGATATTACAAGTGAAACTGACTTGATCGCTCTGACGCGTAAGTGTCATGCTACCGTTTTATTTTGTTGTATTTGCATTTGTCACGCAGTGCACCAATTTCGTTAATTTGTGTAAACGATTTGGAAAGAGAAATCTGGTCATCAAGCTATAAATTTCCTTATATAGGAAGCAATGGTCTGCAAATAAACAGTTTTTACCGGTCTGTGTTGAGCAACGTCGCTTGCAATTAAAATTAAATTAAATTATGGGGTTTTACGTGCCAAAACCACTATCTCATTATGAGGTACGCCGTAGTGGAGGAATCCGAAAATTTAGGCTACTGGGGTTCTTTAACGTGCACCTAAATCTAAGTACACGGGTGTTTTCACATTTCGCGCCGATCGAAATACGGCCGCCGTAACCGGGGTTCGATTCCGCGACCTCGTGCTCAGCAGTCCAACACCATAGCCATTCAGCAACCATGGCGGGTAATGTCGTTTAGAATAACGGCGTAAGAACACAACCTTGGGGGATGCCTGAATGAACGGAGGCCGAATCATAACTGACAGCGTCGATGGGCGCTTGTTGCTGCCTAAAAGAAAAGTATGCTGCGATCCATGCAAGGAAGGAATCATTATGTGTTAAAGGTGTTAGTTTCAGAAGCTGTTTAGAATGTGATGCATGGTCAAAAGCTTTCTAGAAGTTGAGGAGTATTTTTTTTACAGTACACCCTGCCGCGCCAAAGCATTATAGCAGGGGAGTGGGTACAACATGAAGTGACTAGCACGAGAATATAATCGCACAAAAGGGAGGGATGACAAAGGAGCAATGCATCAAGATAAAAAAAAAACGCACATATGATATCAACCACGCCAGATTATCCGACGCTGCGGCAAAGTCGTGAGTGTATTTGCGTTTTCGTGGAAATTGCTCGTCGGAAACCACGCTGGCGACTTCCAATTATATTGTTATCTTCAACGAACTTCGAAATGTGCTTGAAAACAGTGTGTTCGAATACTTCGGCACAAGTCCAGATGAGAGAGATTGGCTTATAGGAGGTAACAATGGATTGATCGCCTTTTTTGGGTATTGCGGTTATTCTAACGCATTTCGAATCACTGGGAATTCCCGCGTGTGATAAAAATATTCTAAATATTAAAGAAAGAATTTTTCGCGCACAACTCAGCATATCGGTGTAGGAAAGCGTTCGGGATTCCGCGTATCCAAGTAGACTTTTTTGACGCTTAGTTTATGAAAAATCGATAGTATTCTTTCCTCAGTGATAGTGATGTGATCATTGGGCAGTAATTCTTCAAGCATCGAAAAATGTGGAACGATACTGTCGTCGTCAGTGAACACTGAGAAGAACTAACTTCCTTGTTATCTGTTCTGACAGTACTGTTAATTAAGAGCGTCATGATAGATTTTTTACCTTCAGAGAAAGGTGTCGCAAGAATTTTTTCGGATATGAAGATGGAAAACTTTCAAAGGCACACTTTGATAGTCGTCATTTGGCTTTTGTATGTCATGCTTTAGTCGAGCTACAGCAAAATATAAAACAAAACGAACAAAAAAGAAAATAAAAGCATAATATCCTAACATCGTACCAACACGCGTGCGTTGCTAAGTGCCTGTTACCAGCTGCCTCGATGAAAACTTATTTCTCTGGCAGACAAGAAAATAGCAGGAGACCTGACGCACTCATAATCATCGCTTTTCATTAGTGCAACTGCCACAGTCTCGTGCGACCTTTATGTTTGATCGAGACTGCAGTGTTTTCAAGATACGGAGCAGACTCACAGTCACGGCAGTGTAACACCAAATATCCCAGTCATGTCATGTTCCTGCCGTGCTCCTTTAACCACTCATTCCGTCTGCCACATGATAGCGGTATCCGATCCACAACACCTTCGGCGCATGCAACCAATGTATCCAGCGGAGGTGTCTATGGCTAGGATCTGAAAAAAAAATGTATCAGATATGTTGACAAAAACAATGCGCCGGAGCGATGGACGCTGTGGCCCAAATTCAGGCCTATAATGATGCGTGTAGAAACGTCCGTGACCCGGAACGTTTTCCGCGTGCTCTACGTAAAGGAAGTGTTACTGCGCGCGCATTACGTTATCAGTCGCAGCGGTCATTTTGAATGTTATCAAATTATCGACCATGTTATGACGCATGATCTGCATGGCCATATATTAAACGTGGGATGGCGGCGCTCCTTCGGTCCTATCGGAGGGTCGAGAAGCACAGCGAAACGCGATAGCACTCCCACCAGTCGTTGTATTTAACGTGATTGGACGGCAAGTGGATGGTTCTCTCTGAACGGTTTGGAATTGAGCGCTACACAGACGTCAATTTGCCGGCCACGCGTCATGGGCTGTGTATCGATTTAATCTTTGGCGAGAACATGTCGAGCGGAGCAGTAGAACCTATCGCGGTGTACCACAGCGACCACAAAGCTATGGTCACTGCGGTAACGAATGAGACAAAATAGAGACGATAACTACCACACAGTTGCGTGTACATGTCCTTATTCAATAAATGTTGCAATAACCATTAAATATATATCGTTACAAATATAGTCATCGCAATAAAACTTCGCGGGTTATCCTTCTTCACAGATTGGAAGGGCGCTAAATTTTTTATCTTGTTCTTTAGTTTGCACTATTTCCTTTAGTTTTTCACCGGCGATATCAACCTGCCCAACTTCATCAATCTGTCCGGGGCTGACGTGACGACTTTTACGCCTGCATTTTCCCAATGTCCTTGAGATGCTGGAACGTCATGTGCAGATACGGAATGACCGTCAGCTTCTTTCGATTGGACTTTCAATCTGCTTGTGCTGAGTTTACCGCACACATGCGTCAAGTTCTTTGCGAATAACTGAATTTCTAAATTCGACAGCCATTACTGCGCCTTTATTTGTGTTGAGTACCCACAGATCAGGGCATCTGACAAGCAGTGTTAGTACGTACGTGAACGATAATTTCTTTGAAGTCGAAGATGTGCAAGTGAGCAAGAAAAAGAAGTGGAACAAAGGGACCGGATATTGGTAAACATGACCACATGGAGCCAACAGCAAATGCAGCCGCGGAAAGCATAGACGAAGTTATTTGTAGTTTTAATGCAAGTGTAGAAATGGTAAATTAAAGGAAAAATGAAATCGGACGTAAGCCAACTTGCCGCCGGTGGGAAGCGGACGGCGCAGTGCGAACGTTGTGCGCTTCCCTCCCCCTGGCGGCGTTGTTGTCCCATTTCGTTTTCCTGTATCCCTTCTGCGCTTCAATTCAGACTGCAAATAAGTTCCTCCGTGCTTCACGCAATTTCGTTGATTGTTAGCTTCATATTGAATAAGAAGAAGTGTACAGCCGTATTTCTGTGTCACTTATTCCATTTTAAATCGGCGTTCACCTAGTGTTCACCGAGTACCAAAATTGTGTCTTTTTTTACTCAGCATCTGGCATCAACGAAATAGAGAACAGGACTTGAGACGCAAAACGAACTCGATAACATGTTTCCTCGCTACGGACGGCACCGCCACGAGGCTGCGCTCAGTCGCCAAGCGGCTTCGTTCAGCGAGCAAAACGTAAACAGGACGCGGAATGACGACGGCGAATGCAACACCGCGAGCTTGCGTTGTCTCTTGTACACATTGTGGCAAGTTAGCCGACACCTCTATAGTGAGCGAACAAATAAAAAACAAGAAAGGCGAGAGAATTCGCAAGCTTCGAGACGGCCCTTTGCACCCCGACACGGCGATACCAGCAGCGCGCGAGAGCCGACTCTCGATGCGATTCCCATGGGCCTAACAGACCGACCAACGGCTGACGTTCGACCTTGGACTTGTGATGTGGCCCCTCAGTGCGGCGGTTAAAAGCACAATAAAGGCACTAGTTGCGGAACATGGCCGCGCGATGACGCTTTAATCTCTAGCAGGATTTTTATGAGATTCGCTCGACTTCCGTCTCTAAACCATCGTGCAGGTATTACATCGCTTGTAGCGACTTTGCTTGGCATGGTGGTTACTAGAAATGAGGATATAGACAATGTCATTAATGTGTGTCGCAATAGCAGCGAGTTTACCGGGATGCAGATGGTAGCGCCCCCTGGTCGTGTTGCCGCTAGGTGAAGCACGACTCGGGAGCGCAGCTTGCCTTCTGAACATCACAACTGCGCGTCCTCCAGCTACTTGATCCTCTGGAAAAGCGCCGCCGTGGCAGACGCTACGGGGACTAGTCACGCTTCACCATGGAGGCTACTAGTGGACAAGGTAAATACCCTGTTTACCCACGTTGCGGATATTTTGTCTGCTAGTACAAGTTGAAAAATAGAGAAATCTGTGTCGTCTGCGTGAAAGTTATTTTATGCGCGCACGATCTGCTTGTTGCGTGTACTGTGTGTGCGTATGTTTTGGGAATGCGTGTTTTCACCGCCAACCACCCCTAGCTGTTTGGGCTCAGAGTCCAGTGACTCTTCAATACAAACTATCTTCCACTCTGTACGCAAATAGGGGGTCCGAACAGTAGAACTGACATGCGCCTCACTTTAATGCGTTGCGAAATTCGCAGCAGCAGTAACTTGCTCCTTTGGATCTTTCGCAAGGGCGCCGAAGCTGTGAACATTAGGTCGTACTGCATTCCGCCGCTCATGAAACACCCACAAAGGCCCCTCATTCAGATATGAGAGCCTGTACAGATGTGCCCCAATATTTGAGCTACCTTAGCGAGTACAATTTTACGGCTCCTGGGCCCTGGCGCCTAAATTGGTTACGTTGTGGTCCTCAATTGCAAGGCAGGGGTACGGAGAAGACGTCTACGCTACAGGATACATGAGTGGCAATTATTTTTCGGGGCTTGTGGCTTTGCAAGGTGTGTGGCAGAAACGCATTGAGCAAATATTTCCTTCTTGACTCTGAAATGCCTTTATGTTCCTTTACGCCGTTTCGCGTTTACAAGATAGATTATATTTCCAGCTGGTATTTTTTTCTTGTTACTCCACTCATGCCTTGCTAGTCTTATTTTTCATTCAATCACTTGTGTTATGCTCCAAGCCAACTATAGATCGACAGTTACATTAAGCTTATGTTTGTGCAACCACGATGGGAAAATGCCGAATGAGTTGCATAGTCCCACTTTAGATAAGTGCACATAACGAGACGTGAATAAAACAAAAATGGGCTACAGAAAGCAGTTCGAGAAGATTCAGCATGCAGAGTATCTGCAGGTGGATGCGGTAGTTGTCAGCCCCACAGAATGTGCAAGCTTTCTCTCCAAAATGAGTTGAAAGCTGCTCTTGTTTTTTGTCTTCGTTCTCTTTCTTAGAAGTACTGCATAATCTTGTGTTCAATATTATTACACGCAATAAAAGTTCACACCAACAACTGAACAACATGGACAAGGAGTACTCAAATAAGAGCCAGTGTAGGAGGCGCCCAAGAACACAAAGGCTCTTAAGTCGGTTCAGGAACAGGCTGCATATAGCTCGTGTTCTTAATGCTAGTTTGCCTTAAGTAAACAGTGCTGTTAACGCACTACATCCGTGTATTACAAATCGCTATAAGCACCCACAGTGGAACTCACAAAAGCATGCACTACCTTCTGAAAAATTCGCACGATCCGCCATTTTGGACACTCCCGTCCTTTGCTGCTCATTGAGGGCTTTCCGCTAGAAGCAGTGATCTGCTTTTCGGAATCAGCAGTTTCGTCAGTACGTAGGAGCTGAAATGCCTCGCGAAAGTTAGAGCAATATTCAAAAAGGTCTTTCAAACTGCACACCTAAAAACTTAGCCAGCTCATATGTCATGTACTAACCACCGCCATAAGGTTGAAGTCCCTTTTTGTCAAACTAATTTGTTTTCTGATTCATTTACCGCGGAGGTAGTCAAACAGTGAAATCACTTGCCCATCTCCTGCGTCCCTATTCTAAAAGCTTCCTGTGTAAATGTGCTATTGAAGAATATTATATGCACCAACCACTTATGCCATGTACCTTTATTCACTTTACTTGTCCCTTCTGTAATGCTTTCGGTAATTGAAGGTCCGAAGATAAATAATTTTTTCGGCATTGATATGGAGCAGACTGTGGCAGGATGGCAGAGTACCAGACTTTGAGGGCGAATTAAACTCTAGAATATCTGCATTTTGGCTGCTTTTACTTCGAAATAATTATGCAGAATTTTATGCAGTTGATGATAATTTTTCAAAAGTGTTAGAAAATTTGTTATGAATATATTGTCGTGTAGGGGTGACGGTGAATTATACAGCGGTAAAACTGTGAATCAAGAAACCTTCTTTTTATTGGGGAAACTTGTGCCCACAAAAGCAAGTTACACTCAAAGCACAACGATACCGGCGAACACAGTTGGCGACCGTCGAAAATCTTATCGGCGGGTCAAGCGCGTCGGCGTTTATACGCCTGTCATCGACGGTTCCAGTGAAATCGCGGGTGCCCGCGTGTCTTCCAGAAAATTCTACACAATTCGCGTCGCACATGCTTTGAGATTACACAAGATTCAGTGACAATAAAAAACGGGTAGAAGGATCGATTACATTTGAGAAACTTCTAATACATGCGGGCGGGTTCCGCCCTCCGCGATAACAATTGTTACACGGTAAAAAGTGGTCACCCGAAAAAGATAAACAAGTACACGTGTCAATAGCCTCCTTTCGAAAAGCATCGTTCCGATACTACAAACAAAACAGCAGAGCGAGAATCGAAAGCACACTTAATAAACAAAAGTAACACAACAAAGAAAAAAAGTCCAAAGTAACACAGTACAAAAAAAAATCCAAAGTTCTTTAGCGCTGGTAGAATGGTTTAAGTCACATATCAAGGACTCTTTACGACCGTGAGCAGCGCCGCTGTGATAGCGAAATGCCGTTTGACCCGACCTCATAGCCCAGTGCGCCAATGCGTTAGATTATCTTGTAGGGTCCGAAATAGCGGCGTGAAAGCTCCTCACTGAGTCTTTGTCGTCGTATCGGGGTCCAAACCCAAAAATTTCGCCGGGCTGGTATTCGACGTAGCGCCATCGAAGGTTGTAGTGTCGGCTATCGGGTCCTCTGCTGGTTCTTGATCCGCAGGCGGGCGAGCTGTCGGGCTTTTTCGGCGCGCTAGAGATAGGTCGCGACATAAAGATTCTCTTCATCGGAGACGTGCGGCAGCATGGCGTCGAGAGTCGTCGTCGCGAGTTCCTGCCGTAAACCCGCTTGAACGGCGTGATCCATGTTGTTTCTTGCACCATCGTGTTATAAGTGAAGGTTACTGGCAGGAGGCTTCCCAAGTCTTTACAACCTACTCGCAAAGAAGGATTTTTGACCAGTCCGCGCAAACCACGTTTTCGTTGTTTCCTCAGCGCTGCGTCCAGTACCGCACACCATACATGGCGAACCGACCGCTGGGCACTCGTGTACATTGCTAGCATGTCCGCGAGTGTCTTATTCAGGCGCTCCATAAGACCATTCGTCTGCAGTTGGTAAGCAGACATCCTCCTGTGGCTTGTCTGGCTGTATTGCAGAAGGGCTTCGGTGAGCTCCGCTGTAAATGCCGTTTCTCTGTCGGTGATGAGATGTTCAGGGGCGCCATGTCTCAGCAAGATATTCCCGACGAAGAACTTCGCCACTTCGGCTGCGCTACCTTTGGACAGAGCTTTCCTTTCAGCGAAGCCGGTTAGGTAGTCTGTCGTCACGACGATCCACTCACTTCCGAATGTTGACATTGGAATGGGTCAAAGCAAATCCATCCCGATATGCTGAAATAGCCGACAAAGAGGCTGCATCGACTATAGTAATCCCACAGGCCTTCTCGGTGGTGTCTTGCGTCGCTGATTGTCTCGGCATGTGTTGACGTAGCGGGCGATGTCGGTAGTCAGGCTCGGCCGGTAATTCGTCTCCTGTATCGTCGATAGCGTCCGCGACAATCCGAGGTGCCCAGCGGTCGGATCGCTATGTATGGTGTGCGGTACTGGACGCAGCGCTGAGGGAACAACGAGAATGTGGTTTGCGCGGACTGGTCAAAAATCCTTCTTTACGAGTAGGTTGTTTTGAAACGAAAACTAAGACAATACATGTTTAAAATATTTAGGGACAATGTCGGTGTTCCTTTTCAAATACTGGGCAAAGATTTTTTGCTCCGGGTCTGCTCGTTGCTGTTCAATGAATTCGTCAGCATTTATTATTCCAAAAAAGGCGTCGTCATCCTCGTCACCTTGCGGTGGCAGGACATTGGGGGCACGTGATAGGCAGTCGGCATCAGAATGTTTTCATCCGGACTTGTAGATAACACTGATGTCATATTGTTGAAGTCAGAGGCTCCACCGCGCAAAGTGGTCCTGAAGGGTCCTTTTAGTTCGCTAGCCAACCCAACGCGTGATGGTCGCTGAGGACTTTCAATGGCCTGCCATATAAGCAAGGGCGAATTTTGCTGTAGCCGAAATGATGGCGAGGCATTCCTTTACCATTGTAGAATGATTGCCTTCCGCTTTTGATAGTGACCGACTAGGGTAAGCTATCACCCATTCAAGTACGTCGTTCCTCTTGGCTAATGCGGCACCGAGGCCTAAGCTACTGGCGCCAGCATGGATTTCTGTATCGGCGTTCTCATCGAAGTGCGTAAGTACGGGTGGCGAATGCATGCGTCGTTTTAGTTCTTGAAAGGCGTCGGCATGCCGGGTTTCCCACCTGAATTCGACATCACATTTAGTTAGCTGGGTCAGCGGCTCAGCGATACGTGAAAAATCATTGGCAAAGCGCCTCTAGTAGGCACACATGCTATGGAATCTAGCAACTGCCTTCTTGTTGATGGGCTGCTGGAACTTTGCGATGGCAGGTGTCATCTGCAGGTAGACGCGGACTTCACTTTTGCTTGTTAAGTGGCCGAGGAACACAAGCTCATCGTAAGCGAAGCTGCACTTTTCCGGCTTCACAGTAAGCCCTGATGACTTGATGGGCTCTAGTTCGCTCGGAAGCCGCCTAAAGTGATCGTCGAAATTTCCGGTGAAGATGACGACGTCATCCAACTGAAGAAGATAAGTCTGTCACTCTAACTCTGCTAACACCGTGTCCATCATGCGCTGAAGCGTTGCAGGTGCCGAACACAGTCCAAATAGCATGAGCTTGTCTCGTAGAGGCCGTCTGGCGTGAGGAAGTCGGTCTTTTCGCGATCTCTATCGTGGACTTCTATTTGCCAGTAGGCAGACTTGAGATCCATCGACGAGAAGTACTTAGCGTTGCAGAGCCGATCCAATGCGTCGTCTATCCGTTGAAGGGGGTATGCGTCCTTCTTCGTGATCTTAGTAAGTCGATGATATTCAACACGCAAACGTAGGGTTACGTACTTTTTCTTCACCAAGATTACAGGAGATTGCCACGGGCATTTCGACTGCTGGATGATGTCATCGCGCAGAATTTGACTTTTTGCCTCATAGCTTCTTATTGTCGGGTCGAAACGCGGTAAGGGCTCTGGTGGCATGGTCGAGCGCACTCTTCCGTTATGATGCGATGCTTTGCAGCTGGTGTTTGTCGAATCCTTGATGACGTCGAAAAGCAGTCTTTGTATCGCCGAAGAACACTTTCGAGGTGTTGTTGCTTACTCATGGGGAGGTTTGTATTTATGTCGAACTATAGCCGTCGAGGTAGATTCAGCCGTACCTGAGAAGACAAACGCATTTCCAGTTTCCACAATTTCCTCGAGGTATGCTATCGTTGTGCCCTTGTTGACATGCTTGAACTCCCGGCGGAATTTGTTTAGCATCGCTTACGCTTTTCCACCGTTCAGTCAAGCGATGCCTCTTGTGACGCAAATTTCCCGATCGAGCAGTAGATGTTGATCGCATTCGGTGATGCCTTCTACATCTGCAGGTGTTTCGGTGTGGACCGAAATGACAATGCTGGAGCGAGGCGGGATGCTCACTTGATCTTCCTGCACACTCATGGCGTGGTGATTACGGCAGCGCTCTGTCGGTATCGCTTGATCTTCGGACTGCGTTATGAAATTTGACTTCAGGTCGATGATTGTGCCATGTTGGTTCAGGAAGTCCATGCCGAGAATTACTTCTCGCGATCACTTTTGGAGCACAATGAACATCGCAATCTAGGTCCGGTCAGGAACTGCACTTTTTGCTGTGCAGATTCCAGCTGGCGTTATGAGGTATCCTTGAGCTGTCAGAATTTGAGAGTGGTCCCACGCAGTCTTGGCTTTCTTCAGTTTGGCTGCGAATAATCCACTGCTGACGGGTTCCTGCTCTAGTGGCTACAAGCCCGGCGACCTCGTGGCCGTCGAGTACCACGCCGAGGTGTGTGGCTCTCTGCCTTCCGTTGAATTTAGGTCTTGGCGTCGGATCACGGCTGCGTCGCTTATACCGGCGGCTGGTACCTGACTTCGTCAGGTTATCTTTCGCTGGTGTATTCTTTACTTCCAGACTTCGTCGGGATGGTGGCGTCTGGTTGATATCTCGTCGAGACAGGATTTTAGGTGTCTTCATCAGCGGCGGAGCATCTTCGTGAGTTCGGCGGACAGCAACCGCACCTCCATCGATTACTGCTTTTGGTTTTCCGGATATAGGCTCGCAGACCGGATTCGGGCTGGGCCAGTGTAAGGTCGGCGTTGCGGCAACAGGTAGCGGCCTGGTGAGGGCGAACGGGACGGACGTCGAAAACTCCCCTGAGTGGCGGCGAGGTAGTCAGCGATGTCGCATGGGTGGTGCCGAAGGTGTGAATATCGGTGGGCGTCGGTCAACGAAGCGGGAGCCATCGGTCTTAATGCGATGAGTGACGATAGGTGTTTTATCAAGGACGGGTGAATGGACGTCGAACAAACCGTGTTTTTTCAACAAATCGAGTAGGTCTCAGGTCTGAGTAGGTGAAAGGTTTGGGCTGATGGAACTTATCAGAAGAGAGCAAGAAGAGTCGAGAGAAGGCGGAGTTGATTCCGTCGGTGGGACAGTCAAAGGAACGAGGACAACGGGTTGAGTATAAACGGTGCATGTGATAGTTGATCCTCAAGGCATAAAATGGGGATCGGGAGTAGTGTTCAATGCAGTAACCATTGCGCACCAATGAGTGAAAGGACGAAGGCTGTGAGCGATCACAATTCCTAGATGAAATGCGTTCATAAGGATGAATGAACATGTCGTTGTGTACATTCCCAGTGGAACGAACGGCGATGATTTATTCTCTAGCCTCCTGAGACCCGGAATGCATTTGGGGGCACAGATTTTTACCAAACTTTCAGAATAAATCAGGATGGTTATGAAGGTGAAAAGTGTTAAATGTTTTTTCAATAGCCGTGATAATTTAAGCTCAGCGCGATGTCCAATATATTGGACACTGGGATGCTACCCGGTCTTTCTTTACCCAGGGCGCCCGTAATGACATACCGCGGATATTCCGCAAAACTCATGTGCAAAAATATTTTAACAACTCAAAAGGCAAAGTATTCAATAAAGTACATAAGAAGAGCATTCCTCTGCTCAAAAAAAAAAATTTCGCTCTTGTGTTCACTTCCCGTGGGCAATTTCAAAACACCTGTTTGTCCTTGGTGATGCAGAAGAAGTGCCGACATTTGGTGCAAAAGAACTTCGTTTTCATGTCGCAGCCCTGTAGTCTGCAATGGGCAGTGTTTGCAGTGTCTGCCAGTATTGAGTAGTGGGTAGTGCTCTTTTCTTGCGGTTCTCGAGGAGACAGCCGAGCCTGCTTGATGGCGGATGCCACTCGGCTTCGTTCTCACTCCGTTTCATCCTGCTTCTTCCCTTGAGCCACGAGAGTCTCAGCAACAGATTGGTGGAACTGCATATATTTGAGTATTTATTTCCGCTGTTTCTTTACGGAGCGTATGTCCCGCGTGTTCTGCACCCAGGAGTTGTTGAGGGCAATCTCGAAGAGGTGAAAGATGGCGCTGTCCACTTGTTCACGCCTGCTTTTATCCTGTAGTAACTTATCATTCGGTCTGCCTTGTCAACAACGCCCACGTTGAAGTTGTACATGCGAACAATATCTGGTAGAGGGATATTGATACTTTTTGCCTTACGAGGCCATCTGCGACAGTAAGTGTCTTGCGGATCGAAGCCATGGATTGAAAAAAGAAACGTTATTGGATTAATTCATAAGACACGCGAGGCCGGTCCCCCGAAGAAAAAAAGAGACGCAATTTCGTCCGCAAGCTGCTAAACGCCATCAGTACTCGCCTACTGTTCATAACAAGGCCATTGAAAAAGCATGGTCAAAATAACCGGGTTGAGTCCTAGCGTCCAACGTAATGGACACGCGAAATCAAAGGAAGAGTAAAAAAAGGTAAGCGCGCGAATAGTTAAAATTTCGTATTCTGCGCGTACGCTGTTGTGTCAACTTTAATATAAAATCAAAGATATGCCCTAAAAGCAGGTAGAAATACGAGAAACAGTGCTTACTTCTCCGGCAGCTGCCGTAAAACGCCGCGCCGCTTAATGCCGCCATTGTGGAACTGTTTCGGCGGGAATTTGAACGATGTATTTTGATCAATGCTGCATAGATGGCGCAAGCAGGTGTCCAATAAGTTGTACAGTGTGGTTTTATGAGGATGAAAGCCTTGTCACAGGAGTACTGTCTCATATCTGAATGTCCAATATATTGGACAAATCCCCATAGCGGGGTCTCAGGAGGCTAGAGGAGGAAAAAAGAACATTAGCCGCCGCTGTTACGAAACGGCTATGCGCATCGTTTGTAGAATGGCACTGCTGAGTGGCGTCGGTCAGGCAAAGGAGGCGCTGGCGATAGCTGATAAACGCGAAGGCGGATGACAATAAATCCGAAACTAAAATAAGTTTTGGAGTGCACTCACGTTGGACAGCAAATACTATGTCATGACGGATGCCATCAATATAGACATGTACTGTACATTGTGCGATCAGGTAAATTCTTGCATGGCTTGCACCACGCAAAGGAGCACCGCAGAATGGCGTCGTCACTTTTCGTAGACAGGAGCACAAATCAGCACGAATGACAAAATTGGTGCCACCAGTGTCACCAAGAGCTACTCCGCGAACATCTTCCACAGACATAAATAATCTGACGGGTGGTCTGGTGCAATAAAAGGCTGTCCGCTGGGTGCATTTTTCCCTCCTGAAACTGCAGCGTGGAGTTTTCCGCGCGGAAGTCAGGGGCCTGGGAGCGGGGCCGAAGTGGGAACATTGAGCAACGGCGTGGTGAAGGTGAGCGGCGCCAAGATGAACGATAGGTGGAAGGCATGTCACCTTGGTATGAGAGAGACGGTGTGACGAAGGTGGGTGTGTCATTCGCGGATAAGTTATAGGTAAATGCGTATCGGAGCGTTCTTGAGTGTAATCGCACCTCTCGTCCCGTTGGCACCGTCGGCAGCACCGGGAAATGTGTCCTCGGTATCCGCTGTAACAACAAAGAGGACGGGTAGGACGTCAAGCAGGACAGGAAGTTTGAGGACAAACTTGTGCCGATACTGAAGCCACGGATGCGTGTGCACATGGTGTGGTGCCAGGCGTAGTCGTATGTGGAGACATCGCGGCGATGTCCGCATATGTAGGTATAGTAGCAGCACCGGTAGCATCAGAACACATGGCGCGGTGAGTAGACGCGAGCTGTTCTTTAATGATTGCGCGCAAGCCAGTCGCAAAAGCGGAAGTGACGGTGTCAGAAGCACAGAAAGAACATTTCGCCTGGAGTTCCTCACGTATCATAGTCACGATCAAAGGACACAGGTCCATTGCCTCAGGGAGGCGACCGTCATACATGTCGGCGTGACCGTGAAGAGATTGGAGTTCCTCAAGGTATTGGCACATGGTAATGACATCTGGCACGGTGGTAGGGTTCTGTGCAGTCAGGGCGTTGAAGCCAATAGTATTGATTCCATTGCTTATGTAACGGGTGCGGTCGCTTTCGGACATAGCGTAGTTTACACGCCGACACAGGGCGAGGACATGTTCAATGTAAGACGTGTGCGACTCCCCGGAAAATTGAACACGCTGGTCGAGCTTCTTGTTCGCGATCTCAGTCTGGATAGTAGGAACATCAAAAATAGCCCCGAAACTTTTGAGTGTGGTCCAGTCAGGGAAGTCGGCCTCATGTTTGAGGAACCAAGTTTTAGCTACGCCAGAGAGGTAGAAAGGGACGTTAAGTAGTTTATGAGCATTGTCCCCCCTGCTGCAGTCGCTGACTCGATCGTAGTTATAAAGCTAGTCTTCGACGTCTTCCCCACGTAAGCCAGTGAATACTTGGGGGTCATGCTGACGGCTGTTGATTGTCCAGACGGAAGCAGACTGGGCAGAGACGACGGCATCAGTCGTGCAGGGTGGGTCTTCACTGGACATTGCAGCACACGGTGAGGTGATGCGACGACCCCAGCGGAGCTCCACGGAGGAACGGAGAGTGGACTTGGGGAACAAGAAGCAGCCTCCACAACTTCTGAGAAACTTCTTTATTCTCGAACATTCCGCGCTACGACGACAAAGAAGTCGCGGCTGTGATGATGATATGTACAGATACGATGATTACATGAATCGATGATAATATGTACAGATAAGGAAGATGAGACGCGAATAATTTGCTCGCATTATATACGTCGCTTCAAGACAATCGATGCTGAATTGTAAAGTAAGCGGTTGCGAATAGTGTAGAGAAGAAATCGTTGCATGCACTTCCAATCCCTGCTCTTTTCTCAGAGCCTGTGTACGACGCCGTGAATTTCTCGTGCGAAGATGCCTCCCAGCCTTTCAGAATTGCTTTTGATAAACCAGAGAAAAATGACACTGAAGTTGTATCATCTAATTTTATTGTTTTTGGCTCACCACTACTTTTGCGCACTCTATTTGAAGTCGAATGAAAAGTTGATAGTTACTGCCTTTCACAAGGCTACACAAACCTCGTATGCTTCTCTTTGCCTGGATACCTTCACCTGTTATCCAATTGTTCCCTGCCTATTCCTTGAGTTTCCATGGCATGAAGTGAGTAGTACAGTGCACCATTGATTTGTACATAAGCTAGAGCAGATTAGCGTCACTGGATGCGTCTGAAGCTAATGCGAAAAGAATTCGAACTAATGTGGGAGATGGGTTAGCACACTGTTATTGTGTACCCTATTTAAATCAATTTTAATGGATCCACGCTGCTGACATGCAAAGCTAAACCCGAGCGGCGCGAAGCAATGAATATGCTATCGTCAGATATGCCCTCAACTACAGCATTCTTCCGGGAAGTGCTGACTAAATAGCACAACGTCCAACGTGCGCATTGCACAAGCGCGTTGAGATGATACAATTTTTTAAAATGTTAAAATTCAACATTAAACCGTTAAATGTGTCTGAGGCCACTGATGTGTGATTAGGTATATTCTGATGAATGCCGGTAAGGACAAAATCTTTCATATTGTCACGTAGAAGGGACGGTGAAGAAACCAGCAAAATTGGGAATGACGAAACTGGCGTTGTTGCGGGTGAACCTGTGCTCTCAAAAACAGGCCACACTCAAAGAACAACGACGACGGCAAACACAGTCGGTGACCATCGAAAATCCGATCTGCCGGTCAAGCGCGTCGGCTTTTATGCAGGACTCATCGAACGTACATCGAAGAGAAGTGATTCTGAGACACATACCATTCAGGTGCATTTCACACGCCCTTGCATTTCACACGCCCAAGACTATGCCGAAGGGGCCAAAAGTCTACAGCTTTTATTCAGGGACAAAAAGGCACACAAAGCATTTTAAAGCAAAGTGAACATACAGCAATATATTCATTCTGTATGCATAACCTATTCATACCTTTAGACATAATTGTTAACTCGCTACTTTCTTCTCTTTAAATATAGAATAAACTTTGTCCTGTGTGTATATTGAAATATATTGTGTGTGTGTATGGTGTTTACAGTGAAAATTTAAAACAATGTTGAAGCAAAAAATACGGGTGAGGCAGCCACCGTTGGTACATTTAATGGGCTTGTTCTTTTGTCAATATTTGCAGAAATAAAACAAAGTATGAATTTAAATCCGTGCACGTCCACGCCAACCATGATGCATTAATCTATTAGACACAATAACATTTTAAGTGAAAAGGTCGACACAAGTCAAAAGTAACCTCAAATGATGTGGGTGACAAAACTCTGGCAATGGCACGTTGGGTGGGCGATGTAGGTGGCACGCTTCGGTGTCTGTGGTGTGTGCGTGTGGAGGGGGTGCCTCAGCCCCCCTTCACCCTATAAATCTCCGGAGCGGGTTCGGGCAACGCAGCCCCCACGTAGTCGGTGCCTATGGTTGATTGTTTCTTTCCTAGGGGAAAGAAACCTGTAACGTTTAAAGTGGCGAGTGTAAGTGACGTTTGAGGAGCCATCGTTGATTTGTGCACAAGATAGACCGGGAGCATGGTGCTTTCTTTGCGCGTCAAGCTCAATGCTAGACGCCTCCGAGACTGTCCGTTGAAACCACTCTGCGAAAGTGGCTTGACTCAACTTTCCTATACGCCATGCCTCCAGGCCTTGCCCTGATGTTCGTGCGCCTACTTGTTGGTGTCTTCGCAGGCGGTCCCTCGATGCTTCGGGCGCCGACGTTGTCTTCTTGGCTTGCGGCGTCTTCTAGGGGTCTTTTAAGTGCCGAGCTGACACCAGTACCATAGCCAGCACTCCCAGAGACGCCGCTGGCGTTCGGGGATGCGCCGGCAGCGTCCAGGTGCGCACTTGTACTAGGAGGGACGCTGCGCGCCCCCCCTCCCCCGTTTAGGCAATAGTGCGGACGCTCCGGCTACTTGAGAACTTACATCCTTTGCTGAGTCGTCTGTTACCTCATCCGATTTTGCTGTAGGGTCCGGCGGGCGGTGGACTGCTTCTGATCGATCGTCACTTCCTGAAGTTCAGGCATCGCAATGTACTCCAGTTCTGGTCCCATCTCCGCTACCTTTCGCTGCGTTCTCTGCCTCGGTCACGCTCATAATGTGCACCGTTGAATCCTGGTTACCAGAATCCTCGCTACCGTAGGAACGGATACACTGGGCTTCGACGCGACCTAAACGCCTGCTGTGTGAGCAGCGCGCCACTCGCGACGCACATGTGCCGAACCATGGCGGCGCAAGCGCGCTTAATATGCCGTCCTGGCGCAACAAACAGGGCTAGTTCACCGGCGACGCGAATCTGGTGTGGCAGGTCGTCACCTTTGAGAACCCTCTTGACCTTCAGGAGCACAGTTCGGGTCGTGGAACCTTTCTCATTTACTGGGAAGGAAGGATGTTATGAGAGTCCCATTTGGAACGGGGCGGAGGGTTGCGACGTCAAGGTCTCCCTATTATAGTGTCCGATGCACTAACAGGTTAAAAAAGAAGAAAAGAGAGAGAAGAAAACCAAACATGAATTTCCATCACCGAACTTTCTGACCCCCTATTGCGAACTTTGTTACTGTACGTCTGCGTTTTTCGTCGTTTCCCTACTTTTCTTCCAACAATAATGCAATCACCTCTTATTAATCTCTATGTGGACATGTTTACTTTCCCCTGCTCTCGTTGAAACCAAGCTATTCAAGGAGGCCAGTACTGCCTAAATGGACGGCTGCGCAAATATTTTGATGTTCTAATGAAACATGCTCCATAGTTTGCCTAGCTTTACAGCAGCAAACACATGCTTATTCTTCCTTTTTATATCTCGCATTACATGTGCGTGTCTTAAGGCATCCTGATCTCGCTTTGAAAAGTAATGAGCTTCCCTTTAAGTTATCATAAATTGTTTCTTCCCTGATGTCGTTTTTTTCTCTTAAGTAGTTGGTCATGGCAGGTTTATTTTCCACTGCTGCCACACATGGAATAATTTCAGCCTCTCTGGCTTCCCGCTTGACGTTCTTTGTTGCTTCGTTGCTCAACCTACAGGCCACATACTTGCTGATAAGCTTCCTAGTTCTTTTCCTCCACTGTGAATCCATGTTTTTGCTTTACAAATATCTGAACACTCTCCCAACCAATTTACTTTTTCCATATTCTTTAGTCGTTCTTCATAATCAATCTTTCTTTGAGCTTCCATCACTTCTAAACTAGTCCAGCCCATATCACCCTGCACAGCTTCATTTGTAGTCTTCCCGTGAGCGCCAAATGCGAGGCGTCCCACTGGCATCGAGTCCTGATTGTACCCCTGATTTCAAGCAAACAACCGCATTTCCAAAAGTAAGTTCTAGAAGCCTTACACCTTTCCACATACCCCGTAGCACCTCGTACCTATTGTATTCACATAGCGCTCTGTGCTTCATTATGGCGCCGCATCCCTCCCCTGTAGTGTTATTGTTTTTTCCTGCGTTTCTAGTATCTATTGCCTTCGTTTGTTCATACACCGAGGTATTTATGTTCTTTTACCCGAGGTATTTTCTGGCCTTGTATCGCCACTGTCTGTTCACTATTTCTATTGAATACCATAACACCTGATTTTCTAACACTAAACTGAAACCTAGATTCTCGCCTTCCTGCCCACAGTTATTAGCCACACGTTGCAAATCATGCTGCTTGTTAGCTAGCAACCCCGTTCCGCCCACATAAAATAAAACAGGAAGCTACTGCTCTACTACTGTACCCGCCTGTTTGTAAGAGAGATTAAACCCGATATTACTTCTTTCTAGCGCCCTCTCCGTCTTCATCATGTACATCATAAACAGCAGTGGGGGTAAAGGGCACATCTTCCTCATTCCCTTGTTGATAGCAACTTTCTCCTCGCTCTTCATCTCTTCTCATTCAAACCAAATAGCATTTTCTAGGTAAATCTCTCTCAAAAGTTGTTGACAATCGTCACCGAAGCTTTCCCCTTGCAGAATATCTCACGAAATCTTGCGCTCTACGTTGTCCTACGCTCCTGTAATGTCTATAAAGGCCACATATAACGGTCTGCTTTCTGCTCTTCATATTTCAATACACTGTGCAAGAACACATAAGTTATCATAAACGCTTACCTATTCTGAAGCCATTTACTCCCAAAATGCCATTATTCTCCGCCTATGCTTGCAGCTTTAATTTGGTTGCCTGCATTGCTAACCTGTATATTACCGATGCAATGGTCAACGGTCTCTACGAGGAAATTTTATCGTTCTCCCCCTTACCTTTATAAATTAAGTTATTTCTACTTTGTCGCCAATTGTCTGGTATTATTCTAACTTTTAAAAATTTTTCCACTGCTTCCACACGCCCGTGTTTTCAAGTGACCTCGGTCCCGTTGCCGAACGCAGCCAACACCTTGTGCACGTCGTCCTTTGCCACGTCGTGTGGCAACCAATGAAGCCGCAGCCTGACCTGCTGCTTCTACGTGTCGATGACGGTGCAGTGTCGCCCCTTGACCTGAAGTTTTTTTTTCAATCCAGCCAACCGCTTCGTCGCCTCCGGCCTGTTTATTGTCACGGCCCACGCGTGGTTGATCTGGTAGGCGCCCAAAGCTACAATGTCAGGGAGCAGCCCTTCCTTGTCCAAATCGTCCAGGAAACCTTCGACCCTGAAGGGCCACGCTCAGACATCTCCGTGCAAGAACAATGTGTTCAAAACGACACCTCCTATTGGCTAATGAGTCAAGATAACCTCAATATCCTTGTCGACTTTAGCCGGAGTCCTGTTACTGCTGCGCGCTGGAACCCCTCGTGAAGAGCGCGACATTCGGCGTTCGCTCACCTCGGTGGCTTAAGAGGGAGTGACTGACCCAAGCGACGCTTGCAGAGGAAAAATGCCCTATAAATGCGTTCTACCACGCGAGGAAACACGCGATGCGACATGCCCGCTGCGTAGCGTTGACACATGCACATTTTGCATTGCAGTTGGATATTATTACACTAGGTAGAACACCATGTAGCAGATGCACATGTAGCGCTACAAGGCAGTTGAAGAAGGTTTGAGGAACAAAAAGAACTTTAAAGAGATCTATACAAGAATGCCGGAAAATAATTACCGTCATAATTTGCCATTTCACATGCGCGCTGCATAGCGTCAATACGTACAGACTTTGTAATGCATTTCCGTTATGTTCAACAAGATGTGCCATCATGTAACAGCTGCGTATAGCTGTTTCATGCTGCGTGCAGCTGAACCTGGATGTCGCATGCTACGGGAGAATATGCCACCTTCCCGTTTCGAAGGGGATGCCATCATTATCATCCCCATCATCAACAGCAACGAACAACTTACCGTGCCACGAGTCAAGGGATGGAACATGTGCGTCACGTAGTGTGGATACCTGTCTTCCCTCTTCGATACACGTTATGGCACCTCCTCGCAAGGGACGAAGCCGAAAAATCGATTCGTGGAGCTGCGCGCGCGGCTGCAGCTCCACGGTCGAGCAGGTCGATGTACAGAGAGCAGGATTAGCTGCAGCTCACCGTTGACACCGGGCGGAGAGTTCAGTTCGTTCTCGTGAAAACAACGCCAACATACTTTGCCGCGAAGACCTGTTGTACATAGTGCCGAAAATAGAGCTCCTATGCAGCCGCTCCTCCAGCTTACCCTGTGACTACGCTGCCTGTGCCGTGCAGGCCTGTCACTTATTCTTTTATGTTATTGATCTTTAATTTTTCTCATTTAAGAAAGCTCTAGGAGAGCCGCTTCCTAAATGTGCACCAGGGGCGGTATTCTCGGGCGATCAGTTTCGGTGATATTGCCTTCACGTTACGTAGTGCTCAACCAGCCAATCAGTGCGCGCCTGATGGATGATGCGATAGCATCGCCGAAAGTGATCGTCCCAGAATACGCCCCCAGTATGATGAATCTCCGTAAGCAAGGTTTGTGTGTTGCAGCATTTATATTTCGTAATAAAATAAAGACGCATGTGAATGTTGCAACTGGGGGGATGTTAGGCATCGATCCGAAAGACCTCATCTGGTACCAGTAGATATCTGAAGAAATAAAAAACCCAGAATCCTCGGACGTCCCATATTTGCAGAAAATGTAACCACACCAACAATAGTTAGTCATGCGGTCGCCATTACTATTTGGTCTCACTTGTTCCTCCTTCTCTAAACCACCCTCTTGCGTTGTCATCTTTCTCGTTCGTCTTACGCTCCCCCCCCCCAAATAATTTTCTTTGTTCACCCCTCCTGGGGCGATAGCGGAGAACACTGCTTAAAGCAGCGAATTCTACCTGTCCGCTAATGAGGTACCCGTAAGCCTGAGCAAACCCTGTTGTACAAATGTTAGCACAAATTTGAATGAGCGGAGTTCTCTTGTAACGCTGCCGGGTAGTCGGTTCCGTACAAACACAATATCATTCAATGCAGTATCAACCCGGTGTTATTGGTGCCGCTTGTAAAATCGCAACTACATCGTTTTCCCATATATAGTTTCCTTCTCGTTGCTTGTAAGGCACTCAAACAGGCACATGTTGCCGTCAATTGCAAGTTCTTTGTGAGCTGGTAGCATGGGTACTTTGCCATTAACTGCAAGATGAGGGCCACAACCAAGGATATTAGAGTTTGTCCTGTTGTGGTGAGATAAAGTCGCTTCTGGACAGTTTTTACAACCTCCTTTAAACGTTTGGTACATAGAAATGTACTGCGTCAGATCACGAGTCACTCTCTCGGCCATTCCATTTACCTGCAGGTGATATGGAACAAGGCGTCGTAGCGTAAAGCGACAGCTATCTGCCAACTAGTGAGCTTCTTGCTCAGGGATTCGGGTCCATTGTCTGATATCAGCTATGAAAACATTGATCGATCAGGAAGGGCCATAATGCTGTTAGTGTCTTCTCTTTGAAGTTATGCTGCTACTATTCTGGTGTTCTTATCTATGACAAACTTAAAAGGTAGTGTTTTGCGGACTCCAGAACTCTTCTTCCGTCCAGCAAAATCTACGTGCACAACTACAAAGGGCTGGCCGAGCCTTTATGGCAAAACTAGTTCGTCAGGTCAAGGCCGGTACTTGGACTTGTTAACTTGGCGCAAGTGGTACGACTTGACGTAGTCTTCGATGTCTTTTTACTTATTTTTTCATGTGAACCTCTGAAGAAGTTTATTATACGTCCACCAGAAGCCGTCATGGCCACCACATTTATGGCTGTCACTTTATAGGTGACAGCCCTTTGGTGCCTTTGGTACCTTTGGTACCAGTGTCACTGGTACAGCGAACCTTGTATCCTCGAAGTGCAGGTGCTCATAGCATTCCCATAGTTTTGTTAAGTGGATCATTCGACATGGGACCTCAACCGCCAATGGAAATGGGGCAGCTGTGTCTGTAAAGTGACTGCCTGCACGGCCAAAGACCTGAAAGTCGCATTGCTGGAGTTCATTGATTTAATTGGCCAACCACCCTCTGGGCTCTGAGATAGTCCAAAGATGAGTTAGTGCTTGGTGATCAGTGTACAATTTGAAGTTCCTTCCATCGATGTATGAACACAAATAATGCAGGGCCTTTAATATGGCTAGTGCGTCTTTCTCAGTTGCAGCTGAGTAGGGTTGAATGCGTAGGAGTAGTATCCTAAAACCCGCAGTTGCTGAGTAGGACACGAGTTTAAATCTCTTTGGTATGGAACAACCCTTGCACCATAATTTGACGCATCCGTGTTGATGCCAACAGCTAAATTATGGTCTGGCAGCGTAATGACAGTGTCCGAGGATATACTTTGTACCAGTTCTTTATAAGCCTTTGCACAATCTTTAGCCTCGACAAAAGATACATCTTTCTTTGCGAGCTCCCTCAAGACTTGGCGCTCTTGGAAAAATCGTTAATGAAGCTCCTGAAGCGACGTGCGAGTCTCAGGAAGACCTTGAGGGAGTGAATGTCGTAGAGTTTTGTAAGTTTAATGATCCTTTGCATGGACTTCTGTTTAGTGCTCTTGGAAGCTCCGCCAACCACTCTTTTGAAAGAAACCCTTGACATGAACAACTCAATTTTCTTCGAATTCATCGTGAGGCCCACGTCACTAAGCGTTTGAAAAACTTTCTCCAGGTGTTCGGAGTGAATCGTTTCTGACCGTGAGTACACTAGGGTGTCATCAACGAAAATTTTGCAGAAGAGTCCCAAGTGTGGCTTCAGAACACTGTTCAATTTCTGAAAGGAGGGAGGAGACTTTTTCTGGTTAAATGGGAAGCTCACGTATGCATAAACATCAGACAGTGTAAGTAGTGCCGAGATCTCTACCTCCTCTCGCAAAAGCACTTGTGAGAAGTTATTGCAAAGGTCATGAGAAGAGAGAAAATTCACTGACGATTACGATACTGCCTAATGAGAAATTTGAGCGAAGCTCTATAAGTGTTTTGATTTCACGATATATCGAGACAAACAGTTTGAGAGAAACATGTAGCTTAGTTGGCAATCGCCGAAAATTTGAACTGCTGTTATACATGACTCGTTGAAAGTTCCAGTGTAATCGCTGGTAGCTCTTGGCTTCCAGAAAGTACTACGCAATTCGCGTCGGGCATACAATCAGATCATCAAACAGTCGCAAACCATGACACTGAAAACAAGCGCGAACGAGACCAAACGAAGCAAACCAAATGAGCGCGAGTGAGAGCTTACGCAAGCAGACGATAGTAAGAAACTAGCGCTTGGGTTGAGACCAGATGCCAGTACGCTCCTAGCGGTCTCGCGGGTCCGAATCAAACCAGTTTCCCGCACACACGGCACTAAAGCACGCTCCAACGTCACTGAAGGGGTGGCTCGGATTGGTGTCCGCCGTTCGCGGCTCACGTCTTCCGCTCCGCGTTTGCTCTTTCGCTGCTGTGCTGGTTCGCTCGGTTACACTGCCGTCGCTCGCCGCAGGAATGGGCCAAGAAGAGATGCGCTCTAAAAGCTTTGCCACCTCTCGTCTCAATAATTATGTTGTGTATATGTGGCACAGAAAGCGGGGAGAGGTTGGTCTGTTTATCTGGCTGCAGTCGGTGCACAGACAAAATGTGCCATCCTCTTTTGGCGCAATAGTGATGGGAGGAGCAAAAGATGTAGAAGGGTATCGACGCCAACGTCAAGCATTTTGTGCAACTTTTCTTGCAGGGAAAGCTTCTTGCCTCTCGACATGGTGTAGGCTTCCCGGTTTGCTACAGCGTACCTTGTAGCTCGAATGGGACTTGAAACTTTGACGTCACTTTGGGTAGCCTTCAACAAAAAGCAGCTCTGGGTACACCCGAGTGACTTCTTCTGCTGCAGTGGGCTTCCGAGGGTTTCCATCCAGGATTGCGAAGGAAGGGAACCGCGGATCTTCTAGAATTGTGACTTGGTGATCGCAGCAGAGGTATAAGTGGAGCTTTTGCATTACCAGATGGGACAAAAGCATATAGAACTTCACACCGCTAGGACTTTTACACACCGCTAAAAGCTAAGACTTTTACGGGTGTGCTCTAGCCCTGACGTGTAGTGAGCACATCCACCCATTCTTTGCGCCCTTATTTGTTTCCTTCGTACCCGTAGACGGTGAAAGGATGATTTTTGGTTATATTTAGCTCTGGTACCTCGTTCTTATAGACCACAGTAATTGAGGCTTCGCTGTCGACGAGTGCTTTCACATCCTTTCCACTTGCTTGTACGGGAGCACATATTACTTCAAGATTAAGAATGGCGCGACACGAAATACACGGACATGAAGTGACTGGACGTGTGGCAACTTCCAACTGATTTATTCAGGAAAGCCTTCGCCGAAGAAAACATCAGGCGCATCCGTATGCAGACAGCATTCAGCACAAAGTGCAACCAAGAAGGACCAATATTATATACATAGCCGCACCTATAAACAGCTACTCATCTTGAGCCATTCGCTTTATATCCATGCATTTCGTGTAGTGTCATTCTTAACCTTGTACTATGTAGCAACTAGCCCGGCAAAGAGTTTTAGTCAACTTATATCAGCTTGGCCCGATCAGTGAGGAAACTTCTTTCCTTTAGGTGCAGTGGGAGGTCCCCAGGCTTTTTAAGTATATTATATTTCTGCTGTTTAGAAATATATTTCACAGATGAACCAGGTGTGCCGCCTCCCTTCCAATAACTATCGCCTAGGGAAATGTGATACAAGATATATGTCGTTCACATTTGCTTCTGATGTCGCATGTTATCGTTTGGTAGGACGCTCTGGCGAGCTTGTTGGTTCATAGCTTTAGACGTTTCTTATAAATGCGCGAAAAAAACAAGGATACAAGAAAGAAACACACACCTCACCACGAGCACAGACTGCTAACTCTTTATTTTTTTTAACGCAAGCAACACACATATATTTCATTTAGGAAACTGCACTTGTCGGCATTGTCACTCTAACAGGTGTCAATAAAGGTAAAGACGTAAAAGATTATCTGCTGGGTAACACTGTAGTCCGAGATAGCGACAAGCGATCACCAAAATAAATATGAACCATTCTTTCAGCATCATCAAAAGACAGAGAGATAACGTAGAGAAACAGGGGAAGAAAAACAGGAAAAGAGCGTGAGTATGTGAAGAAGACGGATATTGACAAATAACAAATAACCAGTGTAAAGACGAAGGATGCTGCCATAAAATAGTTTGGAGAAAGCAAAAAAGCCAAAAAAAACATAACAGCAAACAGTGAATATCGCGGCGATCAACAAATGTGGCAATGACGTCATGAAAGCATAAAGGCTCAGAATATGGCCTAATGAAAACAACCATGGAAAGGGGGGGGACGGCAACTTTCGAATTTACAAACGTGACTATGGAAGGAGTGAAACCTGGTGAAAAAGCTAAACCTCGGCGGCATTCACAGCACAAAACACCTACAACAAACAAAACAAAAAACCAAAAGAACCTTAGACCGTCAAAGGGATTTTTTTTAAAGTATATTTCAGAAAATTGACTTCTGGAAGCACGTAGAAAGATGGTATGCTGATACGTTTGCTGCCATGTTTTCAGTATGTAGAACGCTTCGACAATCTCTCTTTCCGCCTGATCCCTCGAATAGAACAGGAACGTTGTGTTCTGAAAAATTAGTTTAGAAGGGTTGTTTCTTCCATCCTGTTTTTTTTTCTTTGGAATCTATCACACCGCTCCATCAAAGTGGTCCTGCTTTGTTCTGTACATGCCACTGGTGTTCCCGTGCCCTTTCATTGAAACACCTGCCCTTTTGTCAAATATAGATGTTGTCACATGTCACTACCCCCCAAACACAATCTGTGTAGTGCATTTCGTGCATGGTGAACACTGTGGTTTACTCTTTCTCTTGCCGGTCACCATGGGGCACACTCTACTGAGCTGGCATGGAGCCGAAACCATGACATTGACACCGCAGCGGCTTGCTACTTTTTGATGTGCGAAACTCGATTAATATAGGGCGTGACCAGCAGTTTTTCTTTCCTAATACCCTCTTTTTGTTGCTTTTTACCTTCATGTTTATGCAAAAGGCTTTCGCAGGCGCCTGTGATTAAACTCTGAGGGTAACCAATCGAGAGGAAGCGCCGAACTTGCTGGTTGAAACTGGTTTCTAACTTATGCTGGCGTGATTTTTCCAGGGCGGACTTACAAGTTAGGGTTATGTTGACTCTCTAAACTAGTTTGGAATGTGCACTTTCTTATGGGATCTCTCCTTATTCTGATGATGCTGCAAAATCGTTCATGGTTATTTTGGGGATCGCTTGTCGCAATGTTGGACTACACATTTACCGAGCAGATAAGTTTTACGTCTTTATGTTAATCGGCACATGTGAGAGTGACAATGCGGAGACGTGCACAGGTTCCCGAATCCAATATATGTATATTGCTTGGTTTCCAAAAATAAACAGTTCGCAGTCAGAGGTCGTGGTGTGGTGTTGCTTTCTTGTGCCCTCGTTTTTTTGGCGCAGTTGTAAGAAACGTCTAAAGCATGTTGTCGTTCCTTAACTAATAATTGCTTCCTAATTGGCAGCAGGTCTTCTAGTGTTTGAGGCATCCCAAACTGAACTTGATGCTGTGTCCGCTAGGGAAGTACCAGTATAATGAGGGGCATTCTGACAGTGCAGAATCTGCTGCCTGCAAAAGCCTCCCCTTTTAAGATATATAATGATGCACAGGGCCGGAAACATACGTGCAATTTACCACACTTTCTTAACTTTGAAGCCTATTCTCTGAAAATGAGCTCGAGAAGTTTTTCCTCTAGTCTACCCAAGGATGTCATGCCTTTCTGTCACTCGGATCTCACACCAAGTCATCGCGATGGCTCCGAAATCCAACCGCATGTTCATAACATTCTCAACATTATCCTGCAAACAATTACCGTCACTGGCGTGTTCACGGAAATCAAGCCATGCTTGAGCACGCCCTGTAAATGACCCGCCGAAGATATCCGGTTGAGTAAATTCTATTAGCGTCTTCAGAGACAATTGCATACCCGTTCGCATTATGAGCTTCAACGGCTGCTGTGGCCGGTCGCTGTATTTTCTCGTAAGTGAAACGGATCTCGGAAAATATCTTTTGTTCCAGAAACAACTTTTTCTTTTTCGTAGGAAACCATTTCCCCGTAAAATCGTGTCCCAATGCTCCTTATAAGTTTGCGCAGATAGCCACTTAATGTACCTGGTCGTTGCTGTTACAGTGAAGTTCTTTTTGCCTATGATCCTGAGAGTTCTTCGTGGCGTAACGTCGACCGGAAATTATCATCATCTGTGGCTCAAACCACCGAATGCAATGGCTGATATCTCCGTAAGGAGAAAGCTACAAGCACTCAGCGGAGTGAATCGAATAGTGCATAGATTCTTTGTAATCACGCATAAACATGCGTAACAACATATGTTTAACACTTTAATGATGACAAATATAAATACCAAGAAAACATGTTTTTTCCCTTCTAAATAGGCAAGACCCATCACGAATATGCATAGTCAACGAAAGAAATTCATATTTTTCACAAGTTTTTTCAGCAATAAGGGGAATATCTCAGGCAGGAAACTGGCAATGGGCTTCACCCCAAGCCATCTAAGGTTTCATGTTAAATTTTCTTTCTTTATTGTTTCACGGATTCTCTCCGTGTAGGGGGCAGAGGTAAAGGCAAAATGCCTGACAGAGCCTCTGCGCCCCTACAGTTCAAGGCAGCATGACATATCATTCACACACATATTTGTCGAACCTATCTTTAACACACAGCACACAGCAACGAAAAATTCAATTATTCAGGACACATGTGTCCAAAGCATTACTTTTGCTTCAGCGGGATAGATTTCGAAAAAGCAGAAGATACATATGCAATAAGTATTATATAACAATAAAATTGGCTTACACCAGAAGTCAACAAAGAAAAAAAAACCCATAGAATCACTTGCTCGAAAATAAATAGCACATACAGTAAGTAGAGCAGTACATTGAAACATTTCAGAAAAAAATAAACGAAGGTTTAGACTGATACACAATGTAAATGCCGAAACAATGGCAAACATGATTTACAAGCGCTGAGAAAAATGTAACATAACTGAGGTTACATGTGTTATCAGGGATGAGCACAAGTTACTCAAAATGAAAATGCAATGTCACTGCCCACTAATAGGTTTTTACAGTCATTTTTGAAACTTGTATAGGTAGCTTTGTATAGGTAGCTTTCATCATGTGTGAACCATAGGCGTACATGTCATTTGCTTTGTATCGCACGTGTGCGACATCACTGCAGGTGTATATGTTGCATGTGTCCTCTGACCTTGCTTTCGCTAGACATCAGGTGGCTCAAAGCAACGATCGAAACCACAGAATTGGTGATAAGGTGTTCCTGCGACTACATGCAATGCGAAGCACGTAGCGCTCCCCGCATACGTTTCCCCGTAAAGATTACTGCTGCGCAAACTGCCGTGGCGACGGCTGCTTGGCTGTAGTATACGAAACAGGGAGTGATGTAACTTGGTACGTAAAAAAAGAACCCGCCTAGCAATTCGCATTGTGACAATGCTATGGGAAGGCCACGTAGAGTGAAGTCTCCTGAAGAGCAGCGTGCATATGAGCAGAAGCAAATTTCTCTTCTCTGTGATCCGACCTTTGTAGGTGCACGAAGCAGCGGCGCAAGCCAAGTCGAAGACCGTCGAAACTTCTTAGGCTAACTATTAGGTAAAGTACATATGAATGTCACCACGTGAACAATTTCAATCTACGTCGCTGTGGGTACTCCTAGTACTCATTTGCTGCTTCGCTGTCCAACCACTTTCACAGAGTAGACACGAGACCATTTTTTATCTTGAGAGTACTCAACGCTGCTGGGTCGCCAAATGGCATGTAGGCACTGCTTAAGGCAGTGTTCCCGCTAACAGCACGACAGGACAACAGGACAACAGGACGCTCCTCAACTTGACACCATCTATGTGGGTGGCTGTGACGTTGACACATTGTACTTGGGACATTGGAGTGATCCATCAAGTGATTAGGATGTAGTATACAATAGGGTCTCTATTACTGTTTATTCTCACTCCTTCCTCCTCAACCTATATAAAGCGTTCTCTTGGGTCGTTACGCGTACCATTGTTTGCTACCGTTATCCTGCTGGTATTTTCAAAGAGCTAACATCTGGTTGTATATGCCTCTGCTACATCTGAAAATTCGACTTCGATGTCCACGGAAGCTTATTAGGGTTACTCACCGTGGTTGCTCAGTGGCTATGGTGTTGGGCTGCTGTGCACGAGGTAGCGGGATGGAATCCCGGCCACGGCGGCCGCATTTCGATGGGGGCGAAATGCGAAAACACCCGTGTACTTAGATTTAGGGGCACGTTAAAGAACCCCAGGTGGTCGAAATTTTCGGAGTCCTCCACTACGGCGTTCCTCATAATCAGAAAGTGGTTTTGGCACATAAAACCCCATAATTTTTTTTAATCACCTAGGGTTGTCCGTAGTATAATTGACCTAGTGCGGATGTTCTGCAGACATTCTTATATGAAGTAATTGTCAGTTGGGTGTCTGTTGAACATTCCTGGTCTAATTGGTATTTACCACAAGGAGCGCATGTTTATTACAGGGGTATGTATACTGCCGGGCAGTGCTAACCTCTCTAACCTTCGAGACAGCCCCATTACAATGCCTTCTAGCTCCTCTATGATTTAACAGAACATCGCTAGAAATTTCTTTAAGAATGAACATTGCTAATACTTCTTTCTAACGACATCCTGTCCAGATCTCGAAAGTTTATCACTCTCTTTATTGGCTTAAACAGATGTGACTACCACTTTGGTGAAGTGCTCTATACTCTCTTATAGGTGTCATTGTATTGCAAGATATTGCAAGCATGTGTGAGCCTCATGGTGGTCAAGTCATGTTCCAACAGAAAAGTAGCTCATGCCGCACTACAAAAATGTAATCGGGACAAGAAATGAAGGTGGTCATACGTTAATGTCGTAACCCGTTGCCAGTATTGTCGTGGCTTTCAAATTGCAAATGCGCTTCTCTGCAGATGCATTATTCAGGGACGCCTGGCTTGCACCAAGGCCGATCGCAGGCGGATCCTACCTGGGAACGCTAACCGGTGGCGCTGCCGCTAACAAGACTGGCAGTCACGTGGCCAGCAGTAGCAGCACTGGGAGCAGAACCACGCTATCGCTTGTTGTTGCTGAGCAGCCGGAATGCTCGGTTGCGACCTCACCGCTGGCGGTCGAGCCATACCCGTGCGCGACGGGTTTCAGAACTTCCACGCCTTCAGTGGCGGGGCTTGGCGCAGGCGGTCGATCTCGGCCGCTGACCAAGCCTCCGTACTCGTACGTTGCTCTCATAGACATGGTCCTAAAGGACGCACCGGACGGAAAGCTTACGCTGAGCGAAATCTACAAAGCCATCATGGCCCGGTTTCCATACTTCAAGAAGGAACAACGCGGATGGCAGAACTCTATTCGTCACAACCTCAGCCTGAACGAATGCTTCGTTAAGGTGTGTTGCTTTTTTCATCTTCTTGGCCTTGTCTAGGTAAAGCATAAGGGGGCAAGCACTTCTTATCGCTTAACATTCCCTTTGTGGCAAGTTGTTTTTCTACACAGCCTGATCAGAAATTTTGAGTGTAGCTCAACGTGCCCGTTCTCTCTTCGGATTGTTTGTATTGAGACAACCGTAGAGCGAGAAATGGTTGGGAAACCTGTATCATATGGAATATTGGGTATGACACGATCAATGGAAACACACACGGCTTGTGAACATATCTTTCCTTTGCCTTGCTCAACAACGCCAAGCAGGTGCAGTGGTAATATATGTCTTCTCGTATGCAGAAAAATGTCAACAATACAAGCGCTACATTCTGTCATTGAGTGATTCATTTGCATTGTTTCTAGCACCAAGCGTTCCGTAACTGCATTGACTATATATATATATATATATATATATATATATATATATATATATATATATATATATATATATATATATATATATATATATATATATATATATATATATATATATATACTCTGCTGAAAATAAGCGCTTCCTTCTGCGTGGAGACACTGCTTGTCAGAGGTGCCGCGAGCGCCGCCAGCGTAATACCCCTGTCAAGCGGGCAAGTTAAGTGCACTTACTGGGAGTGCACTTCGGGACCTTGAGTCACACTTTAGGCAACGCGCTTCTTAACGGGAAAACAGAGTGCACTCCCAGTAAAAAAAAATGGCGACAGACTAAGAGCGCGTTTTTAAAGGTGTAAATTAACAAGAGAAAGCTGCTAAAAAGCGATTGTTTTAAGTAGAATTATATATAAAAACAAACTTCATCTATTTGTCTCAACAAAAAACGAAGACGTTCTTATTATAAATCTGTTGCAAGTCAATGCTGGCCAAGACGAATGCCTAGCAAATCCAAAACAACATGGCGGCGTGCGGCGAGGCGGCAGTTGATCCTGCTAGAACAGAATATGAGCAGTTATATTTGAGCAAAGACGGCGAGTTCGATATTTAGCTACACTGCAAAATGCCACGCACACGGCTCAAAGCACGACCGGCATGGTCCCCCCCACCCCCCAGCACGCTTTCACACCAAAATAAACACGAACTGAATGAACCTGGCGGCGCCGCAGTGCCGCATCATTCTGGCGCCGTTAGTTGCGTACATGATAAATTCGTTTCTTTATTGTGCTATTTCGCTTTTCGCTAAACACAAATTATATTGTTAAAAGCTGTTCACTAACTGAAATGAACTTCTGTGTCCTTTTTCTATCCATTACATTTTGCGTCCTTGAAAGCGTTGGCGGCGAGGCTACGTACTCGGCCAGCAAAGTGCGTTCCGTGAACGTACTCCGACTTGAGTGCACTCATCTGAGAGTACACTCCGCTGCGACGTTAAGATTTGGGAAAGTGCACTTAAAAACTGAGTGCACTCGCCGTAAGTGCACTTAACTTGCCCGCTTGACAGGGGTATAAGAGTGGCGACACGAGCAACCTAGGAAAGCCGCAGCCTTATACGCCGACACGAATGCTAGTGGCGAGAAGCAGCACCTGTGGCACGAACCTATCGACAGCCATGGCACGTATGCTAGCTGTTCTCGACCAAGAAACACGTAAGTGGGCCGCTTACCTAGTAAAGGTTGAGGCGCATTTTGAAACAAGCGAAGTCACCGATGATGCCAAGAGAGCTTTGTTGTTCGCGGCGCTGCGGTCATAGAGGACACGTCTCGCGGCAGATTGGCACCGCTTCAGCCGGACTCTCACAGCTACTACGAAGTTGTAGTTTCGGTAAATGAGTTTTCTAACCCAAAGCCTAATGATATCTCGGAGAGCTTCAAGTTTATCCATCCTACCAGCAAGAAGAAGAGTCCTTAGTTCATTATCTCGACGGTGATTGTCGGGATACGTAAGCTTGATCAGAAGTGCATTTGTTCGCTGGTGTTAGACAGGACGCTTAGGGATAGCACTGCATGGGGTGTCCGTTCAGAAAGTTTGCAAAAGTAGCTACTGCCGAAGAAGTACTTAGCACTTAAAGAATCTGAAGCCCTTCCCTCGCTGCGAAAACCGCAAAACACGGGTCGCAGCAGATACATAGGCAGTGGTATGCGTGCGAACACAAGTGATGCAAACAGAACGGTATACCGAACAGCAGAAAACTCAAGAGAAAGTGACCACAGCAGCACATTGCAAATCTGGTCCATCATGGGCCTTGACGAAGCGCCTTAGGCAGTTTATCGCGTTGGATGCAGGTACCCATATGGATGGACATTGATATTGGCTCTCCAGCTTGTATCTTTCCAAGAGTAACGTATGAAGTACACCGTGACCGTTGGTTTCGGCTGCAAAGTGCATCGTTAAAGCTTTTCTCAAAACAACCAGTACTGGGCGTTTTGGCAATGAAGCCTGCTTATGAGTCGCTAGAAGTTAATTGCACCCTGACGGTATTGGATTGTGAAGGTCCCAGCCTGTGCGGCCGGAACTTATTGCCGAAGCTTGCAGCAGAAGCTACTCCGGGTCCTGCACGTGATGACGCAACCAAGCGCGACAAGTAAGCGAGAACCGGTAGGAACCCGTGCCATAAGAGAAGAGTATGCAGACGGGTTCGCCGAAGGCATAGAACACTTGAAGGTATCGCCGCGTCGCCGCTCCGTTGACATTAGGCACAAAACACTAACAAAATTTTGCAAGGCAAGAAAAGTTGCCTTTGCTCTAACAAGTTTTCTTCTGAGCTGGATAGGCTGGAGCAAAACGGCCTAATATCGCCAGTCCCTTATGCGGAGTGGGCAACACCGATAGTCCTGGTACTTAAAAGTCCCGGCGTGTGCATACTTGTCTCTTAAGGGACATTAAAGCGTGTGTGTGAAATGAAAATGTACCCTCTACCAGCCATAAACGACATCTTCACAAACTTGCGTAGTAGACAGCACTTCTGTATTGTGGATCGAGACGCCTACAACCAGATTGTACTGGAACAAAGCTCGCGAAAGCTGGCCGTTGTAGACACGCATAAAGGATTATTTTTTTTATAATAGGTTGCCGCTTGGAATCTTGCCAGCACCGGCGATATTTCAGAGAATGACTGAGTCAATATTGCACGGAATACAAAGGGTACAAGCATATCTGGACTACGTTTTGATAGCAGAGACTGCGGAAAAGTTCAACGTAATCCTGCGAGTGGCGTTGCAGAAATTTGAAGTGCATGGCATTAAACTGCGCTCTGACAAGTGCCAGATAAACTGGGCCACGGTGAAGTATCTAGGCCACTGTACCGACGAAGAGGGATTGAACCCAAATAAAAAAAACACCGGGGCCATCAGGCTCGTCCCAGCCCCTTGAAATGTTACAGATATACGATCGTTCCTGGGTACGCTGGCACTTTAAAAGAAATTTTTACAGAATGTTTCGACGCTACTGGCCACTTCGTACCGACTTCTGGAAAACGCAACGAGATGGTCATGAGATGCAATAGAAGAAGATGCATTCCAGAAGGCTAAAGATGCTTTGTGTGCTGCGCCAGTGCTGACTCACTTGAATCCAATGAAAAAGCTATTCTTGGAACGGGATGGCTGATGATCTGGTGTAGGAGCCGCTCTTGGTCATGGAACTGATGGACAGTGTTGACCAGTTGGATTTCGGTCGCGAACGCTGACAGCTGCAGAAAAGAAATGTTCCCCCGGATTGGAGCGAGAGGCTCTTATTGGCGGCGTTACGCAGTTCTGCGGTCACCTACTGGTGCACAGAGTCTACTTCAATTACAGACCACGAGCCATTATTATAAGGACGGAGCGGAAAACAAATGCAGCCTAGACCGGGTTAACTATCGTGTAACGCTGATGCATGAGGCCGCATACTTAAACCCGTGCAGCATGAAGCAGAGCCGGAGGTCATCACGCCCGTCGTTCTGGACCTACAGGACCTCCTTGCACTGCTTGCGACACAGTTGCAAGCAACCACGGCGACAGATGACGCCATCTCTCGAGCATTCAAGTACACGCGCAATGGTTGGCCGCGTACTAGTAAAAGGATCAGCTAGCTCGCAGGATATTAAAAGAAAGGGTGCGAGCTGTTAGAAGAAAACGATTTATTGCACTGGGCCATCGCGTGGTCATACCTACAGCATCCTGCAGGAAGTTTTTCATGTTACTGCATCAAGCCCATCAGAGAGTGTTGTCTAAGGTGAGAGCAAGGTCAGCACTTTCGTGGCCCTCTTTGGACCATGAAATCTAGCGCGTCGCTGGCACCTGTAGTAACTGTGTTCAAGCACTGTTCATGACTAAAGTACCCGCTCCCGTGAACTCGCCGGAGGCAGGAGAAGGGTGGTTACGCCAATACACAGACTATACGTGGCCACTGCACGGCAATATTGTTTTAATTGGGGTGCATTCCCACAGTAAATGGCTCGAGGCTATTTCTGTAGCGTGTGCAAATTTCCGTAGCAGTGTCAGAGCTCTGAGAGCAATGTTTTCCCCGTTCGGTGTACCACACACACAGTGGTGCCACATAAGTGAGCCCCTTTCACAGGCTCCGTGAGTCCACGCAACGGAACAACATCGTATATAGGGCAACAGCCTCCGATCACCCACAGATTAATTGTCTTGCTGAGTGCGATGTGCGGACGGTAAATGATGGATTACAGAAGAGCGGAATCGCCGAATGAGTTACTTCTTTGGCTCACGTCTTGTGTAACTATAAAAGTACTCTTGTCTGTCTGTCTGTCTGTCTGTCTGTCTTTTTTATTGAAATGAAAATAAATAAAAGAGACGTAGTCACCTTATAAATGGTGACGGCTACTCATTTTCTCATAGCGGAAACAACAATATAAAAAATACGCAGGAAAATGAAAAGAAATCACTTCATACGGTCAGAAATCAACAGCACAGTCCTATACGCCCATGCACATAACAGTATAAAAGTCAAATGCAAGTTGCGCCACAATGAGTTCGTAAACAGTCACAAACACACACAAACGGCCGTTATGTAGTGAGCATATAAACCGATGAGGAATTACACAGTGTTAAAATAATTCACGCATAACAAATGTATAACACGTATCATACAAGTACTAATAATTACAAATAATAGAAGAACGTTATAGTAGTATCGTGTTATTCTTCAGTGCAACACCTAGTATTTGTTAAGGATGCCTGTTCATAAAAATGTTCAAGTGCGTTCAATGCTTTTCGCTGTGCTTTTTTAGGTGGCCATGGGCCCAGCAATTTTGCGACTGGGAAAGGCCGGTGAGAATCAATGGAGTGCTGCTCCTGTTCTAGCTGCCGTCTTTGCATCTCGTATATCGGGCATTCGAGGAGTAGATGGCGAACATCCTCATCGTCGTGGCCACAGGAGCAAGTCTGGCAAGGAGCCCGCTTGAGGCGATATAGGAAATGCTTGGTTTATGCTGTCCCAAGGCGCAGTCGATGAATTAGCGTCTCGGTACTTTTAGAAAGTTGTACACCCAGCTGGTATTTGAGTTGAGGGACCACTTCGTAAAGGATTGATTCCTTAGTGTTTTCATTAAACCATGTTCACCTACACAAGTCTTTCTTTAGTACTCTCAATATCCATTTTGTCTCCATTGGTGATAAATGGATGAGTTGAATTTCTGCATCCTTAAGAGCCGATTTTGCCAATGAGTCCGCTAGTTCGTTGCCTGCTATACCAGCATGGCCCGGGACCCACTGTAATATCACTTCATGTTTCCTTTCATTAGCCTGAGTTAAACTTTTCAGTACTGCTCATGTTATTCATGTGTGTGTGGTTGGTTGTCATCAATATTTTCAAGACATGCTAAAGCCGATAAAGAGTCTGTGCAAATTACCCCCACTTTGTGGGTGTCTCATATCTTTTGATAAAATGAATGGCTTGGAGAATTGCCACTAATTGCTCTATTGTTGGTGACGACGTGTGTCCTAATCGACAAGCGTACTCTACCTCTAAGGATGGTATAACATATGCTGCAGTCACACTTTCTTTGAATACAGAACCGTCTGTGTAGACGTGAATAGATTCCTGGTACTTGTCAAGTAGGTGATGAGGCGCTAATTGACTGTCTGTCTTCTTACGCCGATACTGTGGCTCAACTTGTCTATCAGCTTGAGCTAGTAAGCATGTGCTCGTGGTCCTGATACGGTGATGATCTTTCCATCGCCGTCACTCCTGCTTCGTGATCCGACTCCCGTAACATCGTCGTCTTTACACCTTCTATGCCGGCTTAGTAGCACGAGTTTAATACGTAGGTGCTCGTGTGTTTTTATGCATTCGCTGCCATTGCATCATCGCTATTCCAGGTTTGTCGTCCGACTCTCGTCATGCCTTCGTTGTAACATCATCACCGTCATACTGCCGTCATTCATTGGTTGTGATACCGCCGTCGTGATGCCATGTTGGTCGTTCCAGCGTATAGTTCTAGCTTCGTTACCCGATACTCGTCATGCCGTCGTCGTCATGTGATCGTCGTCTCGCCATCCTCGTCATCAGGCTTCGTAATACAATCATCGACACGCCGTGGTCTTCAAACGCTCGTCTCCATCCCATTTTCCTCATACCGTTGCCATGCCATTGCCTTCATTGAGTCATTCTCACACAGCTGTCATCACGAATTCGATCACGTACCTTCGTCATGGTGCCATCACGATCCTTCCATTATTGCTACTCTAACTTCCGTCTCGAATCTCGCCGTCATCATCACGCCATCACCATCAAGCAGTCATAATCATACCATTGCCATCATGCCGTCGTGATTATACTGCCTTCGTCGCTCCAAGAAATTAATCTTTGTTTGCCATTCAAACGCGATTATGGTGCTGCCGCCATACCATGGTAGCATGACAGCGACTATCATGCATCTGTTGTCCTTCCGTCGTTTGTCATGCCGTCGTGGTCGCTCCAACTTCATCATTCAAGTTTTGGCGTGCAGTCGTCGTGACGCTGTCGTCGTAGTGCCATTGTAGTCAAACACTCATTGCCATCGCATCGTCGTCTTACAATCGTCAGCGCGTCGTCGTCATACAGTCATCGCGATGCATTTATTGTAATGTCGTCAGCATGATGCCAACGCGGTCGTTTCTTCTTCGTCATTCTAAATTCGACATCCAAGTCTCGACAGGAAGCGGTCGCCATGCCATCAACGCCATACAGTTGTCGTTACACCATTGTCATCATGCTGTCGTCGTAATGGTATCGTTTTACCATCGTCATCACATAAGTAACGTCACCCCATTGTCCTTAATTGATGCCGTCCCGCAGCTCCTCTCGATTCATCGACCACATTCCTTCTTCGTCATTTCATCGTAACTATGCCGTCTTAAATCAATCGTAATTATGTGCCGTTGTCATACCGTCGTCGTCATTTGCGTCTGTGTGAGACAGACAATGCAACCACTGTGAACCATCGTCGTCATGCCGTCGTGGTCGTGCCATCGCCGTGATTTCAACTTAGCCATCCGGTTGCCGCCATGCCAGCGTCGTCATGGCTACGTTGTTCACTCGTCATTATCCCGTTGCCACCACGTTGTCGTCAAGCGTAGCCATTACACCAATGTAATCATTTAGGAATTGTCATCTCATTGTCGTCATAGGGCTGTCGTCATACCGCGTTTTTGTTCCTTCCACATAAGTCTATTGTCGTGGCTGCTTCGGCGTTATACAGTCGTCGTCATGCCTTCATAGTGATGGGCGACTTGAGTGTCATAGCAAAGCGGGGCTATACCGTAGAACGTACCACACAGCCGAAGAATCGCAAGTCTCACAGTAATCACTAAAGATGCTAAGCAAACGTCACTAAATAAATACTGTATCCCACTACATTGCTCAAATGGCAATCGCATTACCGTCGATAGCCATCGTTAGATGAGTTCTGCAGTAATTTTCCTTAAATAATTTTTGCGTAGTGTCCCAACCGAATGCGACGGCTGGTTGGTACCCTAAACTAGCAGCCTCAAGCTCAGAAGCATGTTTTAGTAACTTACTCACCACGCCGGGTACCGGCACTGAAACTGCTATGTTTTTTAGAAGTCGCGTGACCAATGATGATTTGTGACTGTCGATGGCCTCAGAAGACGCCCAAAGTGCGAGTCACCTACCTCAAGCAACCTTCTATGGTGGCAGAATGGCTACGCAGCCTTCTGTTGCAGAGTACGAAGTCACAGATTGAAGTGTTGGCGGCGGCAGCCTCACGACCGCGGGGACAGAATCAAAAACATGCTCGCGGGTGCTGCTTTAAATCCGCGTCAAAAACGTCAGGTGGTTTAAATTAATACGGATCCACCTGCTACGTCACATGTCCCCTCTGCGTGCTGCTTTGATTCCCTAAGCCCTACAATTTTGAAGAGCCGCTCTCGAAAAGACAATCTCAGTCTTTGGTTCGCACCTCCATTAGCCCACAATGGGTTTTGGTACGCGGTACCTGCTTCCTGTAGGGTGCACCATGAGGTTAGTCGACTGCGGAACGTCGGGGTCCCTGAAGACACGATAGTGTCTGTGGCTGAGAACATCATTCATGAGGTCCAGTGACACCGACAATCCACTGGGCTATGTTAACCATGGCACCAGGTGCGTGCAGTGCATATGCCGTACATGCACAACATGTCGCGCCGCCTCAAGAAGAAAACGGGAAAGTGTGGCGTTGTGGTCGTTTTCTCGGCGCAACAAAAACAATCGAGAATGTGCATCACGGTGAACAAAGGTTAACGTACTGACGCCTGTTTGAAAAATTATGCGACAAACTTTGTTGACTGCCATGTGGCTGCAGTTTACATGATTACACTACCGTGCGCCAAATGCTATATTTGTCAAACGTTGGGGGTTCAAACGATTGCGTGAGGGAACACAGGGCAGCTGTCTGGACATTAGCGGCTGGGGACCATCTGGCTGATGTATGTCGTAGGTGCTCGTGCACCACAAAGTTTCAAAGCACTGTTGTGCTCAATCGGCTTCATAGCCAAATGGATAGATAAGTATTCGGAGTGTTGTGGGTGAGAGGTGTGTAAGCACCGTGTCCCTGGCTCTTAAATTTTTTTTTTCCTATCTGGAAAATAACCTGTTCATCAATTTGTTGCGATAATTCCTGTGTTAGAGGGGCAAAAGATGAGCTTGCCATGAATGTTAGGTTTATTCGTAGTAAAAATACAACTCAAGTCTAACACTTCGTTCTGTGTGCTTTTTTCCGCCGTCCGATGTCTTCTTCGCGCTAGGTAATGATGTCTGGAGATTTATTGCTATTCACGGAGCTTGTGATCAAAAATTTGTGAGACAACTAAAACCAGGTTTCGGCAAGAACTCACGATGTTTTTACAGCGAAGCTGTCTATGGGTAGAATCCAGGTGTTTATTGCGTCCCAACGCGAAAAAACTCGACAATAAAAGCGAGAGTGAAAGAGACAACAACACAAGCAAATGCATATCGCCCGTGGCATCGGAGCTCGGTTTAAAGGCAACCTGTGCCTAAAAGGGTGCTCCATCGCAGCTGTCTCTGTGTGAATGTAATGAGGTAGTGAGTGACGTATTGTGTGCCCGGTGACCTGACCACGAGGAATCTTGCAGCGAACCTGTATGTGGCGCAGATTCGGAGTTTCGTCGTGTCTGCCAGGATACATTATCATCATCAGCAATGGCTCTAGCGTCATTGTTTTCTTTGCGCCCCTCGTCGCCACTGCACAAATGCGCTCATGCTGCTCATCATCTGCTTCCACAGCCGAGGCCGTTGTGCGAAAAACTACCAACACCAATGGCTGTTTAATGTGCAGCGGACGTCACGGCTCTATAGGTGGATGGTGTAACTGATCTCACTTTCATTCTGCCGGTGCAACGGCTAAGGCACGCGTCGTCAGGACTGCGGAAGAACAACATCGTGCATATGAAGAGTGATGAAGGGAGCAACGACGCCAGTGCGAACATGCACGGCGGCTGACGAGCCTGCCCACGAGGCGACGCGCAGGTGACTAGCGAAAACCGGCGAAGCATACCGAGAGCCAGATAATGGCGCAAAGCGGCGTCAAGGGGTCAACGTGACTGATTTGAAGGGTACGAGGTTCCATAGAGACTTCCCTGGTCGACAACTCGGCCTTACCTGCAACGTGTGTGACAGACTTGATAACAGCCGTCGTCGTAATAGAGTGGCCGCGTTTTCGTGGCTATGATGCCCTTTTTTAAGGGGTATAAGCCATTCGTTGTCTCACGTAACGGACACATTTAATAACGCAACTGATACGTGAATGTGTGTGCGTACCCATATCGTCACGATGGCCACAGATAAGAACAATAAATATGTTTAACATTCGTTCAAAAATCTCTGCCACATCAGTGTCGTGCGCTAAATATCTTTGCTGGTCATCCACCTTCACAGAGTGGAATGGCTCATGAATTTTTTTAGAGCTTGATAAATGTTTAGGGAAATAGGCGTGCGGTCCCACCATGCCCATGGTGCTGTATCATGCCCATGATGCAGCTGTATCATGTCAATTAGGTGTAGCAACGGTTTCAATGCTTATTCCACCTTCAAATATAGAAGAGGCACGGATAGCTCAGAGTAGAGGAACCAGGGTGCTATAATTTTGCTTAAAATACTCATTGCGCATGTATCGGTCAAGTCTTTCTCACGTACACAACTGAACTGTCAACAATACAGAACGCACTACACGGAACAGGACGAATCATTTTCTTATCCCTTAACGTTCCATCAGTCTTCTTTCCATAGCTCGTTGCGTCGTCCTCAATTTAAGTAGAACCCTTTTCGTAAGCCTCCAGGTTTCTGCCCCGTACGTGAGCACTGGTAAGACTATGCTGTTATACACTTTTCTCTAGAGGGATAATGGCAACCTGCAGTTCATGATCTGAGAATGCCTGCCAAACGAACCCCAGCCTATTCTTATTCGTCTGATTATTTCAGTCTCATGATCCGGATCCGCGGTCACTACCTGCCCTAAGTAGATGTATTCCCTTACCATTTCCAGTGCCTCGCTACCTATCGTAAACTGCCGTTCTCTTCCGAGACTGTTCCACATTACTTTAGTGTTCTGCAGATAAACTTTTTAGACCCGCCCTTCTGCTTTGCCTCTCCAGGTCAGTGAGCATGCATTGCAATTGGTCCACTGAGTTACTAAGGAAGGCAATATCATCAGCGAATCGCAAGTTACTAAGGCATTCTCCATTAAATCTTATCTCCAATTCTTCCCAATGCAGGTCTCTGAATACCTCCTGTAAACATGCTGTGAATAGCATTGGAGAGATCGTATCTCCCGGCCTGACGCCTTTCTTTCCTGGGATTTTGTTGCTTTTTTATGGCGGACTACGGTGGCTGTGGAGCCGCTATGGATATCTTTCAGTATTTTTACGTACGGCTCGTCTACACCCTGATTCCGTAATGCCTCCATGACTGCTGAGGTTTCGACTGAACCAAACGATTTCTTGTAATCAATGAAAGCTATATATAAGGATTGGTTATATTCCGCCCATTTATCTATCACTTGATTGAGAGTGTGAATAGGGTCTATTGTTGAGTAGCCTTTACGGAATCCTACCTGGTCCTTTGCTTGACAGAAATCTAAGGTGTCCCTGATTTTATTTGCGATTACCGTAGTGAATACTTTGTAGGCAACGGACAGTAAGCTGATCGGTCCATAATTTTTCAAATGTTTTACGTCTGCTTTATTAAAAATTAAGATAATGTTAGCGTTCTTCCAAGATTCCGGTACGCTCGAAGTCATGAGGCATTGCGTATACAGGGTGGCCAATTTTTCTAGAACAATCGGCCAACCATCCTTCAACAAATCTGATGTTACCTGATCGTCCCTAGCTGCCTTCCGTTATTGCATAGCTCCGAAAACTTTCTTTACTTCTTCCGGCGTTACTTGTGGGATGTCGAATTCCTCTAGACTATTCTCTCGTCCATTATTGTCGTGGGTGTCATTGGTACTCTATAAATCTCTATAGAGCTTCTCAGCCACTTGAACTATCTCATTCATATTAGTAATGATATTGCGGGCTTTGTCTCTTAACGCATACATCTGATTCTTGCCAATTCCTAGTTTCTTCTTCACTGCTTTTAGGCTTCCTCTGTTCCTGACAGCACGTTCAATTCTATCCATATTATACTTCCTTATGTCAGCTGTCTTACGCTTGTTGATTGGCTTAGAAAGTTCTGCCAGTTCTATTCTAGTTGAACGGTTAGAGGATTTCATACATTGGCGTTTCTTGATCTGATCTTTTTTCTCCTGCGATGTTTATTGTGTATTGTTTCTACGAAGGTAATTAACCCTCTACTAAACGGAGTTTACTTTGAGTCGCCGAGTTGATGTTCACACAACGATAAAGTAAAATAGTTTGGAAATCAAAATATTTAGGCATATTATTCCTCCATCAAGATAAGGAAATTCCAAATAAATTATTCAAACGCAGAGTCATCAACTGTTATTACCTCACGTGAGCGCAGCCGGTGGTCTATTTCGTTTGCGTGCAACGAACAGGGCATCCCTACTATCTGCACCGGGACCTAACAATACGCAAGTACCACGTATATTGATAGAGCCTCAGTAATGTTGTTTGTAATCGCTTGGAGATACTCAGATTATTTGTTGCATTGATTACATAAATACTCTCAATATTTATTCAACTTCTCAAATATTATAATTAGATGAAGCGTCCGAACGAGAAAATTGTAGACCAACATAAAAGGCTCCCGATATAACTTTGTTACTCAACACGTGCTACATAAAAGTGTTTTTCCGAGCGTAAACGAAGGCCGCGAATGCACCAAAAGATGCTCGAGCGGCCGGTCGTGCGGCAATCTTGCGTGTACTCGCCGGCTTCGTTCACGCTCGGGAGGAACTTTTATGAAGCACGTAATGAGGCACAGAAAGGTGTATCGCGAGTTTTTTATGTTGCTCTACAATTTTAGCATTGGCACTTTTTCTGTACACCTACTAATAAAGAAGTTAATTAATTAAGACGAGTTGTCTAATTAGACGGAATGCGAAAAAAAAAACACCTGAGTATCTCCACGGGACGGCAAACAACATTATCGATGCTCTGTCCGGCTACGAGACACTTGAATATTTTTAAAATCTTCGTGCATGATAGTCCGGACAACCTGTACATGTACATGGAATATAAAGAATACTAGGAGCGACCGTTCGTCGATATTTCCTTTGTATACTTTTATGATTGGGAACCTTATTGACTACGATTCGATGTGACTCTTCCACATCATTTGTCTCAAGTGGTGACAAACCCTACATGTTTTCGAAACATCTGTTTCTGAATACTTAAAATACCGGTCACAGAATCTTCGCCCGCTCTTAACCCTATAGTGGTATACTTAGTGTTTCCTGGCCCATAAATGTATTTGCCGATTGTTGCTCCGAAAGTACTGTCGAGAAAAGTCTCTTGAAAGGTCGCAATATTTCGTAACATTCGAACTATAATAATTTTTAATGTGGGATTTAGAAGAAATTCAAAAGATTTTTTCCATGAGTCCGCAGCATATTTGTTTTCTCTGAGCCGTCAATATAAGTACACCATGTACGATGTTTCCAGTCCATCAAACTTAGTTACATGGAATTATATTCTTTGGTTACTATAGTTGAAGTTCGCGAAATGTTTCCACTACGGTATTATCGATTTATAATGATTGCTTAAGGAATCATTCTTCTAGAAATAATATACAAGGCATAACGGTACATTCTATTGATATTTCATTCTCCTGCAGAACTGTAAACTGGCCCGTTTTTGTTAAATTTCGAATTCATACAGCTATACGATCAAGCTTGAGAAATTCTAGAAGAACCTTGTACATAGGCGGCCCAACAATACAGCCTGATTTTAGTTTCTAACGCCTACTCTACGCATGCTCTACATTCAGCAAGTAGTTGGGATTGTTCAGAGTAGCCTAAAAGGCACAACGGCTAGCAATAAGAAAAAAAGGAAAGCGCGCTGAGCAATAAACTTTAATACGACTGATCGGTGCATCCGTCAGGTACTAAGAGCCATCAAGTTATTTCCCAGCTTCCCAAGAAAAAAAGACGCTTTTAGCCTTAAATGGAGCTGTACAGAGCTGTACAGAATCGCTCTCATAATGTGTTACTGAGGAGTGGTATGTGAGATTAGCACGATCACAAGAGATTACGCAGGAATGTCCGATAATTTGTGTTTAAATAGCCGAAGCCCTGGACCCGTCGATAAAATTTTGACAATCGACTATTGTGCTCACCGCTGTCGTAGTGCTTTGAGTGTCAGATGTTTTTATGGGGAAGTATTCGGTACTGTGTGGTTTTCAATCGCCATTACAACATGACAATAATCATCGTCTTCATCCGCCTGGTTACACCCACTGCAGGGCAAAGGCCTATCCCATACTTCTCTAACTACCGCAGTGATGTGCTGATTGTGGCCATGTTGTCCCTGCAAACTTCTTAATGTCATCTGCCCACCTAACTTCCTGCCGCCCACTGCTAGGCTTCCCTTCTCTTGGAATCCAGTCCGTAACCCTTAATGACCATCGGTTGTCTTCCATCCTCATTACACGTCCTGCCCATGCCCATTTCTTTTTCTTGATTTCAACTAAGATGACATTAATTCGTGGTTGTTTCCTCACCCAATCTTTTCTTTTCTTATCCCTTAGCGTTTCACACATTTTTCTTCTTACCGTAGCTGGTTGCGTCATCCTAAATTTTAAGTACAACCCTTTCGTAAGCCTCCAGGTTTCTGCCCCACAGGTGAGTAGTGGTAAGACACAGCTGTTATACACTTCTCTCTTGAGGGATAGTGGTAACCTGCTGTTCATGAGCTGAGAATGCCTGCCAAACGCATTCCAGCCCATTCTTATTCTTCTGATTATTTCACTCTCATGATCCGGATCCGCGGTTACTGCCTGCCCTAAGTAGATGTATTCCCCTACCACTTCCAGTTCCTCACTACCTATCGTGAACTGCTGTTCTCTTACGAGACTGGTAAACATTAGTTTAGTTTTCTGCAAATTAATATTTAGACCCACCCTTCTGCTTTGCCGCTCCAGGTCAGTGAGCATGTATTGCACTTGGTACCCTGAGTTATTAAGCACGGTAATATCATCAGCGAATCGAAAGTTACTAAGGTATTCTCCATTAAATCTTATCCCGAATTCTCCCAAATCCAGGTCTCTGAATACCTCCTGTAAACACGCCGTGAATAGCATTAGAGAGATCGTATCTCCCTGCCTGAGGCCTTTCTTTATTGGGATTTTGTTGCTTTCTTTATGGAGGACTATGGTGGCTGTCAAGCCGCTATAGGTATCTTTCAGTATTTTTACATGCGGCTCGTCTACACCCTGATTCCGTAATGCCCCCATGTCTGGTAAGGTTTCGACTCAATCAAACGCTTTATCGTATACAATGAATGCTATATCTGAGGGTTTGTTGTATTCCGCACATTTCTCTATGACGTGATTGATAGTATGGATATGGTCTATTGTTGAGCAACCTTTACGGAATCCTGCCTGGTCCTTTGGTTGACAGAAGTCCAAGGTGTTCTGGATATTCTATTTGCGATTACCTTAGTAAATACTTTGTAGGCAACGGAGGGTAAGCTGATTGGTCTGTAATTTTTGAAATGTTTGGTGTCTCCTTTATTATGGATTAAGATTATTTTAGCGTTCTTTCAAGATTGCGGTACGCTCGAAGTCATGAGGCATTGCGTATGCAGAGTGGCCAGTTTTTCTAGAACAATCGGCCAACCATCATTCAACAAATCTGATGTTACCTGATCCTCCCCAGCTGCCTTCCGTTATTGCACAGCTCCGAAAGGTTTCTTTACTTTTTCCGGCGTTACTTGTGGGATGTCAAATTCCTCTAGACTACTCTCTCTTCCATAATGGTCGTGGGTGCCATTGGTACTCTATAAATCTCTATAGAACTCCTCAGCAACTTGAATTATCTCATCCATATTAGTAAATATATGGCTGGCTTTGTCTCTTAACGCATACATCTGATTCTTGCCTATTCCTAGTTTCTTCTTCTCTGCTTTTAGGCTTCCTCCGTTCCTGAGAGCATGTTCTGTTCTATCCATATCATACTTCCTTATGTCAGCTGTCTTACGCTCGTTGATTAACTTGGAAATTTCTGCCAGTTCTATTCTAGCTGTAGGGTTAGAGGCTTTCATACATTGGCGTTTCTTGATCAGATCTTTCGTCTCCTGCGATAGCATACTCGTATCCTTGCTAACGAAATTAACACCGACTTCTATTGCACAGTCCTTAATGATGCCCATAAAATTGTCGTTCATTGCCTCAACACTAAGGTCCTCTTCCTCAATTAAAGCCGAGTATCTGTTCTTTAGCTTGATCCGGAATTCTTCTATTTTCCACCTTAGCGCTAGCTCATATATCGTCTTCTTACTTACTAGTTTCTACCGTTCCCTTCTCAAGTCTAGGCTAATTCGAGTTCTTACCATCCTATGGTCACTGCAGCGCAGCTTGCCGAGCACGTAAACATATTGTATTATGCCTGGGTTAGCGCAGAGTATGAGGTTTATTTCATTTTAGTCTCACCATTCGAGCTCCTCCACGTCCACTTTCGGCTATCCTGCTTGCGGAGAAGTTACTCATTATGTACATAATATTCCGTTCTGCAAACTCCACTAATAACTCTTTCCTGCTATTCCTAGAACCTATGCCATATTCTCCAACTGACTTGTCTCCAGTCCGCTTGTTGCCTACCCTGGTATTGAAGTCGCCCATCAGAATAGTGTATTTTGTTCTGACTTTACCAATCGCCAATTCCACGTCTTCATAGATGATTTGAACTTCCTGGTCATCATGACTGGATGTAGGGGCGTAGGCCTGTACGACCTTCAATTTGTACTTCTTATTAAGTTTCACAACAAGACCCGCCGCGCTCTCGTTAATGCTATAGCATTCCTGTATAATACCAGCTATATCTTTATTAATCAGGCATCCGACTCCTAGTTCTCGTCTCTCCGCTAAGCCCTGGTAGCACAGGACGTGCCCGTTTTTTAGCACGGTATGTGCTTCTTTTGTCCTCCTAACCTTACTGAGCCCTGTTATATCCCATTTACTGCCCGCTAATTCCTCCGATAGCACTGCTAGACTCGCTTCACTAGATAACGTTCTACCGTTGAACGTTACGAGGTTCAGATTCCAATATCGGCTTGTCTGGAACCAGATATTCTTAGCACCCTCTGCTGCGTCAAAGGTGTGACCACCGCCGTGGTGAGTTGCTTCGCTGCTGCTGGGGACTGAGGGCAGGGGTTTGATTGTTGTATTCATATAGGACGTTGTGGCCAAGTACGGCACCAGGCTGGCGAATCCTGCTCTGGTGAGGGAGTGCGTTACCGGTTCTTGTCACCGGAATTAGGCCGCACTCCAGGCCTGTTTATGTAATTTCATCGACACGCGGGTCTTTTTTTATCCGGTGTAAAATTGCGCGGCACCAGGATTCGAACCACGGTTCTCTTGCAGGCGAGGCGGATGCTCTACCTTTACGTCACCGCTGCAACATGGCAATACCTTGTGACGAAATTTCCATGTCGCACAGCTGAACTCGAAATTGCTAATCTGACCCCGGCTAAGGCAGGTGTATTCTGATGGAATGCGTTCAAAATTCCTGTGTACCGAAAACTGCGCGCACGCTGAAGAATTCCAGATCATAAAAAATAATGCTCCGACCCTGTGGCGTGCTTCATAATCAGCCCGTCCCATAAAAAAACACACAATTTGTCTACGAGCTGTTAGACCGCGGCGTTTAGATATCAGCAGACAGCTACGCCGTCAGTCGCGGTTAGATCACAGTCCAGGCAGAGGCTAAGAATGTTCCGCATTAAGACCTTCACGCTGATAATATTCAAGACAGATCACGAGGTACGAAATGCTAGGATGTGAACGAACGCGCGGTGTGCTTGAGCATACACCTACGCTGCTCTTCACAGCTCCGTCCCATAATTCACCGAAAACGACAACACTGAAACATGCATGTTCAGTTAAAGCTGTGACCTATTTTGATCTGTTGACATTCTGCACGACGATGATTTCTCACGTGCCATGTCGCTAATACGCGAACTGTGCGGACAGGCAGTTGGTGCTACAGAAGCGAGCGCTTTCAGCGAGCTCTGATGAGACCGCTGAGACAACACTGAAGCAAGCGAATTTATAAAGCAGCGGTATAGCAACACGATGACTGCTATCACGTCACCTCATTTTTCTGCGTCTACCACGTGGACTTGTGATGCAAAGCATTCTTGTCGAGTCTAGCACAGTTATTCCTACCATTTGCAGCAATGTAATCGTTTTCGTGGGCCAATTTCAAAGGCAGCGCAGTGTCGGAAATCGGCTTACCTATGTTGTCGGCTTCTCGACAAAGCACGCCGTAGGTCGTGTCTGTCTGGCCATCTTCGTCTTACCTGGTAATGCGGCTTAGACGACTGAGGCCCGCAATCGTAATTATACATTTCACCTTCAGCAACCACTGTGTCATTCATCTTGCACATACCACCATTCACAATCACGTTACAAGGGCTGTCACCACTTCTCCCCAGAAAACTGCCGCTATTCGTGAGATTCTTTCTTCTAAATATGCAAGAATGCTTTGGAGCCGTTCACACTTGACTGGGGTTATGGCTGCAGAACATTTTTCATCACTTGTCTATGTAGAACTAGTGAATGTAAGGAGGGTGTCTTTGAAGTCATTTCCCTTGTCAGACACTGCTTCCATCGTTCAGAGCCACGGTCGCATAGCCAGACCAATCAAATGAGCGCAGATTTGAGCATTATTCGCCATGTCATCACCTGAGGCAAATAGTGATATTGTGTCGCTTCGTTTGGTGCTAGGTGGCTCGCGAGGACACGTCGGAAGCCAAAGGCAATTATTGGTGCCTGCACCCTGCCTACAAGGACATGTTCAAGGACGGCAACTACCACCGGCGCCGGCGCATGAACCGGTGCCCGAGGCCCGCCGCACTGCTCGCCGGGGTGCCGCCGCCGGTGGCCGCCAGGGGGCCCCACCAGCTGCCGGGCGCTTTTGCTCCCGTGCGGCCTTCGCAGCCCGACGCGTTCCTCGGCTACCGCGGGCATCACCACCAGCACGACTTCGGCGTCGCGCAGTCGCAGCTCAGCGCAGAGTACTTTTTCGAGGCCGCACAGAGGGCTACTGGCCTGTGGACTGAGCAGGGGACCTCCAGTGCCGGCGAACGACATTACTGACTAGTTGCAGGACTCGTGGCCACAAATGGCTCAACTACTTTCGCATATTAGTAAAATACCCTCACGTCTCCTCGTACACAGCGGCGTGAGTCGAGGATCCAATAGTCCGCCTATGTACCCTTATCCCGATCTTAGCTAATATTTTGGTCATGTCTGCTGTGGTGATTGATATTGAGAATAACCGTAAAATAAACTAAAAGTCAAACTTCGTCTTTGCTCACTTCCTGAGAAATGCAGATGGGGGGAGATAAAGAGACCTACTGTTTAAGAAAATATGAGATATAAATTACATTCCTTTTCCTTCCTATCAAGGCATTATTTTGAGCCACACAAGACGTATCAATATATCCCCGGTAACAAAAGTCTTAACCAAATCATTTGAAAATGCTCAAAATTCTCGTACTTACGCCGATCCACATGGGAATTCGTCTGTTAAAGAATTGTGAGAGACCACGTGTAACCCTTTAAATTTATCTCTCATTGAATGCTGGACTACAGAGTGGCCTGAAAAACAGCGTAAACAATGTGAAGTAGACACCACGCGCGTTTTAATAAGTCTCTCATGCTGAACGTACATCCTTTAGGCGAGTGCCATCTGTGATGGGCAGAATTTTCCGCACATAGGTTGACCTTGTCTGCAAGAAAAAAAGACAAGAAAGACGCATATGCATTAGTTTGCAAACATTGCTTCTTATGCATCAATATATATGCGTTGAAGCATTTTAGTTATTCTCTGTACAGCGTGTATCACGTAAGTTGAGCAAAACTTTGAAAATATGCAAATGCCACTTAGCCGGACCGAACCAAGATAATGTCGTTTTCCGTGGTTTGGAGATATTGAGATTGGTTTTTGCACTCCGTCAAATTAATATTTACTTTTGTTTGTTAATAAACTTCTCATTTATTTATTTATTTATTTATTGAGTAGGCTAAGGGCCCGTTAAGGCATTACATAAAGGTGGGGGGGACGAAAAAGTTCAAGCGTGAGTGGAATGTGTTCAATGCAAATATATGAAGGCATTCGGAACCATAAAAAAATGATCGAAACATCGAGCAAAACAAACAACTTAAAAAAAGGAAAGAAAAGAGAAACGGAGTTTATACGATATCTGGTAGCGTGAAAAACGCATAAGAATCTAAAATGCCATGTAGCCAACCAGTACCCATCAGTACACGAGTTTAAGGATACAATCGAATGATGATTTAGGTAAACAACTTACACAAGTACATGTCAGATGAAACGGAAGGAATTTTATGCAATGCCAAGCACACGAAAACATTGTTTAAGTAAATATTTAAGCAAATGTGGGTTCGGACAAGTTAGTAGACTCCAAAAAGGTTAGCAGTGCAGCATGAAAAGATGATGAATCCGTAAGCGAGACAACGTCTGAAGGTAGTGAGTTCCATTCGGCAATAGATAAAACTAGGGGCGAATTTTGATAAGCGTTAGTCCTGGCAAGTTTAGGTTTTACTTTATGAACATGGTCTGTGCGGGTCGAGATATGGGTAGCGGGAAGAATATGGACTCGAGAGAATGCAGTTTTGCTGTGGTAAAGGCTAGAAAAAAGGACAACCGTGTTAATTCCCTGCCCATGTGAAGTGAGGGGATAAGTAATTTCTTTCAGGCGGACACACTTTGATATCAAGAGTATGGAGTCAAAATGAACCGCGCAGCTTTATTTTGAAATGATTCGAGTAGGTTCGTGAGATTATAGTGCTGGGGGTGCCAAATAACGGATGCATATTCTAAAGAGGGCCTGATAAGAGAACTGTATGTGCAAAATCTGGTGTCTGTGTTCTCAAGGTGTATATGCCGTTTCAGGTAACCAAGCTTTTGTATGCTTTTGTGGTGATGTGTTCAATGTTATCATTCCAGCTTAAATTGGAGGTAAAAAAGACACCCATGAACTTGATTGAAGATACTGAGTCGACAGTTATACCGCGCATTGTCGGAGGTATGTCGAGTTATCGACCCAAATTTTGCGTGTTTATTTTGGCTATGTTAATTTCCATCTGTCATGTGCCACACCAGTCAGTTAGTTTTGTTAAATCAGACTACAGTCCAGCGATGTCGCCAGGGCAGCTTATTTCATTATGCAAGACGCAGTCATCTGCGAAGAGATGTACTTGTGAAGTAATAATAGTTGTGATGTCATTGGTGTATAATAAAGATAGCATTGGACCAAGCACTCATCCTTAAGGAACTCCCGAACTGACGTGAGTGCGGTTAGAAAAGCAGTTGTTCAGACTGATGACTTGAAATCTGTTCGTTAGGAACTCCTCAATACAGCACGTCCTGTTGTAGTGAAGCTGTAGGTTTCTAACTTTCAAATTTAGTCGACTTTGAGGTACCCGCTTGGAAGCTTTAGAAAAATCAATAAAGATGGCGTCCGTACTAATCATCATCATCATCAGCCTGGTTGCGCCCGCTTCAGGGCAAAGGCCTCTCCCATACTTCTCCAACAACCCCGGTCATTGTGGCCATGTCGTCCCTGCAAATTTCTTATACTCATCCACCCACCTAACTTTCTGCCGCCCCCTGCTACGCTTCCCTTTCCTTGGAATCCAGTCCGTAGCCTTTAATGACCATCGGTTAACTTCCCTTCTCATTACATGTCCTGCCCATGCCCATTTCCTTTTCTTGATTTCAACTAAGATGTCATTAACTCGCATTTGTTCTCTCACCCAATCTGCTCCTTTCTTATCCCTTAATGTTACACCCATCATTTTTCTTTCCATAGCTAGTTGCGTCGTCCTCAATTTAAGTAGAACCCTTTTCGTAAGCCTCCAGGTTTCTGCCCCGTACGTGAGCACTGGTAAGACAATGCTGTTATACACTTTTCTCTTGAGGGATAATGGCAACCTGCTGTTCTTGATCTGAGAATGGCTGCCAAACGCACCCCAGCCCATTCTTATTCTTCCGGTTATTTCCGTCTCATGATCCGGATCCGCCGTAACTACCTGCCCTAAGTAGATGTATTCCCTTACCACTCTCATGTCTCGCTACATATTGCAAATTGCTGTTCTCTTCCGAGACTGTTAAACATTACTTCAGTTTTCTGCAGACTAATTTTTAGACCCTCTCTTCTGCTTTGCCTCTCCAGGTCAGTGAGCATGCATTGCAATCGATCCCCTGAGTTACTAAGCAAGGCAATATCATTAGCGAAGCGCAAGTTACTAAGGGATTCTGCTATAACTTTTATACCCAATTCTTCCCAATCCAGGTCTCTGAATACCTCCTGTAAATACGCTGTACTAATCAATTTGTGTCAAATGGCGGAGAAAAAATTTCAGAGCAACATAAGAAAATCCCGATACAGCTTTCTGTTGCTCAATACGTGCCACAGAAAAGTGTCTTTCCCAGCGTGAAATAAGCCTACGAATACGAGCAAAATTGCAGCGCGATTAGCCGCTCTAGGCATTTTGCGTGTATTCTCAGGCTTCTTTCACGCTCAGGCAACCACTTCTGCGTGGCATGTATTAAGAAACAGAAAGCTGTATTGGGAGTTTCTCATGCTGCTCTGTAATTTTTTCACTGACCTTTTCAATACAGATACAATAATTGAAAAGTTCGTTCAATACTTACGACTAATTATCTAATTAGGCGGAATCCTGAAACGTAATCTGATTATCTTACAAAGGCGGCAAAGAACATTATCTTGGTTCGGTCCAGTTACGTGGCATATGCATATTTTTAAAGTTTGGTTCAAGTTAGGGGAAACACCCTGCATTTGAGGTACAGAATCTTTAAAAATCGCATATGGCCGACAGCGGAATGATACACTTTGAGCTGGATTACTCGAAGCAGCAGACATTACTCGCACGAGAAATCTAAGTGTACATTGGAGTTATTAGCAAGATTAATAAATTACCCGCGTTTCAATTCGTACATTGCAATAGGTGCCCTAAAGTTAATTTATGCAGTTGACAAGTGAATTTTGGTAATTGGACTATGCATTCCAATTTATTTATTTATTTATACATACTGCAACCCCTGTTGGCGCTATAGCAGGAGCGGATAATACACTATAATACAAGAAATAAATACAATAGGCAACAAACAAGAAAGTTTAAGTGCAATGTTGAGAGAGCACAGAAAAGAATTCATTTAATGGGAGACAACGGTTGGTTCCTGGTAGTGAATTCCATGTTTCAATTGTTTTAGCGAAAAAGCTATACTGAAAGGTATTAGTGCGTGCAAAAAATGGTGTAATGTTAAGCGCGTGATGTCCCCTACTTGAAGATATTTTTGCAAAGGTGACGTATTCACCTTTGAAAGTGATATATTCACTTTGAAGAGTATATTCGAACGACATTCACCAAGACAATCACCGACCGTTGCATAGCAATTGAACAGACGTACCAGCAATTAACTACGACAGTGCAGAATTTGGCGATGAAATTGGGTAACTTTCAGGAAACTTGGATAGGACATCAACCACTGCAAACACAACAGCAGTGAAAGGCCTCCTGGTCTGGCATTCGAATTGCAATGATTTTGCTGGGAAAAAGGCTGTAATTCAGCAACATTTAGAATAATTATCAAGAAAGCCAGATATCATCATGTTGCAAGAGACCCTTATTGAGGAAGTCAAGCACTCAGGTTACCGGTCCCACGCCAGCCCGCCAAGCCTCCGGGCCGCGGACGGCAGTAACGGGAGGGGAGCTTTCACCTTGGTGAGAAAAGGCATCACGTACGTCGAGCACGAGCTGTTGAACAAAAGCACAATCGAGCACACGGTGGTAGACGTGGTTGCCGGGAAAAAGCAGAAGGAAAGCACTTTTCTGATAAGCGTGTACAGCAGCCCGTCACACGGAAAGCAGAAATTCAAACCACTGTTACACAAAGCGTGCAACGTCGCGGGGGCGGACGACAGGCTGGTAATCTGCAGGGACTCTAGCGCGCCGAATCAAGCCTGGGGTTACCCCAAAACATTGGCAAAGGGCGGGAACCTAATGCAAGATGCTACTGACTTGGGCCTAAATCTAATCAACGACCCAGCATACCCTACAAGAATCGGCAACTCGGTCACCCGAGACACAACGGCTCATCCCACTTTCGTCAGGGGTAACGGCGGCGATATGGCGGACTTTGAATGGCGGAACACGGGCCACGAATTGGGCAGTATTCATTACATTGTGGAGGTCACTGTCCCGCTCGGTGGTAACGTCGAAGTCGGCAGAAGCTTTCGGAACCACAGATTTACTGATTGAGACGCGCTTCGAGGATTGTTACCCGAGGAGCAGGCCGAAATTGCAGACATTGAGTACTGGTCCACCGAGATTGTAAACAAGGTAGAAAAGGCTACCAAGGAAGTCCAGACGGACGAGCGTATCCACAGGGTTGACAGCCGCCTGGCTCACCTCATCGCATCCAAGCAGCCCATCCTGTCAATGTGGAAGACGCAGCGGACAAACAGAAAGCTACGCAAGAAGGTCGCCGAACTCAACCGCGAGATCGAGCCCCACAGCAGAGTGCTATGCACTCAGCAATGGAATGAGGTTTGTAACGCAGGGGGAAGGCCAGATGCACTGCGGCAAGACGTGGAGTATGCTGAGGCATCTTTTGGATGCGACCACGACCAAGTCTCACCAGCACCACAACCTGGCCAAGATCATCCACAGGGCGCTGACCGAGCACGGGGAAGACGAAGTGAAGAAACGCCTCGACGACAAGTACCTGCCGGTCACTCCCACAGAAACGCACCCGGACTACCTAGGCGAAGCAAACGAGTGGCTCGATCGAGACATTGAAGTATGGGAAGTAAGGGTTGCCCTGCACAATCTCAACAGCAACTCCGCCGCTTATCCCGACCGCGTTACGAACAGAGCGCTAAAAAATCTTAACGATGCGGCCATCGAGAACCTCACTGCATACTTCAACACTTGCTGGCAAGCCGGGTCACTACCCCGGCAGTGGAAAGCAGCCAAGACAAATATTGATTCCCAAGCCGGGCAAGCCACCCAACATTGAGAACCTCCGGCCGATCTCGCTTACGTCCTGTGTGGGCAAAGCGTTGGAGCCTGTACTCATGAACAGGTGGCAGAGTTACCTGGAAGATTCGAGGCTCTACCCAAACACACTCATCGGGTTCCGAAACAAGCTCGGAACTCAGGACGCCATGATAAAACTGAAAAATGAAATCCTCGATGACACTACCAACACGAAAGACAAGCGAGCCATTTTGGGTTTGGACCTGCAGAGCGCTTTTGACAAAGTGAGAAACTCTGCGACCCTGGCCTAGGTGCCACGGCTAAATATGGGCAAGAGAAAATATACGTACATCAAGGATTTTTTGACCGAGCGGACTACCGAAATCATCGCCGGCGACCTGCGGCTCCAAAAGAAGAAGCTCGGCAGTATCGGGACCCCCCAGGGCTCGGTCATATCGCCATTACTTTTCAACCTTGTAATGATAGGGGTGGCCGAGCGCCTCTCGCAAGTCGCGTGGGTCCGACACACCATCTATGCCGACGACATAACGCTCTGGGTCCCAGGAGGAAGCGAGGGACACATATAGAGTACATTGCAACAGGCGGTTGACGCTATCGAGGAGCAGCTGGACGGGTCTGGGCTCGTCTGCTCCCCAAGCAAGTTTGAGTTGTTGGTGATTCCTCCGAAAAGAGCAGCTAGGAAGAGGAAAGACAACGAACCTGCGAGAGAGCAAGAGACAATAAAGATCAACACGAGCGGCGGTCACACGATCCCGGTTGTCGAGAAGATCCGAGTGCTGGGGATGCTGATTGAGCGCAAACGAGTCAAAGGTGAGATGGTCAACCGTCTAGAGGCCAAAGTCACCACGGCCATCCACCTCATCAAGAGGGTGTCACACAGAACAGCAGGCATGAAGGAAGAAAGCCTCACCCGGCTAGTGGAATCCTTCGCTATAAGCCACATTGCATACGTTGCTGCTTTCCACAACTGGAGGCAGTTCGAGGGAAATAAGATCAATGCGCTCATACGCAAAGCATACAAGGCTGCACTCGGACTTCTCGACTGCACAGTCACCGACAAGTTCCTGGCCCTGGGAGTGCATAACACCCTGGAGGAAATCGCCGAGGCGCAGAGGACCGCTCAGCTCGCGCAGCTCTCGGGAACAAGAACGGGCAGACAAGTGCTGCGTGACCTAGGCCTGGGGCCAAAGGAAAGTGGACCCGAAGATACAGAAGTGCCTGTACCGGACGCAATTAACAGATGGCTATGGGTATGTCCAGTACCAAGAAACATGAACCCTGAGTTCCACAAAGAGCGCCGGGCGGCGAGGGCCAAGGCGCTCATCGATCTCCACGCCAAAGACAGGGGTGCCGTGTTTGTGGACGCGGCAGATTATCCGCATGACAGAAAGGCATCCGCCGCTGCAGTCGTCGGGGCATCGACAGGCGCAACGAGAACAGCGGCGAGTGTGCGGACTCGAGGGGCGCATCCAGCCAAGGAGGTGGCCATTGCCCTGGCCATCGCCGACCCCGAGTGCACGACTGTGCTCTGCGATTCTGGGACGGCAGTGCGAAATTACGCCAGAGCAAGGGTGTGTAGTGAAGCCGCACGTGTGTTGCGTGCGGTCGATCTCGCGAGTGAAAGTCGATGTGTCGTGATAAAGTGGTTTCCGGCCCACATGGGCAGTGATGTGTCGGATCGCGGCAACGCACACCACAACGAGACGGCGAACGCGGCGGCGCGAGGACTAACCAACCGTGCCGCTGCTACTGCGGTCGACCCGTCGTGGTGGTGGGAAACCAAAGACAAAATGACTTCCTGCAACGAGATTGTTAAGTGGTAGAGACTAGAGCGAAGGACTATGCCGCCACCTCATCCGGGCTTGACCCGTAAGGAAGGGGTTCTATATCGACAACTTCGAACGGCGTCGTTATTCCCTCCGGTGCTGATGAGGCACGTGTGTCCAATTGTTTATATAAGTGACCTGTGTTGTGTGTGCCAAAAGGAAAGAGCCACTGCAGCTCACATCCTTTGGAACTGTGCTAAAAATCCGCACGAAGCTGCAACGACAGCAACGATCCCGCCGCGGCTCGAGGCCGCAACAAGGTGCTATGATCACGATGCCCAAGCCGAGGCCGTCCAGCAGATCTCGGCGGCCCTCGAAAGACAACGACCGAGCGAAACCGGAGGGAGGCTGCCACCCCGAAAGAGGGGCAGGCGTGGTCGACCAAAGGAAGTAGTGCGGCCGCGGCCGAAGTAGAGGCGCCACACGTCGCAAAGACTTCATGGTCGCGTCACGGTGACGCCTCCCTAATAGGGGAAGGCTAACCGTTCTGCAGGCATCCATAACAAAGTTTCTTCACTCACTCACTGGAGGGGCGGCAAGATGAATGAATAATGCCATGAAAACATTTCAAGGAGTTAACGTGTCACTGTTCGGCGAGAGATGTTAGGTTGAGTGAGGACAAGACTGACGATGGCGAGAACTGGTGGTCATAACGTCGGTAGACAAATCTAATGACTTTCCTTTAGATGGCTTCAACTCTGTCTATTTCGTACTGCTTGTAGAGATTCCAAACGATGCTACCAAACTCAAATATAGGGCGAACAATAGTTTTATATAACAGTAATTTTTGTGTCGCGCGGAGAATTAGACAGAGTACGACGTAAATAACTGAGTTTTTGTAGAGCTTTAGTCGTAATGGAATCAATATGCTTTGACCAGGACAGGTTAGTGGTAAACGTGAGACCAAGACATATACATTCAGAAATGCGTTGAATGAAATTATCAATAAATTCGTAGCTGAAAAAGAACGGGCTAGCTTTGTTAGAGAAGGACATCACGACAGCCTTACGGAATTTAATATTCATTGGCCATGTTTCACACCATTTGGAAAATCTGACGAATGATTCAGTAAGGCGAACATGCTCAAAGGGAGATGAAATGATGCCATACAATATGCAGTCGTCTGCATACATTCGAATTTTAGATATCTCGCGTGGTAAATCATTAGTATATGGTAAGAAAAGTAGAGGACCGAGGACCGATCCTTGAGGGACGCCTGATGACACATCCACCACCTAGGAATTGATCGACTTAAAGCTTACGAATTAAGAGCGGCGAGAGAAAAAACTCTAAGGAGTTTCCTAATTGAGGGTTGTTTAAAGTGGCGAGTGTAAGTGACGTTTGAGGAGCCATCGTTGATTTGTGCACAAGATAGACCGGGAGCATGGTGCTTTCTTTGCGCGTCAAGCTCAATGCTAGACGCCTCCGAGACTGTCCGTTGAAACCACTCTGCGAAAGTGGCTTGACTCAACTTTCCTATACGCCATGCCTCCAGGCCTTGCCCTGATGTTCGTGCGCCTACTTGTTGGTGTCTTCGCAGGCGGTCCCTCGATGCTTCGGGCGCCGACGTTGTCTTCTTGGCTTGCGGCGTCTTCTAGGGGTCTTTTAAGTGCCGAGCTGACACCAGTACCATAGCCAGCACTCCCAGAGACGCCGCTGGCGTTCGGGGATGCGCCGGCAGCGTCCAGGTGCGCACTTGTACTAGGAGGGACGCTGCGCGCCCCCCCTCCCCCGTTTAGGCAATAGTGCGGACGCTCCGGCTACTTGAGAACTTACATCCTTTGCTGAGTCGTCTGTTACCTCATCCGATTTTGCTGTAGGGTCCGGCGGGCGGTGGACTGCTTCTGATCGATCGTCACTTCCTGAAGTTCAGGCATCGCAATGTACTCCAGTTCTGGTCCCATCTCCGCTACCTTTCGCTGCGTTCTCTGCCTCGGTCACGCTCATAATGTGCACCGTTGAATCCTGGTTACCAGAATCCTCGCTACCGTAGGAACGGATACACTGGGCTTCGACGCGACCTAAACGCCTGCTGTGTGAGCAGCGCGCCACTCGCGACGCACATGTGCCGAACCATGGCGGCGCAAGCGCGCTTAATATGCCGTCCTGGCGCAACAAACAGGGCTAGTTCACCGGCGACGCGAATCTGGTGTGGCAGGTCGTCACCTTTGAGAACCCTCTTGACCTTCAGGAGCACAGTTCGGGTCGTGGAACCTTTCTCATTTACTGGGAAGGAAGGATGTTATGAGAGTCCCATTTGGAACGGGGCGGAGGGTTGCGACGTCAAGGTCTCCCTATTATAGTGTCCGATGCACTAACAGGTTAAAAAAGAAGAAAAGAGAGAGAAGAAAACCAAACATGAATTTCCATCACCGAACTTTCTGACCCCCTATTGCGAACTTTGTTACTGTACGTCTGCGTTTTTCGTCGTTTCCCTACTTTTCTTCCAACAATAATGCAATCACCTCTTATTAATCTCTATGTGGACATGTTTACTTTCCCCTGCTCTCGTTGAAACCAAGCTATTCAAGGAGGCCAGTACTGCCTAAATGGACGGCTGCGCAAATATTTTGATGTTCTAATGAAACATGCTCCATAGTTTGCCTAGCTTTACAGCAGCAAACACATGCTTATTCTTCCTTTTTATATCTCGCATTACATGTGCGTGTCTTAAGGCATCCTGATCTCGCTTCGAAAAGTAATGAGCTTCCCTTTAAGTTATCATAAATTGTTTCTTCCCTGATGTCGTTTTTTTCTCTTAAGTAGTTGGTCATGGCAGGTTTATTTTCCACTGCTGCCACACATGGAATAATTTCAGCCTCTCTGGCTTCCCGCTTGACGTTCTTTGTTGCTTCGTTGCTCAACCTACAGGCCACATACTTGCTGATAAGCTTCCTAGTTCTTTTCCTCCACTGTGAATCCATGTTTTTGCTTTACAAATATCTGAACACTCTCCCAACCAATTTACTTTTTCCATATTCTTTAGTCGTTCTTCATAATCAATCTTTCTTTGAGCTTCCATCACTTCTAAACTAGTCCAGCCCATATCACCCTGCACAGCTTCATTTGTAGTCTTCCCGTGAGCGCCAAATGCGAGGCGTCCCACTGGCATCGAGTCCTGATTGTACCCCTGATTTCAAGCAAACAACCGCATTTCCAAAAGTAAGTTCTAGAAGCCTTACACCTTTCCACATACCCCGTAGCACCTCGTACCTATTGTATTCACATAGCGCTCTGTGCTTCATTATGGCGCCGCATCCCTCCCCTGTAGTGTTATTGTTTTTTCCTGCGTTTCTAGTATCTATTGCCTTCGTTTGTTCATACACCGAGGTATTTATGTTCTTTTACCCGAGGTATTTTCTGGCCTTGTATCGCCACTGTCTGTTCACTATTTCTATTGAATACCATAACACCTGATTTTCTAACACTAAACTGAAACCTAGATTCTCGCCTTCCTGCCCACAGTTATTAGCCACACGTTGCAAATCATGCTGCTTGTTAGCTAGCAACCCCGTTCCGCCCACATAAAATAAAACAGGAAGCTACTGCTCTACTACTGTACCCGCCTGTTTGTAAGAGAGATTAAACCCGATATTACTTCTTTCTAGCGCCCTCTCCGTCTTCATCATGTACATCATAAACAGCAGTGGGGGTAAAGGGCACACCTTCCTCATTCCCTTGTTGATAGCAACTTTCTCCTCGCTCTTCATCTCTTCTCATTCAAACCAAATAGCATTTTCTAGGTAAATCTCTCTCAAAAGTTGTTGACAATCGTCACCGAAGCTTTCCCCTTGCAGAATATCTCACGAAATCTTGCGCTCTACGTTGTCCTACGCTCCTGTAATGTCTATAAAGGCCACATATAACGGTCTGCTTTCTGCTCTTCATATTTCAATACACTGTGCAAGAACACATAAGTTATCATAAACGCTTACCTATTCTGAAGCCATTTACTCCCAAAATGCCATTATTCTCCGCCTATGCTTGCAGCTTTAATTTGGTTGCCTGCATTGCTAACCTGTATATTACCGATGCAATGGTCAACGGTCTCTACGAGGAAATTTTATCGTTCTCCCCCTTACCTTTATAAATTAAGTTATTTCTACTTTGTCGCCAATTGTCTGGTATTATTCTAACTTTTAAAAATTTTTCCACTGCTTCCACACGCCCGTGTTTTCAAGTGACCTCGGTCCCGTTGCCGAACGCAGCCAACACCTTGTGCACGTCGTCCTTTGCCACGTCGTGTGGCAACCAATGAAGCCGCAGCCTGACCTGCTGCTTCTACGTGTCGATGACGGTGCAGTGTCGCCCCTTGACCTGAAGTTTTTTTTTCAATCCAGCCAACCGCTTCGTCGCCTCCGGCCTGTTTATTGTCACGGCCCACGCGTGGTTGATCTGGTAGGCGCCCAAAGCTACAATGTCAGGGAGCAGCCCTTCCTTGTCCAAATCGTCCAGGAAACCTTCGACCCTGAAGGGCCACGCTCAGACATCTCCGTGCAAGAACAATGTGTTCAAAACGACACCTCCTATTGGCTAATGAGTCAAGATAACCTCAATATCCTTGTCGACTTTAGCCGGAGTCCTGTTACTGCTGCGCGCTGGAACCCCTCGTGAAGAGCGCGACATTCGGCGTTCGCTCACCTCGGTGGCTTAAGAGGGAGTGACTGACCCAAGCGACGCTTGCAGAGGAAAAATGCCCTATAAATGCGTTCTACCACGCGAGGAAACACGCGATGCGACATGCCCGCTGCGTAGCGTTGACACATGCACATTTTGCATTGCAGTTGGATATTATTACACTAGGTAGAACACCATGTAGCAGATGCACATGTAGCGCTACAAGGCAGTTGAAGAAGGTTTGAGGAACAAAAAGAACTTTAAAGAGATCTATACAAGAATGCCGGAAAATAATTACCGTCATAATTTGCCATTTCACATGCGCGCTGCATAGCGTCAATACGTACAGACTTTGTAATGCATTTCCGTTATGTTCAACAAGATGTGCCATCATGTAACAGCTGCGTATAGCTGTTTCATGCTGCGTGCAGCTGAACCTGGATGTCGCATGCTACGGGAGAATATGCCACCTTCCCGTTTCGAAGGGGATGTCATCATTATCATCCCCATCATCAACAGCAACGAACAACTTACCGTGCCACGAGTCAAGGGATGGAACATGTGCGTCACGTAGTGTGGATACCTGTCTTCCCTCTTCGATACACGTTATGGCACCTCCTCGCAAGGGACGAAGCCGAAAAATCGATTCGTGGAGCTGCGCGCGCGGCTGCAGCTCCACGGTCGAGCAGGTCGATGTACAGAGAGCAGGATTAGCTGCAGCTCACCGTTGACACCGGGCGGAGAGTTCAGTTCGTTCTCGTGAAAACAACGCCAACATACTTTGCCGCGAAGACCTGTTGTACATAGTGCCGAAAATAGAGCTCCTATGCAGCCGCTCCTCCAGCTTACCCTGTGACTACGCTGCCTGTGCCGTGCAGGCCTGTCACTTATTCTTTTATGTTATTGATCTTTAATTTTTCTCATTTAAGAAAGCTCTAGGAGAGCCGCTTCCTAAATGTGCACCAGGGGCGGTATTCTCGGGCGATCAGTTTCGGTGATATTGCCTTCACGTTACGTAGTGCTCAACCAGCCAATCAGTGCGCGCCTGATGGATGATGCGATAGCATCGCCGAAAGTGATCGTCCCAGAATACGCCCCCAGTATGATGAATCTCCGTAAGCAAGGTTTGTGTGTTGCAGCATTTATATTTCGTAATAAAATAAAGACGCATGTGAATGTTGCAACTGGGGGGATGTTAGGCATCGATCCGAAAGACCTCATCTGGTACCAGTAGATATCTGAAGAAATAAAAAACCCAGAATCCTCGGACGTCCCATATTTGCAGAAAATGTAACCACACCAACAATAGTTAGTCATGCGGTCGCCATTACTATTTGGTCTCACTTGTTCCTCCTTCTCTAAACCACCCTCTTGCGTTGTCATCTTTCTCGTTCGTCTTACGCTCCCCCCCCCCAAATAATTTTCTTTGTTCACCCCTCCTGGGGCGATAGCGGAGAACACTGCTTAAAGCAGCGAATTCTACCTGTCCGCTAATGAGGTACCCGTAAGCCTGAGCAAACCCTGTTGTACAAATGTTAGCACAAATTTGAATGAGCGGAGTTCTCTTGTAACGCTGCCGGGTAGTCGGTTCCGTACAAACACAATATCATTCAATGCAGTATCAACCCGGTGTTATTGGTGCCGCTTGTAAAATCGCAACTACATCGTTTTCCCATATATGGTTTCCTTCTCGTTGCTTGTAAGGCACTCAAACAGGCACATGTTGCCGTCAATTGCAAGTTCTTTGTGAGCTGGTAGCATGGGTACTTTGCCATTAACTGCAAGATGAGGGCCACAACCAAGGATATTAGAGTTTGTCCTGTTGTGGTGAGATAAAGTCGCTTCTGGACAGTTTTTACAACCTCCTTTAAACGTTTGGTACATAGAAATGTACTGCGTCAGATCACGAGTCACTCTCTCGGCCATTCCATTTACCTGCAGGTGATATGGAACAAGGCGTCGTAGCGTAAAGCGACAGCTATCTGCCAACTAGTGAGCTTCTTGCTCAGGGATTCGGGTCCATTGTCTGATATCAGCTATGAAAACATTGATCGATCAGGAAGGGCCATAATGCTGTTAGTGTCTTCTCTTTGAAGTTATGCTGCTACTATTCTGGTGTTCTTATCTATGACAAACTTAAAAGGTAGTGTTTTGCGGACTCCAGAACTCTTCTTCCGTCCAGCAAAATCTACGTGCACAACTACAAAGGGCTGGCCGAGCCTTTATGGCAAAACTAGTTCGTCAGGTCAAGGCCGGTACTTGGACTTGTTAACTTGGCGCAAGTGGTACGACTTGACGTAGTCTTCGATGTCTTTTTACTTATTTTTTCATGTGAACCTCTGAAGAAGTTTATTATACGTCCACCAGAAGCCGTCATGGCCACCACATTTATGGCTGTCACTTTATAGGTGACAGCCCTTTGGTGCCTTTGGTACCTTTGGTACCAGTGTCACTGGTACAGCGAACCTTGTATCCTCGAAGTGCAGGTGCTCATAGCATTCCCATAGTTTTGTTAAGTGGATCATTCGACATGGGACCTCAACCGCCAATGGAAATGGGGCAGCTGTGTCTGTAAAGTGACTGCCTGCACGGCCAAAGACCTGAAAGTCGCATTGCTGGAGTTCATTGATTTAATTGGCCAACCACCCTCTGGGCTCTGAGATAGTCCAAAGATGAGTTAGTGCTTGGTGATCAGTGTACAATTTGAAGTTCCTTCCATCGATGTATGAACACAAATAATGCAGGGCCTTTAATATGGCTAGTGCGTCTTTCTCAGTTGCAGCTGAGTAGGGTTGAATGCGTAGGAGTAGTATCCTAAAACCCGCAGTTGCTGAGTAGGACACGAGTTTAAATCTCTTTGGTATGGAACAACCCTTGCACCATAATTTGACGCATCCGTGTTGATGCCAACAGCTAAATTATGGTCTGGCAGCGTAATGACAGTGTCCGAGGATATACTTTGTACCAGTTCTTTATAAGCCTTTGCACAATCTTTAGCCTCGACAAAAGATACATCTTTCTTTGCGAGCTCCCTCAAGACTTGGCGCTCTTGGAAAAATCGTTAATGAAGCTCCTGAAGCGACGTGCGAGTCTCAGGAAGACCTTGAGGGAGTGAATGTCGTAGAGTTTTGTAAGTTTAATGATCCTTTGCATGGACTTCTGTTTAGTGCTCTTGGAAGCTCCGCCAACCACTCTTTTGAAAGAAACCCTTGACATGAACAACTCAATTTTCTTCGAATTCATCGTGAGGCCCACGTCACTAAGCGTTTGAAAAACTTTCTCCAGGTGTTCGGAGTGAATCGTTTCTGACCGTGAGTACACTAGGGTGTCATCAACGAAAATTTTGCAGAAGAGTCCCAAGTGTGGCTTCAGAACACTGTTCAATTTCTGAAAGGAGGGAGGAGACTTTTTCTGGTTAAATGGGAAGCTCACGTATGCATAAACATCAGACAGTGTAAGTAGTGCCGAGATCTCTACCTCCTCTCGCAAAAGCACTTGTGAGAAGTTATTGCAAAGGTCATGAGAAGAGAGAAAATTCACTGACGATTACGATACTGCCTAATGAGAAATTTGAGCGAAGCTCTATAAGTGTTTTGATTTCACGATATATCGAGACAAACAGTTTGAGAGAAACATGTAGCTTAGTTGGCAATCGCCGAAAATTTGAACTGCTGTTATACATGACTCGTTGAAAGTTCCAGTGTAATCGCTGGTAGCTCTTGGCTTCCAGAAAGTACTACGCAATTCGCGTCGGGCATACAATCAGATCATCAAACAGTCGCAAACCATGACACTGAAAACAAGCGCGAACGAGACCAAACGAAGCAAACCAAATGAGCGCGAGTGAGAGCTTACGCAAGCAGACGATAGTAAGAAACTAGCGCTTGGGTTGAGACCAGATGCCAGTACGCTCCTAGCGGTCTCGCGGGTCCGAATCAAACCAGTTTCCCGCACACACGGCACTAAAGCACGCTCCAACGTCACTGAAGGGGTGGCTCGGATTGGTGTCCGCCGTTCGCGGCTCACGTCTTCCGCTCCGCGTTTGCTCTTTCGCTGCTGTGCTGGTTCGCTCGGTTACACTGCCGTCGCTCGCCGCAGGAATGGGCCAAGAAGAGATGCGCTCTAAAAGCTTTGCCACCTCTCGTCTCAATAATTATGTTGTGTATATGTGGCACAGAAAGCGGGGAGAGGTTGGTCTGTTTATCTGGCTGCAGTCGGTGCACAGACAAAATGTGCCATCCTCTTTTGGCGCAATAGTGATGGGAGGAGCAAAAGATGTAGAAGGGTATCGACGCCAACGTCAAGCATTTTGTGCAACTTTTCTTGCAGGGAAAGCTTCTTGCCTCTCGACATGGTGTAGGCTTCCCGGTTTGCTACAGCGTACCTTGTAGCTCGAATGGGACTTGAAACTTTGACGTCACTTTGGGTAGCCTTCAACAAAAAGCAGCTCTGGGTACACCCGAGTGACTTCTTCTGCTGCAGTGGGCTTCCGAGGGTTTCCATCCAGGATTGCGAAGGAAGGGAACCGCGGATCTTCTAGAATTGTGACTTGGTGATCGCAGCAGAGGTATAAGTGGAGCTTTTGCATTACCAGATGGGACAAAAGCATATAGAACTTCACACCGCTAGGACTTTTACACACCGCTAAAAGCTAAGACTTTTACGGGTGTGCTCTAGCCCTGACGTGTAGTGAGCACATCCACCCATTCTTTGCGCCCTTATTTGTTTCCTTCGTACCCGTAGACGGTGAAAGGATGATTTTTGGTTATATTTAGCTCTGGTACCTCGTTCTTATAGACCACAGTAATTGAGGCTTCGCTGTCGACGAGTGCTTTCACATCCTTTCCACTTGCTTGTACGGGAGCACATATTACTTCAAGATTAAGAATGGCGCGACACGAAATACACGGACATGAAGTGACTGGACGTGTGGCAACTTCCAACTGATTTATTCAGGAAAGCCTTCGCCGAAGAAAACATCAGGCGCATCCGTATGCAGACAGCATTCAGCACAAAGTGCAACCAAGAAGGACCAATATTATATACATAGCCGCACCTATAAACAGCTACTCATCTTGAGCCATTCGCTTTATATCCATGCATTTCGTGTAGTGTCATTCTTAACCTTGTACTATGTAGCAACTAGCCCGGCAAAGAGTTTTAGTCAACTTATATCAGCTTGGCCCGATCAGTGAGGAAACTTCTTTCCTTTAGGTGCAGTGGGAGGTCCCCAGGCTTTTTAAGTATATTATATTTCTGCTGTTTAGAAATATATTTCACAGATGAACCAGGTGTGCCGCCTCCCTTCCAATAACTATCGCCTAGGGAAATGTGATACAAGATATATGTCGTTCACATTTGCTTCTGATGTCGCATGTTATCGTTTGGTAGGACGCTCTGGCGAGCTTGTTGGTTCATAGCTTTAGACGTTTCTTATAAATGCGCGAAAAAAACAAGGATACAAGAAAGAAACACACACCTCACCACGAGCACAGACTGCTAACTCTTTATTTTTTTTAACGCAAGCAACACACATATATTTCATTTAGGAAACTGCACTTGTCGGCATTGTCACTCTAACAGGTGTCAATAAAGGTAAAGACGTAAAAGATTATCTGCTGGGTAACACTGTAGTCCGAGATAGCGACAAGCGATCACCAAAATAAATATGAACCATTCTTTCAGCATCATCAAAAGACAGAGAGATAACGTAGAGAAACAGGGGAAGAAAAACAGGAAAAGAGCGTGAGTATGTGAAGAAGACGGATATTGACAAATAACAAATAACCAGTGTAAAGACGAAGGATGCTGCCATAAAATAGTTTGGAGAAAGCAAAAAAGCCAAAAAAAACATAACAGCAAACAGTGAATATCGCGGCGATCAACAAATGTGGCAATGACGTCATGAAAGCATAAAGGCTCAGAATATGGCCTAATGAAAACAACCATGGAAAGGGGGGGGACGGCAACTTTCGAATTTACAAACGTGACTATGGAAGGAGTGAAACCTGGTGAAAAAGCTAAACCTCGGCGGCATTCACAGCACAAAACACCTACAACAAACAAAACAAAAAACCAAAAGAACCTTAGACCGTCAAAGGGATTTTTTTTAAAGTATATTTCAGAAAATTGACTTCTGGAAGCACGTAGAAAGATGGTATGCTGATACGTTTGCTGCCATGTTTTCAGTATGTAGAACGCTTCGACAATCTCTCTTTCCGCCTGATCCCTCGAATAGAACAGGAACGTTGTGTTCTGAAAAATTAGTTTAGAAGGGTTGTTTCTTCCATCCTGTTTTTTTTTCTTTGGAATCTATCACACCGCTCCATCAAAGTGGTCCTGCTTTGTTCTGTACATGCCACTGGTGTTCCCGTGCCCTTTCATTGAAACACCTGCCCTTTTGTCAAATATAGATGTTGTCACATGTCACTACCCCCCAAACACAATCTGTGTAGTGCATTTCGTGCATGGTGAACACTGTGGTTTACTCTTTCTCTTGCCGGTCACCATGGGGCACACTCTACTGAGCTGGCATGGAGCCGAAACCATGACATTGACACCGCAGCGGCTTGCTACTTTTTGATGTGCGAAACTCGATTAATATAGGGCGTGACCAGCAGTTTTTCTTTCCTAATACCCTCTTTTTGTTGCTTTTTACCTTCATGTTTATGCAAAAGGCTTTCGCAGGCGCCTGTGATTAAACTCTGAGGGTAACCAATCGAGAGGAAGCGCCGAACTTGCTGGTTGAAACTGGTTTCTAACTTATGCTGGCGTGATTTTTCCAGGGCGGACTTACAAGTTAGGGTTATGTTGACTCTCTAAACTAGTTTGGAATGTGCACTTTCTTATGGGATCTCTCCTTATTCTGATGATGCTGCAAAATCGTTCATGGTTATTTTGGGGATCGCTTGTCGCAATGTTGGACTACACATTTACCGAGCAGATAAGTTTTACGTCTTTATGTTAATCGGCACATGTGAGAGTGACAATGCGGAGACGTGCACAGGTTCCCGAATCCAATATATGTATATTGCTTGGTTTCCAAAAATAAACAGTTCGCAGTCAGAGGTCGTGGTGTGGTGTTGCTTTCTTGTGCCCTCGTTTTTTTGGCGCAGTTGTAAGAAACGTCTAAAGCATGTTGTCGTTCCTTAACTAATAATTGCTTCCTAATTGGCAGCAGGTCTTCTAGTGTTTGAGGCATCCCAAACTGAACTTGATGCTGTGTCCGCTAGGGAAGTACCAGTATAATGAGGGGCATTCTGACAGTGCAGAATCTGCTGCCTGCAAAAGCCTCCCCTTTTAAGATATATAATGATGCACAGGGCCGGAAACATACGTGCAATTTACCACACTTTCTTAACTTTGAAGCCTATTCTCTGAAAATGAGCTCGAGAAGTTTTTCCTCTAGTCTACCCAAGGATGTCATGCCTTTCTGTCACTCGGATCTCACACCAAGTCATCGCGATGGCTCCGAAATCCAACCGCATGTTCATAACATTCTCAACATTATCCTGCAAACAATTACCGTCACTGGCGTGTTCACGGAAATCAAGCCATGCTTGAGCACGCCCTGTAAATGACCCGCCGAAGATATCCGGTTGAGTAAATTCTATTAGCGTCTTCAGAGACAATTGCATACCCGTTCGCATTATGAGCTTCAACGGCTGCTGTGGCCGGTCGCTGTATTTTCTCGTAAGTGAAACGGATCTCGGAAAATATCTTTTGTTCCAGAAACAACTTTTTCTTTTTCGTAGGAAACCATTTCCCCGTAAAATCGTGTCCCAATGCTCCTTATAAGTTTGCGCAGATAGCCACTTAATGTACCTGGTCGTTGCTGTTACAGTGAAGTTCTTTTTGCCTATGATCCTGAGAGTTCTTCGTGGCGTAACGTCGACCGGAAATTATCATCATCTGTGGCTCAAACCACCGAATGCAATGGCTGATATCTCCGTAAGGAGAAAGCTACAAGCACTCAGCGGAGTGAATCGAATAGTGCATAGATTCTTTGTAATCACGCATAAACATGCGTAACAACATATGTTTAACACTTTAATGATGACAAATATAAATACCAAGAAAACATGTTTTTTCCCTTCTAAATAGGCAAGACCCATCACGAATATGCATAGTCAACGAAAGAAATTCATATTTTTCACAAGTTTTTTCAGCAATAAGGGGAATATCTCAGGCAGGAAACTGGCAATGGGCTTCACCCCAAGCCATCTAAGGTTTCATGTTAAATTTTCTTTCTTTATTGTTTCACGGATTCTCTCCGTGTAGGGGGCAGAGGTAAAGGCAAAATGCCTGACAGAGCCTCTGCGCCCCTACAGTTCAAGGCAGCATGACATATCATTCACACACATATTTGTCGAACCTATCTTTAACACACAGCACACAGCAACGAAAAATTCAATTATTCAGGACACATGTGTCCAAAGCATTACTTTTGCTTCAGCGGGATAGATTTCGAAAAAGCAGAAGATACATATGCAATAAGTATTATATAACAATAAAATTGGCTTACACCAGAAGTCAACAAAGAAAAAAAAACCCATAGAATCACTTGCTCGAAAATAAATAGCACATACAGTAAGTAGAGCAGTACATTGAAACATTTCAGAAAAAAATAAACGAAGGTTTAGACTGATACACAATGTAAATGCCGAAACAATGGCAAACATGATTTACAAGCGCTGAGAAAAATGTAACATAACTGAGGTTACATGTGTTATCAGGGATGAGCACAAGTTACTCAAAATGAAAATGCAATGTCACTGCCCACTAATAGGTTTTTACAGTCATTTTTGAAACTTGTATAGGTAGCTTTGTATAGGTAGCTTTCATCATGTGTGAACCATAGGCGTACATGTCATTTGCTTTGTATCGCACGTGTGCGACATCACTGCAGGTGTATATGTTGCATGTGTCCTCTGACCTTGCTTTCGCTAGACATCAGGTGGCTCAAAGCAACGATCGAAACCACAGAATTGGTGATAAGGTGTTCCTGCGACTACATGCAATGCGAAGCACGTAGCGCTCCCCGCATACGTTTCCCCGTAAAGATTACTGCTGCGCAAACTGCCGTGGCGACGGCTGCTTGGCTGTAGTATACGAAACAGGGAGTGATGTAACTTGGTACGTAAAAAAAGAACCCGCCTAGCAATTCGCATTGTGACAATGCTATGGGAAGGCCACGTAGAGTGAAGTCTCCTGAAGAGCAGCGTGCATATGAGCAGAAGCAAATTTCTCTTCTCTGTGATCCGACCTTTGTAGGTGCACGAAGCAGCGGCGCAAGCCAAGTCGAAGACCGTCGAAACTTCTTAGGCTAACTATTAGGTAAAGTACATATGAATGTCACCACGTGAACAATTTCAATCTACGTCGCTGTGGGTACTCCTAGTACTCATTTGCTGCTTCGCTGTCCAACCACTTTCACAGAGTAGACACGAGACCATTTTTTATCTTGAGAGTACTCAACGCTGCTGGGTCGCCAAATGGCATGTAGGCACTGCTTAAGGCAGTGTTCCCGCTAACAGCACGACAGGACAACAGGACAACAGGACGCTCCTCAACTTGACACCATCTATGTGGGTGGCTGTGACGTTGACACATTGTACTTGGGACATTGGAGTGATCCATCAAGTGATTAGGATGTAGTATACAATAGGGTCTCTATTACTGTTTATTCTCACTCCTTCCTCCTCAACCTATATAAAGCGTTCTCTTGGGTCGTTACGCGTACCATTGTTTGCTACCGTTATCCTGCTGGTATTTTCAAAGAGCTAACATCTGGTTGTATATGCCTCTGCTACATCTGAAAATTCGACTTCGATGTCCACGGAAGCTTATTAGGGTTACTCACCGTGGTTGCTCAGTGGCTATGGTGTTGGGCTGCTGTGCACGAGGTAGCGGGATGGAATCCCGGCCACGGCGGCCGCATTTCGATGGGGGCGAAATGCGAAAACACCCGTGTACTTAGATTTAGGGGCACGTTAAAGAACCCCAGGTGGTCGAAATTTTCGGAGTCCTCCACTACGGCGTTCCTCATAATCAGAAAGTGGTTTTGGCACATAAAACCCCATAATTTTTTTTAATCACCTAGGGTTGTCCGTAGTATAATTGACCTAGTGCGGATGTTCTGCAGACATTCTTATATGAAGTAATTGTCAGTTGGGTGTCTGTTGAACATTCCTGGTCTAATTGGTATTTACCACAAGGAGCGCATGTTTATTACAGGGGTATGTATACTGCCGGGCAGTGCTAACCTCTCTAACCTTCGAGACAGCCCCATTACAATGCCTTCTAGCTCCTCTATGATTTAACAGAACATCGCTAGAAATTTCTTTAAGAATGAACATTGCTAATACTTCTTTCTAACGACATCCTGTCCAGATCTCGAAAGTTTATCACTCTCTTTATTGGCTTAAACAGATGTGACTACCACTTTGGTGAAGTGCTCTATACTCTCTTATAGGTGTCATTGTATTGCAAGATATTGCAAGCATGTGTGAGCCTCATGGTGGTCAAGTCATGTTCCAACAGAAAAGTAGCTCATGCCGCACTACAAAAATGTAATCGGGACAAGAAATGAAGGTGGTCATACGTTAATGTCGTAACCCGTTGCCAGTATTGTCGTGGCTTTCAAATTGCAAATGCGCTTCTCTGCAGATGCATTATTCAGGGACGCCTGGCTTGCACCAAGGCCGATCGCAGGCGGATCCTACCTGGGAACGCTAACCGGTGGCGCTGCCGCTAACAAGACTGGCAGTCACGTGGCCAGCAGTAGCAGCACTGGGAGCAGAACCACGCTATCGCTTGTTGTTGCTGAGCAGCCGGAATGCTCGGTTGCGACCTCACCGCTGGCGGTCGAGCCATACCCGTGCGCGACGGGTTTCAGAACTTCCACGCCTTCAGTGGCGGGGCTTGGCGCAGGCGGTCGATCTCGGCCGCTGACCAAGCCTCCGTACTCGTACGTTGCTCTCATAGACATGGTCCTAAAGGACGCACCGGACGGAAAGCTTACGCTGAGCGAAATCTACAAAGCCATCATGGCCCGGTTTCCATACTTCAAGAAGGAACAACGCGGATGGCAGAACTCTATTCGTCACAACCTCAGCCTGAACGAATGCTTCGTTAAGGTGTGTTGCTTTTTTCATCTTCTTGGCCTTGTCTAGGTAAAGCATAAGGGGGCAAGCACTTCTTATCGCTTAACATTCCCTTTGTGGCAAGTTGTTTTTCTACACAGCCTGATCAGAAATTTTGAGTGTAGCTCAACGTGCCCGTTCTCTCTTCGGATTGTTTGTATTGAGACAACCGTAGAGCGAGAAATGGTTGGGAAACCTGTATCATATGGAATATTGGGTATGACACGATCAATGGAAACACACACGGCTTGTGAACATATCTTTCCTTTGCCTTGCTCAACAACGCCAAGCAGGTGCAGTGGTAATATATGTCTTCTCGTATGCAGAAAAATGTCAACAATACAAGCGCTACATTCTGTCATTGAGTGATTCATTTGCATTGTTTCTAGCACCAAGCGTTCCGTAACTGCATTGACTATATATATATATATATATATATATATATATATATATATATATATATATATATATATATATATATATATATACTCTGCTGAAAATAAGCGCTTCCTTCTGCGTGGAGACACTGCTTGTCAGAGGTGCCGCGAGCGCCGCCAGCGTAATACCCCTGTCAAGCGGGCAAGTTAAGTGCACTTACTGGGAGTGCACTTCGGGACCTTGAGTCACACTTTAGGCAACGCGCTTCTTAACGGGAAAACAGAGTGCACTCCCAGTAAAAAAAAATGGCGACAGACTAAGAGCGCGTTTTTAAAGGTGTAAATTAACAAGAGAAAGCTGCTAAAAAGCGATTGTTTTAAGTAGAATTATATATAAAAACAAACTTCATCTATTTGTCTCAACAAAAAACGAAGACGTTCTTATTATAAATCTGTTGCAAGTCAATGCTGGCCAAGACGAATGCCTAGCAAATCCAAAACAACATGGCGGCGTGCGGCGAGGCGGCAGTTGATCCTGCTAGAACAGAATATGAGCAGTTATATTTGAGCAAAGACGGCGAGTTCGATATTTAGCTACACTGCAAAATGCCACGCACACGGCTCAAAGCACGACCGGCATGGTCCCCCCCACCCCCCAGCACGCTTTCACACCAAAATAAACACGAACTGAATGAACCTGGCGGCGCCGCAGTGCCGCATCATTCTGGCGCCGTTAGTTGCGTACATGATAAATTCGTTTCTTTATTGTGCTATTTCGCTTTTCGCTAAACACAAATTATATTGTTAAAAGCTGTTCACTAACTGAAATGAACTTCTGTGTCCTTTTTCTATCCATTACATTTTGCGTCCTTGAAAGCGTTGGCGGCGAGGCTACGTACTCGGCCAGCAAAGTGCGTTCCGTGAACGTACTCCGACTTGAGTGCACTCATCTGAGAGTACACTCCGCTGCGACGTTAAGATTTGGGAAAGTGCACTTAAAAACTGAGTGCACTCGCCGTAAGTGCACTTAACTTGCCCGCTTGACAGGGGTATAAGAGTGGCGACACGAGCAACCTAGGAAAGCCGCAGCCTTATACGCCGACACGAATGCTAGTGGCGAGAAGCAGCACCTGTGGCACGAACCTATCGACAGCCATGGCACGTATGCTAGCTGTTCTCGACCAAGAAACACGTAAGTGGGCCGCTTACCTAGTAAAGGTTGAGGCGCATTTTGAAACAAGCGAAGTCACCGATGATGCCAAGAGAGCTTTGTTGTTCGCGGCGCTGCGGTCATAGAGGACACGTCTCGCGGCAGATTGGCACCGCTTCAGCCGGACTCTCACAGCTACTACGAAGTTGTAGTTTCGGTAAATGAGTTTTCTAACCCAAAGCCTAATGATATCTCGGAGAGCTTCAAGTTTATCCATCCTACCAGCAAGAAGAAGAGTCCTTAGTTCATTATCTCGACGGTGATTGTCGGGATACGTAAGCTTGATCAGAAGTGCATTTGTTCGCTGGTGTTAGACAGGACGCTTAGGGATAGCACTGCATGGGGTGTCCGTTCAGAAAGTTTGCAAAAGTAGCTACTGCCGAAGAAGTACTTAGCACTTAAAGAATCTGAAGCCCTTCCCTCGCTGCGAAAACCGCAAAACACGGGTCGCAGCAGATACATAGGCAGTGGTATGCGTGCGAACACAAGTGATGCAAACAGAACGGTATACCGAACAGCAGAAAACTCAAGAGAAAGTGACCACAGCAGCACATTGCAAATCTGGTCCATCATGGGCCTTGACGAAGCGCCTTAGGCAGTTTATCGCGTTGGATGCAGGTACCCATATGGATGGACATTGATATTGGCTCTCCAGCTTGTATCTTTCCAAGAGTAACGTATGAAGTACACCGTGACCGTTGGTTTCGGCTGCAAAGTGCATCGTTAAAGCTTTTCTCAAAACAACCAGTACTGGGCGTTTTGGCAATGAAGCCTGCTTATGAGTCGCTAGAAGTTAATTGCACCCTGACGGTATTGGATTGTGAAGGTCCCAGCCTGTGCGGCCGGAACTTATTGCCGAAGCTTGCAGCAGAAGCTACTCCGGGTCCTGCACGTGATGACGCAACCAAGCGCGACAAGTAAGCGAGAACCGGTAGGAACCCGTGCCATAAGAGAAGAGTATGCAGACGGGTTCGCCGAAGGCATAGAACACTTGAAGGTATCGCCGCGTCGCCGCTCCGTTGACATTAGGCACAAAACACTAACAAAATTTTGCAAGGCAAGAAAAGTTGCCTTTGCTCTAACAAGTTTTCTTCTGAGCTGGATAGGCTGGAGCAAAACGGCCTAATATCGCCAGTCCCTTATGCGGAGTGGGCAACACCGATAGTCCTGGTACTTAAAAGTCCCGGCGTGTGCATACTTGTCTCTTAAGGGACATTAAAGCGTGTGTGTGAAATGAAAATGTACCCTCTACCAGCCATAAACGACATCTTCACAAACTTGCGTAGTAGACAGCACTTCTGTATTGTGGATCGAGACGCCTACAACCAGATTGTACTGGAACAAAGCTCGCGAAAGCTGGCCGTTGTAGACACGCATAAAGGATTATTTTTTTTATAATAGGTTGCCGCTTGGAATCTTGCCAGCACCGGCGATATTTCAGAGAATGACTGAGTCAATATTGCACGGAATACAAAGGGTACAAGCATATCTGGACTACGTTTTGATAGCAGAGACTGCGGAAAAGTTCAACGTAATCCTGCGAGTGGCGTTGCAGAAATTTGAAGTGCATGGCATTAAACTGCGCTCTGACAAGTGCCAGATAAACTGGGCCACGGTGAAGTATCTAGGCCACTGTACCGACGAAGAGGGATTGAACCCAAATAAAAAAAACACCGGGGCCATCAGGCTCGTCCCAGCCCCTTGAAATGTTACAGATATACGATCGTTCCTGGGTACGCTGGCACTTTAAAAGAAATTTTTACAGAATGTTTCGACGCTACTGGCCACTTCGTACCGACTTCTGGAAAACGCAACGAGATGGTCATGAGATGCAATAGAAGAAGATGCATTGCAGAAGGCTAAAGATGCTTTGTGTGCTGCGCCAGTGCTGACTCACTTGAATCCAATGAAAAAGCTATTCTTGGAACGGGATGGCTGATGATCTGGTGTAGGAGCCGCTCTTGGTCATGGAACTGATGGACAGTGTTGACCAGTTGGATTTCGGTCGCGAACGCTGACAGCTGCAGAAAAGAAATGTTCCCCCGGATTGGAGCGAGAGGCTCTTATTGGCGGCGTTACGCAGTTCTGCGGTCACCTACTGGTGCACAGAGTCTACTTCAATTACAGACCACGAGCCATTATTATAAGGACGGAGCGGAAAACAAATGCAGCCTAGACCGGGTTAACTATCGTGTAACGCTGATGCATGAGGCCGCATACTTAAACCCGTGCAGCATGAAGCAGAGCCGGAGGTCATCACGCCCGTCGTTCTGGACCTACAGGACCTCCTTGCACTGCTTGCGACACAGTTGCAAGCAACCACGGCGACAGATGACGCCATCTCTCGAGCATTCAAGTACACGCGCAATGGTTGGCCGCGTACTAGTAAAAGGATCAGCTAGCTCGCAGGATATTAAAAGAAAGGGTGCGAGCTGTTAGAAGAAAACGATTTATTGCACTGGGCCATCGCGTGGTCATACCTACAGCATCCTGCAGGAAGTTTTTCATGTTACTGCATCAAGCCCATCAGAGAGTGTTGTCTAAGGTGAGAGCAAGGTCAGCACTTTCGTGGCCCTCTTTGGACCATGAAATCTAGCGCGTCGCTGGCACCTGTAGTAACTGTGTTCAAGCACTGTTCATGACTAAAGTACCCGCTCCCGTGAACTCGCCGGAGGCAGGAGAAGGGTGGTTACGCCAATACACAGACTATACGTGGCCACTGCACGGCAATATTGTTTTAATTGGGGTGCATTCCCACAGTAAATGGCTCGAGGCTGTTTCTGTAGCGTGTGCAAATTTCCGTAGCAGTGTCAGAGCTCTGAGAGCAATGTTTTCCCCGTTCGGTGTACCACACACACAGTGGTGCCACATAAGTGAGCCCCTTTCACAGGCTCCGTGAGTCCACGCAACGGAACAACATCGTATATAGGGCAACAGCCTCCGATCACCCACAGATTAATTGTCTTGCTGAGTGCGATGTGCGGACGGTAAATGATGGATTACAGAAGAGCGGAATCGCCGAATGAGTTACTTCTTTGGCTCACGTCTTGTGTAACTATAAAAGTACTCTTGTCTGTCTGTCTGTCTGTCTGTCTGTCTGTCTTTTTTATTGAAATGAAAATAAATAAAAGAGACGTAGTCACCTTATAAATGGTGACGGCTACTCATTTTCTCATAGCGGAAACAACAATATAAAAAATACGCAGGAAAATGAAAAGAAATCACTTCATACGGTCAGAAATCAACAGCACAGTCCTATACGCCCATGCACATAACAGTATAAAAGTCAAATGCAAGTTGCGCCACAATGAGTTCGTAAACAGTCACAAACACACACAAACGGCCGTTATGTAGTGAGCATATAAACCGATGAGGAATTACACAGTGTTAAAATAATTCACGCATAACAAATGTATAACACGTATCATACAAGTACTAATAATTACAAATAATAGAAGAACGTTATAGTAGTATCGTGTTATTCTTCAGTGCAACACCTAGTATTTGTTAAGGATGCCTGTTCATAAAAATGTTCAAGTGCGTTCAATGCTTTTCGCTGTGCTTTTTTAGGTGGCCATGGGCCCAGCAATTTTGCGACTGGGAAAGGCCGGTGAGAATCAATGGAGTGCTGCTCCTGTTCTAGCTGCCGTCTTTGCATCTCGTATATCGGGCATTCGAGGAGTAGATGGCGAACATCCTCATCGTCGTGGCCACAGGAGCAAGTCTGGCAAGGAGCCCGCTTGAGGCGATATAGGAAATGCTTGGTTTATGCTGTCCCAAGGCGCAGTCGATGAATTAGCGTCTCGGTACTTTTAGAAAGTTGTACACCCAGCTGGTATTTGAGTTGAGGGACCACTTCGTAAAGGATTGATTCCTTAGTGTTTTCATTAAACCATGTTCACCTACACAAGTCTTTCTTTAGTACTCTCAATATCCATTTTGTCTCCATTGGTGATAAATGGATGAGTTGAATTTCTGCATCCTTAAGAGCCGATTTTGCCAATGAGTCCGCTAGTTCGTTGCCTGCTATACCAGCATGGCCCGGGACCCACTGTAATATCACTTCATGTTTCCTTTCATTAGCCTGAGTTAAACTTTTCAGTACTGCTCATGTTATTCATGTGTGTGTGGTTGGTTGTCATCAATATTTTCAAGACATGCTAAAGCCGATAAAGAGTCTGTGCAAATTACCCCCACTTTGTGGGTGTCTCATATCTTTTGATAAAATGAATGGCTTGGAGAATTGCCACTAATTGCTCTATTGTTGGTGACGACGTGTGTCCTAATCGACAAGCGTACTCTACCTCTAAGGATGGTATAACATATGCTGCAGTCACACTTTCTTTGAATACAGAACCGTCTGTGTAGACGTGAATAGATTCCTGGTACTTGTCAAGTAGGTGATGAGGCGCTAATTGACTGTCTGTCTTCTTACGCCGATACTGTGGCTCAACTTGTCTATCAGCTTGAGCTAGTAAGCATGTGCTCGTGGTCCTGATACGGTGATGATCTTTCCATCGCCGTCACTCCTGCTTCGTGATCCGACTCCCGTAACATCGTCGTCTTTACACCTTCTATGCCGGCTTAGTAGCACGAGTTTAATACGTAGGTGCTCGTGTGTTTTTATGCATTCGCTGCCATTGCATCATCGCTATTCCAGGTTTGTCGTCCGACTCTCGTCATGCCTTCGTTGTAACATCATCACCGTCATACTGCCGTCATTCATTGGTTGTGATACCGCCGTCGTGATGCCATGTTGGTCGTTCCAGCGTATAGTTCTAGCTTCGTTACCCGATACTCGTCATGCCGTCGTCGTCATGTGATCGTCGTCTCGCCATCCTCGTCATCAGGCTTCGTAATACAATCATCGACACGCCGTGGTCTTCAAACGCTCGTCTCCATCCCATTTTCCTCATACCGTTGCCATGCCATTGCCTTCATTGAGTCATTCTCACACAGCTGTCATCACGAATTCGATCACGTACCTTCGTCATGGTGCCATCACGATCCTTCCATTATTGCTACTCTAACTTCCGTCTCGAATCTCGCCGTCATCATCACGCCATCACCATCAAGCAGTCATAATCATACCATTGCCATCATGCCGTCGTGATTATACTGCCTTCGTCGCTCCAAGAAATTAATCTTTGTTTGCCATTCAAACGCGATTATGGTGCTGCCGCCATACCATGGTAGCATGACAGCGACTATCATGCATCTGTTGTCCTTCCGTCGTTTGTCATGCCGTCGTGGTCGCTCCAACTTCATCATTCAAGTTTTGGCGTGCAGTCGTCGTGACGCTGTCGTCGTAGTGCCATTGTAGTCAAACACTCATTGCCATCGCATCGTCGTCTTACAATCGTCAGCGCGTCGTCGTCATACAGTCATCGCGATGCATTTATTGTAATGTCGTCAGCATGATGCCAACGCGGTCGTTTCTTCTTCGTCATTCTAAATTCGACATCCAAGTCTCGACAGGAAGCGGTCGCCATGCCATCAACGCCATACAGTTGTCGTTACACCATTGTCATCATGCTGTCGTCGTAATGGTATCGTTTTACCATCGTCATCACATAAGTAACGTCACCCCATTGTCCTTAATTGATGCCGTCCCGCAGCTCCTCTCGATTCATCGACCACATTCCTTCTTCGTCATTTCATCGTAACTATGCCGTCTTAAATCAATCGTAATTATGTGCCGTTGTCATACCGTCGTCGTCATTTGCGTCTGTGTGAGACAGACAATGCAACCACTGTGAACCATCGTCGTCATGCCGTCGTGGTCGTGCCATCGCCGTGATTTCAACTTAGCCATCCGGTTGCCGCCATGCCAGCGTCGTCATGGCTACGTTGTTCACTCGTCATTATCCCGTTGCCACCACGTTGTCGTCAAGCGTAGCCATTACACCAATGTAATCATTTAGGAATTGTCATCTCATTGTCGTCATAGGGCTGTCGTCATACCGCGTTTTTGTTCCTTCCACATAAGTCTATTGTCGTGGCTGCTTCGGCGTTATACAGTCGTCGTCATGCCTTCATAGTGATGGGCGACTTGAGTGTCATAGCAAAGCGGGGCTATACCGTAGAACGTACCACACAGCCGAAGAATCGCAAGTCTCACAGTAATCACTAAAGATGCTAAGCAAACGTCACTAAATAAATACTGTATCCCACTACATTGCTCAAATGGCAATCGCATTACCGTCGATAGCCATCGTTAGATGAGTTCTGCAGTAATTTTCCTTAAATAATTTTTGCGTAGTGTCCCAACCGAATGCGACGGCTGGTTGGTACCCTAAACTAGCAGCCTCAAGCTCAGAAGCATGTTTTAGTAACTTACTCACCACGCCGGGTACCGGCACTGAAACTGCTATGTTTTTTAGAAGTCGCGTGACCAATGATGATTTGTGACTGTCGATGGCCTCAGAAGACGCCCAAAGTGCGAGTCACCTACCTCAAGCAACCTTCTATGGTGGCAGAATGGCTACGCAGCCTTCTGTTGCAGAGTACGAAGTCACAGATTGAAGTGTTGGCGGCGGCAGCCTCACGACCGCGGGGACAGAATCAAAAACATGCTCGCGGGTGCTGCTTTAAATCCGCGTCAAAAACGTCAGGTGGTTTAAATTAATACGGATCCACCTGCTACGTCACATGTCCCCTCTGCGTGCTGCTTTGATTCCCTAAGCCCTACAATTTTGAAGAGCCGCTCTCGAAAAGACAATCTCAGTCTTTGGTTCGCACCTCCATTAGCCCACAATGGGTTTTGGTACGCGGTACCTGCTTCCTGTAGGGTGCACCATGAGGTTAGTCGACTGCGGAACGTCGGGGTCCCTGAAGACACGATAGTGTCTGTGGCTGAGAACATCATTCATGAGGTCCAGTGACACCGACAATCCACTGGGCTATGTTAACCATGGCACCAGGTGCGTGCAGTGCATATGCCGTACATGCACAACATGTCGCGCCGCCTCAAGAAGAAAACGGGAAAGTGTGGCGTTGTGGTCGTTTTCTCGGCGCAACAAAAACAATCGAGAATGTGCATCACGGTGAACAAAGGTTAACGTACTGACGCCTGTTTGAAAAATTATGCGACAAACTTTGTTGACTGCCATGTGGCTGCAGTTTACATGATTACACTACCGTGCGCCAAATGCTATATTTGTCAAACGTTGGGGGTTCAAACGATTGCGTGAGGGAACACAGGGCAGCTGTCTGGACATTAGCGGCTGGGGACCATCTGGCTGATGTATGTCGTAGGTGCTCGTGCACCACAAAGTTTCAAAGCACTGTTGTGCTCAATCGGCTTCATAGCCAAATGGATAGATAAGTATTCGGAGTGTTGTGGGTGAGAGGTGTGTAAGCACCGTGTCCCTGGCTCTTAAATTTTTTTTTTCCTATCTGGAAAATAACCTGTTCATCAATTTGTTGCGATAATTCCTGTGTTAGAGGGGCAAAAGATGAGCTTGCCATGAATGTTAGGTTTATTCGTAGTAAAAATACAACTCAAGTCTAACACTTCGTTCTGTGTGCTTTTTTCCGCCGTCCGATGTCTTCTTCGCGCTAGGTAATGATGTCTGGAGATTTATTGCTATTCACGGAGCTTGTGATCAAAAATTTGTGAGACAACTAAAACCAGGTTTCGGCAAGAACTCACGATGTTTTTACAGCGAAGCTGTCTATGGGTAGAATCCAGGTGTTTATTGCGTCCCAACGCGAAAAAACTCGACAATAAAAGCGAGAGTGAAAGAGACAACAACACAAGCAAATGCATATCGCCCGTGGCATCGGAGCTCGGTTTAAAGGCAACCTGTGCCTAAAAGGGTGCTCCATCGCAGCTGTCTCTGTGTGAATGTAATGAGGTAGTGAGTGACGTATTGTGTGCCCGGTGACCTGACCACGAGGAATCTTGCAGCGAACCTGTATGTGGCGCAGATTCGGAGTTTCGTCGTGTCTGCCAGGATACATTATCATCATCAGCAATGGCTCTAGCGTCATTGTTTTCTTTGCGCCCCTCGTCGCCACTGCACAAATGCGCTCATGCTGCTCATCATCTGCTTCCACAGCCGAGGCCGTTGTGCGAAAAACTACCAACACCAATGGCTGTTTAATGTGCAGCGGACGTCACGGCTCTATAGGTGGATGGTGTAACTGATCTCACTTTCATTCTGCCGGTGCAACGGCTAAGGCACGCGTCGTCAGGACTGCGGAAGAACAACATCGTGCATATGAAGAGTGATGAAGGGAGCAACGACGCCAGTGCGAACATGCACGGCGGCTGACGAGCCTGCCCACGAGGCGACGCGCAGGTGACTAGCGAAAACCGGCGAAGCATACCGAGAGCCAGATAATGGCGCAAAGCGGCGTCAAGGGGTCAACGTGACTGATTTGAAGGGTACGAGGTTCCATAGAGACTTCCCTGGTCGACAACTCGGCCTTACCTGCAACGTGTGTGACAGACTTGATAACAGCCGTCGTCGTAATAGAGTGGCCGCGTTTTCGTGGCTATGATGCCCTTTTTTAAGGGGTATAAGCCATTCGTTGTCTCACGTAACGGACACATTTAATAACGCAACTGATACGTGAATGTGTGTGCGTACCCATATCGTCACGATGGCCACAGATAAGAACAATAAATATGTTTAACATTCGTTCAAAAATCTCTGCCACATCAGTGTCGTGCGCTAAATATCTTTGCTGGTCATCCACCTTCACAGAGTGGAATGGCTCATGAATTTTTTTAGAGCTTGATAAATGTTTAGGGAAATAGGCGTGCGGTCCCACCATGCCCATGGTGCTGTATCATGCCCATGATGCAGCTGTATCATGTCAATTAGGTGTAGCAACGGTTTCAATGCTTATTCCACCTTCAAATATAGAAGAGGCACGGATAGCTCAGAGTAGAGGAACCAGGGTGCTATAATTTTGCTTAAAATACTCATTGCGCATGTATCGGTCAAGTCTTTCTCACGTACACAACTGAACTGTCAACAATACAGAACGCACTACACGGAACAGGACGAATCATTTTCTTATCCCTTAACGTTCCATCAGTCTTCTTTCCATAGCTCGTTGCGTCGTCCTCAATTTAAGTAGAACCCTTTTCGTAAGCCTCCAGGTTTCTGCCCCGTACGTGAGCACTGGTAAGACTATGCTGTTATACACTTTTCTCTAGAGGGATAATGGCAACCTGCAGTTCATGATCTGAGAATGCCTGCCAAACGAACCCCAGCCTATTCTTATTCGTCTGATTATTTCAGTCTCATGATCCGGATCCGCGGTCACTACCTGCCCTAAGTAGATGTATTCCCTTACCATTTCCAGTGCCTCGCTACCTATCGTAAACTGCCGTTCTCTTCCGAGACTGTTCCACATTACTTTAGTGTTCTGCAGATAAACTTTTTAGACCCGCCCTTCTGCTTTGCCTCTCCAGGTCAGTGAGCATGCATTGCAATTGGTCCACTGAGTTACTAAGGAAGGCAATATCATCAGCGAATCGCAAGTTACTAAGGCATTCTCCATTAAATCTTATCTCCAATTCTTCCCAATGCAGGTCTCTGAATACCTCCTGTAAACATGCTGTGAATAGCATTGGAGAGATCGTATCTCCCGGCCTGACGCCTTTCTTTCCTGGGATTTTGTTGCTTTTTTATGGCGGACTACGGTGGCTGTGGAGCCGCTATGGATATCTTTCAGTATTTTTACGTACGGCTCGTCTACACCCTGATTCCGTAATGCCTCCATGACTGCTGAGGTTTCGACTGAACCAAACGATTTCTTGTAATCAATGAAAGCTATATATAAGGATTGGTTATATTCCACCCATTTATCTATCACTTGATTGAGAGTGTGAATAGGGTCTATTGTTGAGTAGCCTTTACGGAATCCTACCTGGTCCTTTGCTTGACAGAAATCTAAGGTGTCCCTGATTTTATTTGCGATTACCGTAGTGAATACTTTGTAGGCAACGGACAGTAAGCTGATCGGTCCATAATTTTTCAAATGTTTTACGTCTGCTTTATTAAAAATTAAGATAATGTTAGCGTTCTTCCAAGATTCCGGTACGCTCGAAGTCATGAGGCATTGCGTATACAGGGTGGCCAATTTTTCTAGAACAATCGGCCAACCATCCTTCAACAAATCTGATGTTACCTGATCGTCCCTAGCTGCCTTCCGTTATTGCATAGCTCCGAAAACTTTCTTTACTTCTTCCGGCGTTACTTGTGGGATGTCGAATTCCTCTAGACTATTCTCTCGTCCATTATTGTCGTGGGTGTCATTGGTACTCTATAAATCTCTATAGAGCTTCTCAGCCACTTGAACTATCTCATTCATATTAGTAATGATATTGCGGGCTTTGTCTCTTAACGCATACATCTGATTCTTGCCAATTCCTAGTTTCTTCTTCACTGCTTTTAGGCTTCCTCTGTTCCTGACAGCACGTTCAATTCTATCCATATTATACTTCCTTATGTCAGCTGTCTTACGCTTGTTGATTGGCTTAGAAAGTTCTGCCAGTTCTATTCTAGTTGAACGGTTAGAGGATTTCATACATTGGCGTTTCTTGATCTGATCTTTTTTCTCCTGCGATGTTTATTGTGTATTGTTTCTACGAAGGTAATTAACCCTCTACTAAACGGAGTTTACTTTGAGTCGCCGAGTTGATGTTCACACAACGATAAAGTAAAATAGTTTGGAAATCAAAATATTTAGGCATATTATTCCTCCATCAAGATAAGGAAATTCCAAATAAATTATTCAAACGCAGAGTCATCAACTGTTATTACCTCACGTGAGCGCAGCCGGTGGTCTATTTCGTTTGCGTGCAACGAACAGGGCATCCCTACTATCTGCACCGGGACCTAACAATACGCAAGTACCACGTATATTGATAGAGCCTCAGTAATGTTGTTTGTAATCGCTTGGAGATACTCAGATTATTTGTTGCATTGATTACATAAATACTCTCAATATTTATTCAACTTCTCAAATATTATAATTAGATGAAGCGTCCGAACGAGAAAATTGTAGACCAACATAAAAGGCTCCCGATATAACTTTGTTACTCAACACGTGCTACATAAAAGTGTTTTTCCGAGCGTAAACGAAGGCCGCGAATGCACCAAAAGATGCTCGAGCGGCCGGTCGTGCGGCAATCTTGCGTGTACTCGCCGGCTTCGTTCACGCTCGGGAGGAACTTTTATGAAGCACGTAATGAGGCACAGAAAGGTGTATCGCGAGTTTTTTATGTTGCTCTACAATTTTAGCATTGGCACTTTTTCTGTACACCTACTAATAAAGAAGTTAATTAATTAAGACGAGTTGTCTAATTAGACGGAATGCGAAAAAAAAAACGCCTGAGTATCTCCACGGGACGGCAAACAACATTATCGATGCTCTGTCCGGCTACGAGACACTTGAATATTTTTAAAATCTTCGTGCATGATAGTCCGGACAACCTGTACATGTACATGGAATATAAAGAATACTAGGAGCGACCGTTCGTCGATATTTCCTTTGTATACTTTTATGATTGGGAACCTTATTGACTACGATTCGATGTGACTCTTCCACATCATTTGTCTCAAGTGGTGACAAACCCTACATGTTTTCGAAACATCTGTTTCTGAATACTTAAAATACCGGTCACAGAATCTTCGCCCGCTCTTAACCCTATAGTGGTATACTTAGTGTTTCCTGGCCCATAAATGTATTTGCCGATTGTTGCTCCGAAAGTACTGTCGAGAAAAGTCTCTTGAAAGGTCGCAATATTTCGTAACATTCGAACTATAATAATGTTTAATGTGGGATTTAGAAGAAATTCAAAAGATTTTTTCCATGAGTCCGCAGCATATTTGTTTTCTCTGAGCCGTCAATATAAGTACACTATGTACGATGTTTCCAGTCCATCAAACTTAGTTACATGGAATTATATTCTTTGGTTACTATAGTTGAAGTTCGCGAAATGTTTCCACTACGGTATTATCGATTTATAATGATTGCTTAAGGAATCATTCTTCTAGAAATAATATACAAGGCATAACGGTACATTCTATTGATATTTCATTCTCCTGCAGAACTGTAAACTGGCCCGTTTTTGTTAAATTTCGAATTCATACAGCTATACGATCAAGCTTGAGAAATTCTAGAAGAACCTTGTACATAGGCGGCCCAACAATACAGCCTGATTTTAGTTTCTAACGCCTACTCTACGCATGCTCTACATTCAGCAAGTAGTTGGGATTGTTCAGAGTAGCCTAAAAGGCACAACGGCTAGCAATAAGAAAAAAAGGAAAGCGCGCTGAGCAATAAACTTTAATACGACTGATCGGTGCATCCGTCAGGTACTAAGAGCCATCAAGTTATTTCCCAGCTTCCCAAGAAAAAAAGACGCTTTTAGCCTTAAATGGAGCTGTACAGAGCTGTACAGAATCGCTCTCATAATGTGTTACTGAGGAGTGGTATGTGAGATTAGCACGATCACAAGAGATTACGCAGGAATGTCCGATAATTTGTGTTTAAATAGCCGAAGCCCTGGACCCGTCGATAAAATTTTGACAATCGACTATTGTGCTCACCGCTGTCGTAGTGCTTTGAGTGTCAGATGTTTTTATGGGGAAGTATTCGGTACTGTGTGGTTTTCAATCGCCATTACAACATGACAATAATCATCGTCTTCATCCGCCTGGTTACACCCACTGCAGGGCAAAGGCCTATCCCATACTTCTCTAACTACCGCAGTGATGTGCTGATTGTGGCCATGTTGTCCCTGCAAACTTCTTAATGTCATCTGCCCACCTAACTTCCTGCCGCCCACTGCTAGGCTTCCCTTCTCTTGGAATCCAGTCCGTAACCCTTAATGACCATCGGTTGTCTTCCATCCTCATTACACGTCCTGCCCATGCCCATTTCTTTTTCTTGATTTCAACTAAGATGACATTAATTCGTGGTTGTTTCCTCACCCAATCTTTTCTTTTCTTATCCCTTAGCGTTTCACACATTTTTCTTCTTACCGTAGCTGGTTGCGTCATCCTAAATTTTAAGTACAACCCTTTCGTAAGCCTCCAGGTTTCTGCCCCACAGGTGAGTAGTGGTAAGACACAGCTGTTATACACTTCTCTCTTGAGGGATAGTGGTAACCTGCTGTTCATGAGCTGAGAATGCCTGCCAAACGCATTCCAGCCCATTCTTATTCTTCTGATTATTTCACTCTCATGATCCGGATCCGCGGTTACTGCCTGCCCTAAGTAGATGTATTCCCCTACCACTTCCAGTTCCTCACTACCTATCGTGAACTGCTGTTCTCTTACGAGACTGGTAAACATTAGTTTAGTTTTCTGCAAATTAATATTTAGACCCACCCTTCTGCTTTGCCGCTCCAGGTCAGTGAGCATGTATTGCACTTGGTACCCTGAGTTATTAAGCACGGTAATATCATCAGCGAATCGAAAGTTACTAAGGTATTCTCCATTAAATCTTATCCCGAATTCTCCCAAATCCAGGTCTCTGAATACCTCCTGTAAACACGCCGTGAATAGCATTAGAGAGATCGTATCTCCCTGCCTGAGGCCTTTCTTTATTGGGATTTTGTTGCTTTCTTTATGGAGGACTATGGTGGCTGTCAAGCCGCTATAGGTATCTTTCAGTATTTTTACATGCGGCTCGTCTACACCCTGATTCCGTAATGCCCCCATGTCTGGTAAGGTTTCGACTCAATCAAACGCTTTATCGTATACAATGAATGCTATATCTGAGGGTTTGTTGTATTCCGCACATTTCTCTATGACGTGATTGATAGTATGGATATGGTCTATTGTTGAGCAACCTTTACGGAATCCTGCCTGGTCCTTTGGTTGACAGAAGTCCAAGGTGTTCTGGATATTCTATTTGCGATTACCTTAGTAAATACTTTGTAGGCAACGGAGGGTAAGCTGATTGGTCTGTAATTTTTGAAATGTTTGGTGTCTCCTTTATTATGGATTAAGATTATTTTAGCGTTCTTTCAAGATTGCGGTACGCTCGAAGTCATGAGGCATTGCGTATGCAGAGTGGCCAGTTTTTCTAGAACAATCGGCCAACCATCATTCAACAAATCTGATGTTACCTGATCCTCCCCAGCTGCCTTCCGTTATTGCACAGCTCCGAAAGGTTTCTTTACTTTTTCCGGCGTTACTTGTGGGATGTCAAATTCCTCTAGACTACTCTCTCTTCCATAATGGTCGTGGGTGCCATTGGTACTCTATAAATCTCTATAGAACTCCTCAGCAACTTGAATTATCTCATCCATATTAGTAAATATATGGCTGGCTTTGTCTCTTAACGCATACATCTGATTCTTGCCTATTCCTAGTTTCTTCTTCTCTGCTTTTAGGCTTCCTCCGTTCCTGAGAGCATGTTCTGTTCTATCCATATCATACTTCCTTATGTCAGCTGTCTTACGCTCGTTGATTAACTTGGAAATTTCTGCCAGTTCTATTCTAGCTGTAGGGTTAGAGGCTTTCATACATTGGCGTTTCTTGATCAGATCTTTCGTCTCCTGCGATAGCATACTCGTATCCTTGCTAACGAAATTAACACCGACTTCTATTGCACAGTCCTTAATGATGCCCATAAAATTGTCGTTCATTGCCTCAACACTAAGGTCCTCTTCCTCAATTAAAGCCGAGTATCTGTTCTTTAGCTTGATCCGGAATTCTTCTATTTTCCACCTTAGCGCTAGCTCATATATCGTCTTCTTACTTACTAGTTTCTACCGTTCCCTTCTCAAGTCTAGGCTAATTCGAGTTCTTACCATCCTATGGTCACTGCAGCGCAGCTTGCCGAGCACGTAAACATATTGTATTATGCCTGGGTTAGCGCAGAGTATGAGGTTTATTTCATTTTAGTCTCACCATTCGAGCTCCTCCACGTCCACTTTCGGCTATCCTGCTTGCGGAGAAGTTACTCATTATGTACATAATATTCCGTTCTGCAAACTCCACTAATAACTCTTTCCTGCTATTCCTAGAACCTATGCCATATTCTCCAACTGACTTGTCTCCAGTCCGCTTGTTGCCTACCCTGGTATTGAAGTCGCCCATCAGAATAGTGTATTTTGTTCTGACTTTACCAATCGCCAATTCCACGTCTTCATAGATGATTTGAACTTCCTGGTCATCATGACTGGATGTAGGGGCGTAGGCCTGTACGACCTTCAATTTGTACTTCTTATTAAGTTTCACAACAAGACCCGCCGCGCTCTCGTTAATGCTATAGCATTCCTGTATAATACCAGCTATATCTTTATTAATCAGGCATCCGACTCCTAGTTCTCGTCTCTCCGCTAAGCCCTGGTAGCACAGGACGTGCCCGTTTTTTAGCACGGTATGTGCTTCTTTTGTCCTCCTAACCTTACTGAGCCCTGTTATATCCCATTTACTGCCCGCTAATTCCTCCGATAGCACTGCTAGACTCGCTTCACTAGATAACGTTCTACCGTTGAACGTTACGAGGTTCAGATTCCAATATCGGCTTGTCTGGAACCAGATATTCTTAGCACCCTCTGCTGCGTCAAAGGTGTGACCACCGCCGTGGTGAGTTGCTTCGCTGCTGCTGGGGACTGAGGGCAGGGGTTTGATTGTTGTATTCATATAGGACGTTGTGGCCAAGTACGGCACCAGGCTGGCGAATCCTGCTCTGGTGAGGGAGTGCGTTACCGGTTCTTGTCACCGGAATTAGGCCGCACTCCAGGCCTGTTTATGTAATTTCATCGACACGCGGGTCTTTTTTTATACGGTGTAAAATTGCGCGGCACCAGGATTCGAACCACGGTTCTCTTGCAGGCGAGGCGGATGCTCTACCTTTACGTCACCGCTGCAACATGGCAATACCTTGTGACGAAATTTCCATGTCGCACAGCTGAACTCGAAATTGCTAATCTGACCCCGGCTAAGGCAGGTGTATTCTGATGGAATGCGTTCAAAATTCCTGTGTACCGAAAACTGCGCGCACGCTGAAGAATTCCAGATCATAAAAAATAATGCTCCGACCCTGTGGCGTGCTTCATAATCAGCCCGTCCCATAAAAAAACACACAATTTGTCTACGAGCTGTTAGACCGCGGCGTTTAGATATCAGCAGACAGCTACGCCGTCAGTCGCGGTTAGATCACAGTCCAGGCAGAGGCTAAGAATGTTCCGCATTAAGACCTTCACGCTGATAATATTCAAGACAGATCACGAGGTACGAAATGCTAGGATGTGAACGAACGCGCGGTGTGCTTGAGCATACACCTACGCTGCTCTTCACAGCTCCGTCCCATAATTCACCGAAAACGACAACACTGAAACATGCATGTTCAGTTAAAGCTGTGACCTATTTTGATCTGTTGACATTCTGCACGACGATGATTTCTCACGTGCCATGTCGCTAATACGCGAACTGTGCGGACAGGCAGTTGGTGCTACAGAAGCGAGCGCTTTCAGCGAGCTCTGATGAGACCGCTGAGACAACACTGAAGCAAGCGAATTTATAAAGCAGCGGTATAGCAACACGATGACTGCTATCACGTCACCTCATTTTTCTGCGTCTACCACGTGGACTTGTGATGCAAAGCATTCTTGTCGAGTCTAGCACAGTTATTCCTACCATTTGCAGCAATGTAATCGTTTTCGTGGGCCAATTTCAAAGGCAGCGCAGTGTCGGAAATCGGCTTACCTATGTTGTCGGCTTCTCGACAAAGCACGCCGTAGGTCGTGTCTGTCTGGCCATCTTCGTCTTACCTGGTAATGCGGCTTAGACGACTGAGGCCCGCAATCGTAATTATACATTTCACCTTCAGCAACCACTGTGTCATTCATCTTGCACATACCACCATTCACAATCACGTTACAAGGGCTGTCACCACTTCTCCCCAGAAAACTGCCGCTATTCGTGAGATTCTTTCTTCTAAATATGCAAGAATGCTTTGGAGCCGTTCACACTTGACTGGGGTTATGGCTGCAGAACATTTTTCATCACTTGTCTATGTAGAACTAGTGAATGTAAGGAGGGTGTCATTGAAGTCATTTCCCTTGTCAGACACTGCTTCCATCGTTCAGAGCCACGGTCGCATAGCCAGACCAATCAAATGAGCGCAGATTTGAGCATTATTCGCCATGTCATCACCTGAGGCAAATAGTGATATTGTGTCGCTTCGTTTGGTGCTAGGTGGCTCGCGAGGACACGTCGGAAGCCAAAGGCAATTATTGGTGCCTGCACCCTGCCTACAAGGACATGTTCAAGGACGGCAACTACCACCGGCGCCGGCGCATGAACCGGTGCCCGAGGCCCGCCGCACTGCTCGCCGGGGTGCCGCCGCCGGTGGCCGCCAGGGGGCCCCACCAGCTGCCGGGCGCTTTTGCTCCCGTGCGGCCTTCGCAGCCCGACGCGTTCCTCGGCTACCGCGGGCATCACCACCAGCACGACTTCGGCGTCGCGCAGTCGCAGCTCAGCGCAGAGTACTTTTTCGAGGCCGCACAGAGGGCTACTGGCCTGTGGACTGAGCAGGGGACCTCCAGTGCCGGCGAACGACATTACTGACTAGTTGCAGGACTCGTGGCCACAAATGGCTCAACTACTTTCGCATATTAGTAAAATACCCTCACGTCTCCTCGTACACAGCGGCGTGAGTCGAGGATCCAATAGTCCGCCTATGTACCCTTATCCCGATCTTAGCTAATATTTTGGTCATGTCTGCTGTGGTGATTGATATTGAGAATAACCGTAAAATAAACTAAAAGTCAAACTTCGTCTTTGCTCACTTCCTGAGAAATGCAGATGGGGGGAGATAAAGAGACCTACTGTTTAAGAAAATATGAGATATAAATTACATTCCTTTTCCTTCCTATCAAGGCATTATTTTGAGCCACACAAGACGCATCAATATATCCCCGGTAACAAAAGTCTTAACCAAATCATTTGAAAATGCTCAAAATTCTCGTACTTACGCCGATCCACATGGGAATTCGTCTGTTAAAGAATTGTGAGAGACCACGTGTAACCCTTTAAATTTATCTCTCATTGAATGCTGGACTACAGAGTGGCCTGAAAAACAGCGTAAACAATGTGAAGTAGACACCACGCGCGTTTTAATAAGTCTCTCATGCTGAACGTACATCCTTTAGGCGAGTGCCATCTGTGATGGGCAGAATTTTCCGCACATAGGTTGACCTTGTCTGCAAGAAAAAAAGACAAGAAAGACGCATATGCATTAGTTTGCAAACATTGCTTCTTATGCATCAATATATATGCGTTGAAGCATTTTAGTTATTCTCTGTACAGCGTGTATCACGTAAGTTGAGCAAAACTTTGAAAATATGCAAATGCCACTTAGCCGGACCGAACCAAGATAATGTCGTTTTCCGTGGTTTGGAGATATTGAGATTGGTTTTTGCACTCCGTCAAATTAATATTTACTTTTGTTTGTTAATAAACTTCTCATTTATTTATTTATTTATTTATTGAGTAGGCTAAGGGCCCGTTAAGGCATTACATAAAGGTGGGGGGACGAAAAAGTTCAAGCGTGAGTGGAATGTGTTCAATGCAAATATATGAAGGCATTCGGAACCATAAAAAAATGATCGAAACATCGAGCAAAACAAACAACTTAAAAAAAGGAAAGAAAAGAGAAACGGAGTTTATACGATATCCGGTAGCGTGAAAAACGCATAAGAATCTAAAATGCCATGTAGCCAACCAGTACCCATCAGTACACGAGTTTAAGGATACAATCGAATGATGATTTAGGTAAACAACTTACACAAGTACATGTCAGATGAAACGGAAGGAATTTTATGCAATGCCAAGCACACGAAAACATTGTTTAAGTAAATATTTAAGCAAATGTGGGTTCGGACAAGTTAGTAGACTCCAAAAAGGTTAGCAGTGCAGCATGAAAAGATGATGAATCCGTAAGCGAGACAACGTCTGAAGGTAGTGAGTTCCATTCGGCAATAGATAAAACTAGGGGCGAATTTTGATAAGCGTTAGTCCTGGCAAGTTTAGGTTTTACTTTATGAACATGGTCTGTGCGGGTCGAGATATGGGTAGCGGGAAGAATATGGACTCGAGAGAATGCAGTTTTGCTGTGGTAAAGGCTAGAAAAAAGGACAACCGTGTTAATTCCCTGCCCATGTGAAGTGAGGGGATAAGTAATTTCTTTCAGGCGGACACACTTTGATATCAAGAGTATGGAGTCAAAATGAACCGCGCAGCTTTATTTTGAAATGATTCGAGTAGGTTCGTGAGATTATAGTGCTGGGGGTGCCAAATAACGGATGCATATTCTAAAGAGGGCCTGATAAGAGAACTGTATGTGCAAAATCTGGTGTCTGTGTTCTCAAGGTGTATATGCCGTTTCAGGTAACCAAGCTTTTGTATGCTTTTGTGGTGATGTGTTCAATGTTATCATTCCAGCTTAAATTGGAGGTAAAAAAGACACCCATGAACTTGATTGAAGATACTGAGTCGACAGTTATACCGCGCATTGTCGGAGGTATGTCGAGTTATCGACCCAAATTTTGCGTGTTTATTTTGGCTATGTTAATTTCCATCTGTCATGTGCCACACCAGTCAGTTAGTTTTGTTAAATCAGACTACAGTCCAGCGATGTCGCCAGGGCAGCTTATTTCATTATGCAAGACGCAGTCATCTGCGAAGAGATGTACTTGTGAAGTAATAATAGTTGTGATGTCATTGGTGTATAATAAAGATAGCATTGGACCAAGCACTCATCCTTAAGGAACTCCCGAACTGACGTGAGTGCGGTTAGAAAAGCAGTTGTTCAGACTGATGACTTGAAATCTGTTCGTTAGGAACTCCTCAATACAGCACGTCCTGTTGTAGTGAAGCTGTAGGTTTCTAACTTTCAAATTTAGTCGACTTTGAGGTACCCGCTTGGAAGCTTTAGAAAAATCAATAAAGATGGCGTCCGTACTAATCATCATCATCATCAGCCTGGTTGCGCCCGCTTCAGGGCAAAGGCCTCTCCCATACTTCTCCAACAACCCCGGTCATTGTGGCCATGTCGTCCCTGCAAATTTCTTATACTCATCCACCCACCTAACTTTCTGCCGCCCCCTGCTACGCTTCCCTTTCCTTGGAATCCAGTCCGTAGCCTTTAATGACCATCGGTTAACTTCCCTTCTCATTACATGTCCTGCCCATGCCCATTTCCTTTCCTTGATTTCAACTAAGATGTCATTAACTCGCATTTGTTCTCTCACCCAATCTGCTCCTTTCTTATCCCTTAATGTTACACCCATCATTTTTCTTTCCATAGCTAGTTGCGTCGTCCTCAATTTAAGTAGAACCCTTTTCGTAAGCCTCCAGGTTTCTGCCCCGTACGTGAGCACTGGTAAGACAATGCTGTTATACACTTTTCTCTTGAGGGATAATGGCAACCTGCTGTTCTTGATCTGAGAATGGCTGCCAAACGCACCCCAGCCCATTCTTATTCTTCCGGTTATTTCCGTCTCATGATCCGGATCCGCCGTAACTACCTGCCCTAAGTAGATGTATTCCCTTACCACTCTCATGTCTCGCTACATATTGCAAATTGCTGTTCTCTTCCGAGACTGTTAAACATTACTTCAGTTTTCTGCAGACTAATTTTTAGACCCTCTCTTCTGCTTTGCCTCTCCAGGTCAGTGAGCATGCATTGCAATCGATCCCCTGAGTTACTAAGCAAGGCAATATCATTAGCGAAGCGCAAGTTACTAAGGGATTCTGCTATAACTTTTATACCCAATTCTTCCCAATCCAGGTCTCTGAATACCTCCTGTAAATACGCTGTACTAATCAATTTGTGTCAAATGGCGGAGAAAAAATTTCAGAGCAACATAAGAAAATCCCGATACAGCTTTCTGTTGCTCAATACGTGCCACAGAAAAGTGTCTTTCCCAGCGTGAAATAAGCCTACGAATACGAGCAAAATTGCAGCGCGATTAGCCGCTCTAGGCATTTTGCGTGTATTCTCAGGCTTCTTTCACGCTCAGGCAACCACTTCTGCGTGGCATGTATTAAGAAACAGAAAGCTGTATTGGGAGTTTCTCATGCTGCTCTGTAATTTTTTCACTGACCTTTTCAATACAGATACAATAATTGAAAAGTTCGTTCAATACTTACGACTAATTATCTAATTAGGCGGAATCCTGAAACGTAATCTGATTATCTTACAAAGGCGGCAAAGAACATTATCTTGGTTCGGTCCAGTTACGTGGCATATGCATATTTTTAAAGTTTGGTTCAAGTTAGGGGAAACACCCTGCATTTGAGGTACAGAATCTTTAAAAATCGCATATGGCCGACAGCGGAATGATACACTTTGAGCTGGATTACTCGAAGCAGCAGACATTACTCGCACGAGAAATCTAAGTGTACATTGGAGTTATTAGCAAGATTAATAAATTACCCGCGTTTCAATTCGTACATTGCAATAGGTGCCCTAAAGTTAATTTATGCAGTTGACAAGTGAATTTTGGTAATTGGACTATGCATTCCAATTTATTTATTTATTTATACATACTGCAACCCCTGTTGGCGCTATAGCAGGAGCGGATAATACACTATAATACAAGAAATAAATACAATAGGCAACAAACAAGAAAGTTTAAGTGCAATGTTGAGAGAGCACAGAAAAGAATTCATTTAATGGGAGACAACGGTTGGTTCCTGGTAGTGAATTCCATGTTTCAATTGTTTTAGCGAAAAAGCTATACTGAAAGGTATTAGTGCGTGCAAAAAATGGTGTAATGTTAAGCGCGTGATGTCCCCTACTTGAAGATATTTTTGCAAAGGTGACGTATTCACCTTTGAAAGTGATATATTCACTTTGAAGAGTATATTCGAACGACATTCACCAAGACAATCACCGACCGTTGCATAGCAATTGAACAGACGTACCAGCAATTAACTACGACAGTGCAGAATTTGGCGATGAAATTGGGTAACTTTCAGGAAACTTGGATAGGACATCAACCACTGCAAACACAACAGCAGTGAAAGGCCTCCTGGTCTGGCATTCGAATTGCAATGATTTTGCTGGGAAAAAGGCTGTAATTCAGCAACATTTAGAATAATTATCAAGAAAGCCAGATATCATCATGTTGCAAGAGACCCTTATTGAGGAAGTCAAGCACTCAGGTTACCGGTCCCACGCCAGCCCGCCAAGCCTCCGGGCCGCGGACGGCAGTAACGGGAGGGGAGCTTTCACCTTGGTGAGAAAAGGCATCACGTACGTCGAGCACGAGCTGTTGAACAAAAGCACAATCGAGCACACGGTGGTAGACGTGGTTGCCGGGAAAAAGCAGAAGGAAAGCACTTTTCTGATAAGCGTGTACAGCAGCCCGTCACACGGAAAGCAGAAATTCAAACCACTGTTACACAAAGCGTGCAACGTCGCGGGGGCGGACGACAGGCTGGTAATCTGCAGGGACTCTAGCGCGCCGAATCAAGCCTGGGGTTACCCCAAAACATTGGCAAAGGGCGGGAACCTAATGCAAGATGCTACTGACTTGGGCCTAAATCTAATCAACGACCCAGCATACCCTACAAGAATCGGCAACTCGGTCACCCGAGACACAACGGCTCATCCCACTTTCGTCAGGGGTAACGGCGGCGATATGGCGGACTTTGAATGGCGGAACACGGGCCACGAATTGGGCAGTATTCATTACATTGTGGAGGTCACTGTCCCGCTCGGTGGTAACGTCGAAGTCGGCAGAAGCTTTCGGAACCACAGATTTACTGATTGAGACGCGCTTCGAGGATTGTTACCCGAGGAGCAGGCCGAAATTGCAGACATTGAGTACTGGTCCACCGAGATTGTAAACAAGGTAGAAAAGGCTACCAAGGAAGTCCAGACGGACGAGCGTATCCACAGGGTTGACAGCCGCCTGGCTCACCTCATCGCATCCAAGCAGCCCATCCTGTCAATGTGGAAGACGCAGCGGACAAACAGAAAGCTACGCAAGAAGGTCGCCGAACTCAACCGCGAGATCGAGCCCCACAGCAGAGTGCTATGCACTCAGCAATGGAATGAGGTTTGTAACGCAGGGGGAAGGCCAGATGCACTGCGGCAAGACGTGGAGTATGCTGAGGCATCTTTTGGATGCGACCACGACCAAGTCTCACCAGCACCACAACCTGGCCAAGATCATCCACAGGGCGCTGACCGAGCACGGGGAAGACGAAGTGAAGAAACGCCTCGACGACAAGTACCTGCCGGTCACTCCCACAGAAACGCACCCGGACTACCTAGGCGAAGCAAACGAGTGGCTCGATCGAGACATTGAAGTATGGGAAGTAAGGGTTGCCCTGCACAATCTCAACAGCAACTCCGCCGCTTATCCCGACCGCGTTACGAACAGAGCGCTAAAAAATCTTAACGATGCGGCCATCGAGAACCTCACTGCATACTTCAACACTTGCTGGCAAGCCGGGTCACTACCCCGGCAGTGGAAAGCAGCCAAGACAAATATTGATTCCCAAGCCGGGCAAGCCACCCAACATTGAGAACCTCCGGCCGATCTCGCTTACGTCCTGTGTGGGCAAAGCGTTGGAGCCTGTACTCATGAACAGGTGGCAGAGTTACCTGGAAGATTCGAGGCTCTACCCAAACACACTCATCGGGTTCCGAAACAAGCTCGGAACTCAGGACGCCATGATAAAACTGAAAAATGAAATCCTCGATGACACTACCAACACGAAAGACAAGCGAGCCATTTTGGGTTTGGACCTGCAGAGCGCTTTTGACAAAGTGAGAAACTCTGCGACCCTGGCCTAGGTGCCACGGCTAAATATGGGCAAGAGAAAATATACGTACATCAAGGATTTTTTGACCGAGCGGACTACCGAAATCATCGCCGGCGACCTGCGGCTCCAAAAGAAGAAGCTCGGCAGTATCGGGACCCCCCAGGGCTCGGTCATATCGCCATTACTTTTCAACCTTGTAATGATAGGGGTGGCCGAGCGCCTCTCGCAAGTCGCGTGGGTCCGACACACCATCTATGCCGACGACATAACGCTCTGGGTCCCAGGAGGAAGCGAGGGACACATATAGAGTACATTGCAACAGGCGGTTGACGCTATCGAGGAGCAGCTGGACGGGTCTGGGCTCGTCTGCTCCCCAAGCAAGTTTGAGTTGTTGGTGATTCCTCCGAAAAGAGCAGCTAGGAAGAGGAAAGACAACGAACCTGCGAGAGAGCAAGAGACAATAAAGATCAACACGAGCGGCGGTCACACGATCCCGGTTGTCGAGAAGATCCGAGTGCTGGGGATGCTGATTGAGCGCAAACGAGTCAAAGGTGAGATGGTCAACCGTCTAGAGGCCAAAGTCACCACGGCCATCCACCTCATCAAGAGGGTGTCACACAGAACAGCAGGCATGAAGGAAGAAAGCCTCACCCGGCTAGTGGAATCCTTCGCTATAAGCCACATTGCATACGTTGCTGCTTTCCACAACTGGAGGCAGTTCGAGGGAAATAAGATCAATGCGCTCATACGCAAAGCATACAAGGCTGCACTCGGACTTCTCGACTGCACAGTCACCGACAAGTTCCTGGCCCTGGGAGTGCATAACACCCTGGAGGAAATCGCCGAGGCGCAGAGGACCGCTCAGCTCGCGCAGCTCTCGGGAACAAGAACGGGCAGACAAGTGCTGCGTGACCTAGGCCTGGGGCCAAAGGAAAGTGGACCCGAAGATACAGAAGTGCCTGTACCGGACGCAATTAACAGATGGCTATGGGTATGTCCAGTACCAAGAAACATGAACCCTGAGTTCCACAAAGAGCGCCGGGCGGCGAGGGCCAAGGCGCTCATCGATCTCCACGCCAAAGACAGGGGTGCCGTGTTTGTGGACGCGGCAGATTATCCGCATGACAGAAAGGCATCCGCCGCTGCAGTCGTCGGGGCATCGACAGGCGCAACGAGAACAGCGGCGAGTGTGCGGACTCGAGGGGCGCATCCAGCCAAGGAGGTGGCCATTGCCCTGGCCATCGCCGACCCCGAGTGCACGACTGTGCTCTGCGATTCTGGGACGGCAGTGCGAAATTACGCCAGAGCAAGGGTGTGTAGTGAAGCCGCACGTGTGTTGCGTGCGGTCGATCTCGCGAGTGAAAGTCGATGTGTCGTGATAAAGTGGTTTCCGGCCCACATGGGCAGTGATGTGTCGGATCGCGGCAACGCACACCACAACGAGACGGCGAACGCGGCGGCGCGAGGACTAACCAACCGTGCCGCTGCTACTGCGGTCGACCCGTCGTGGTGGTGGGAAACCAAAGACAAAATGACTTCCTGCAACGAGATTGTTAAGTGGTAGAGACTAGAGCGAAGGACTATGCCGCCACCTCATCCGGGCTTGACCCGTAAGGAAGGGGTTCTATATCGACAACTTCGAACGGCGTCGTTATTCCCTCCGGTGCTGATGAGGCACGTGTGTCCAATTGTTTATATAAGTGACCTGTGTTGTGTGTGCCAAAAGGAAAGAGCCACTGCAGCTCACATCCTTTGGAACTGTGCTAAAAATCCGCACGAAGCTGCAACGACAGCAACGATCCCGCCGCGGCTCGAGGCCGCAACAAGGTGCTATGATCACGATGCCCAAGCCGAGGCCGTCCAGCAGATCTCGGCGGCCCTCGAAAGACAACGACCGAGCGAAACCGGAGGGAGGCTGCCACCCCGAAAGAGGGGCAGGCGTGGTCGACCAAAGGAAGTAGTGCGGCCGCGGCCGAAGTAGAGGCGCCACACGTCGCAAAGACTTCATGGTCGCGTCACGGTGACGCCTCCCTAATAGGGGAAGGCTAACCGTTCTGCAGGCATCCATAACAAAGTTTCTTCACTCACTCACTGGAGGGGCGGCAAGATGAATGAATAATGCCATGAAAACATTTCAAGGAGTTAACGTGTCACTGTTCGGCGAGAGATGTTAGGTTGAGTGAGGACAAGACTGACGATGGCGAGAACTGGTGGTCATAACGTCGGTAGACAAATCTAATGACTTTCCTTTAGATGGCTTCAACTCTGTCTATTTCGTACTGCTTGTAGAGATTCCAAACGATGCTACCAAACTCAAATATAGGGCGAACAATAGTTTTATATAACAGTAATTTTTGTGTCGCGCGGAGAATTAGACAGAGTACGACGTAAATAACTGAGTTTTTGTAGAGCTTTAGTCGTAATGGAATCAATATGCTTTGACCAGGACAGGTTAGTGGTAAACGTGAGACCAAGACATATACATTCAGAAATGCGTTGAATGAAATTATCAATAAATTCGTAGCTGAAAAAGAACGGGCTAGCTTTGTTAGAGAAGGACATCACGACAGCCTTACGGAATTTAATATTCATTGGCCATGTTTCACACCATTTGGAAAATCTGACGAATGATTCAGTAAGGCGAACATGCTCAAAGGGAGATGAAATGATGCCATACAATATGCAGTCGTCTGCATACATTCGAATTTTAGATATCTCGCGTGGTAAATCATTAGTATATGGTAAGAAAAGTAGAGGACCGAGGACCGATCCTTGAGGGACGCCTGATGACACATCCACCACCTAGGAATTGATCGACTTAAAGCTTACGAATTAAGAGCGGCGAGAGAAAAAACTCTAAGGAGTTTCCTAATTGAGGGTTGTTTAAAGTGGCGAGTGTAAGTGACGTTTGAGGAGCCATCGTTGATTTGTGCACAAGATAGACCGGGAGCATGGTGCTTTCTTTGCGCGTCAAGCTCAATGCTAGGCGCCTCCGAGACTGTCCGTTGAAACCACTCTGCGAAAGTGGCTTGACTCAACTTTCCTATACGCCATGCCTCCAGGCCTTGCCCTGATGTTCGTGCGCCTACTTGTTGGTGACACATGACACATCCACCACCTAGGAATTGATCGACTTAAAGCTTACGAATTAAGAGCGGCGAGAGAAAAAACTCTAAGGAGTTTCCTAATTGAGGGTTGTTATAAATGGCACTTAGTTTGGACAGTAGTTTTGAGTGAAGTACGGTATCGAAAGCTTTGGAAAAATCTATGAATATAGCGTCAATTTGAAATCCCTTATACAGCTTAGAAGCTATGTCATGCGTGAACTCGACAAGTTGTGTTATGGTGCTAAAACCGCGTCTGGATCCATGCTGTACATTACAGGGAATGTTATTTGATTCAAGGAATTCCATACTGTGTTTTTATATTGTATGCTCTAGTATTTTGAATGAATATGGTGTTAAATATATTGGCCGGTAGTTAGAAAGATGCTGCTTACTACCTGACTTATGTAACGAAGCACCTTAGTCGTCTTCCATGATGGAGGTACTATGCCGGAAGTTAGTGATTTATTGAAGATAAGAGCAAGGTATCGTGAAGTCCATAAGGCATACCGAACAAGAAAAAATTCGGGGTTCCATCAGGCTCCTCACTTTTCTTTGTATCAAGATTTAGTTTGAGGTTTAAGACGCCTTTAGCGCTAATTAAAATATCATTAATGGGGCAAGTTGGATCAATGTTTCGAAAAGGAGGAACAATATTTATTATGGCAAGTCAAAACGGACTTAAAGTATGCGTTGAAGGCGTTGGAGATTAATAATGAAACACTAGTCATTTCGATGTTCCCACATAATGATGTACAAGAGCTGTCACGAGGAAAATGGATCCCCAGAAGTTATGCGGGTTACTTTTCATCAGAAGCGGTAGCTGCACGCTATAAAAGAAATCTTTAGCTGATTTGGTTTTTGTTTGAAGGTCCTCGTTCGCCTTAGGAAACCTAGCAGTGTGTATGGGGTTATGGGAGTCCTTCAATCGCCTAAGCCTGCGAACACGACGTGAAAGATGTAGTATATCCTTGTTCATCCAAGGGATTTTAGTATTTTTGTTGTTTGTTTTTATGGGAATGAAGTGTTCAATACATGACAAGACAATATTTTCAAAATATGTCACGAGAACATTGACGTCACTTGGAAAAGTGAGTGTTTAAAAGGTGTTGAAGGCATCAGCTAATGCATCTAGAATAGAGGTGTCGTCAGCATGATTGAAACCGCGAGATGTAGTAAGAACGAAGGATGGTTTAGGAACAATGCACGGAAGGAAAACAAAAGCAGCTTTATGATCAGAAATGCCTTCTACCACTTCACAAGTGTAATCATTCGCTGCGAGGTTCGAGCTAAGGAAGACCAAATCCAAAAGAGTATTCTGCCTGGTAGACTCGCAAACGATCTGAGTAAGCCCGAAATTCAGGATAAAATTTAGAAGTTCTTTATCGAAAGTGCCATCATGACCGCACGTCGATAGAGAGGGCCAATGAATGCCCGGTGTGCTGAAATCACCCATACAGATAAAGTTAGAAGGCCCTAGGTTGCGCATGTGCATGAACGTTTCGATTGCTTGAAGCGAGTCCACCGTTGTTCCCAGGGGACTATAGAAAGCGCCGATTACAAAATGCATTTTTTCCAAGTAAAGTTTGCACTAGGCGGACTCCGTACCTAGAGGAGCTAGAAGAACGGAAAACGTAAGATCACACCACAGCAAAAGGGTGACGCCACCCCCTTTGCTGTTTTTTCTGCCCGTCCGAATTGCGATATAGTCCGGTGGAGGGAATTCCGAGTCAAAAATTCCATTGTGTAGCCACGTTTCCGTGATAGCAACAACTTGAGGACAGTACGAGTGAATAAGAGATAAGAAGGCAGGACATTTATTGGCGACACTTCGTGCATTAAGATTTAGTAAACGAAGGCAATCAAGTGATGTGGAAGCTGGTCAAAGATGCGATGATGGCGATACAGTATAGCTGCTGGCATCGGCACAGCTGTTAACTAAAAGCACAGATGAGAAGCGAAAAGAATTACTGGAAGATTTCACCTTTGAGCTAGACGCGTGATCCTAGTAATAGCGAATCTTGTTAATAAAGACATGATCATAGCGCATTTTTACAACAAAACCTTTGTCGCGAAATGAACCGGAGGCCTCCCAGAGCTTTTTGCGAACAGATCTCACATTTGAAGACAAGTCATCGGTGAAGCGCAGATCGGAATTTGCAAGTTTAGGGGAATTTTTGAAGATCTGAAGCTTTTCTTGGAAATTTAAGATCTTCATTATTACCGTGCGCCGGTGGCCTTCCCGAGGCCGACCAATCCGGTGACACCGTTCAATGGACGGACACTGCATCAGCAGTGTCTCAGAAAATAGCCGTGAAACATTAGCTAATCATGTTTCCTGAGTTTCGCCAGTTGGTTCATCAAGACCGTGTAGAATTATAATGTTTCGACGGGACCTGTTTTCTAGTTCATCATTCTTAGAAAGTAACCGTGTCACAGTTGTCGAAAGCGAAGCCAACTCTGCTTGTAGTTTGGTGCACAGGTCATTGGCCGCAGGTGCGTTATCCGCTGCGGTCATGCGATTTTCTAAGTCCCCGAGAAGTGAAGAAACAGCCTTGAAGTTGTTTTGACTGAGACATGCTTCCAATTCACCATTCTGCGTGACAAGCCTGTTCACTGTGGCTGTTAATGCCATAATTGTTTTTGCACGTCATCAGACAAAGCGCCAGAGGCCGAGAATGAAGATTCAAGTGTAGCTAGACGGCTTTCAAAGGCCTTGAAATGGAAGTCAACGGAAGCTTTAAGGTTAGCAATATCTTGCGCAATTCGGTTCTGGCCAGCGAGGAGCTGAACAAACATATCACCAACGTTGTGAGTGTCAGCAACCGCTGCTGGCGACCTATCGAGGGTAGGGGTGCTTCCAGACTGCAAGTTTAGCTCCGTGTTGGCTTGAGGGTTCCTTCTAGGAGGCGCCGGGTTCGTCTCAACATCACCACTCAACGAAAGGCTACTAACAAGATGCACAAGCTCTTTCTAAATATAGGCAAAACAGGAACTGCAGCATCGTGGGCAAGGCAGCAGCAACAAAAAGGGGTCGTCAGGTCGAATGCAGTAAGCATTATTAAAGTGACATACCTGCACAGAGAGCAGAAGTCGTCTAAGCATGGTTGAGGCGTTGCTGTCACCTTGCCCACTGAAGAAAGCGGCCAGCGGTGCTGCCCTTGTAGTCGCAGGTACTGACGTCACACCGTTGGATACCAGTAGGATTGGACAGTCCGTGATTACGTAGTCGAACGGAGATAACTTGAAATCGGCGGTGGTCAGGCCAAGGATATCTTCACCAAAGAAGACAGGGCAGGCCAGCCACCGGCAAGATGAATCCTGTATTCGCTGTTCCACAATCGACGGCGTATCCTGGACCGCCTAAGGGGGGCCCGCAGAACCAAGGAACCCGAAGAGAAACTGCACAAAGAGCAGAAGTCGTCTAAGCATGGTTGCGGCGTTGCTGTCACCTTTCAAATTTCTTTTGCAAATCATGTCAGCCTCTTTAAGTAACCCAGGGGATTGATTGCAAATAAGCTATTCGTGTCAGGCAATCCTAAAAAAATTCTTCATGGCCTAAAGAAACGACATCCTGCGTGCCACGTCCATCAGGCTGTATAGATAATGATACGTGACAAATTTGTGATAATTAGAATATGTTTTACTTATGTTGTGAACTGCATCGTTAATTCTGGCAGATTTTTTTGTGTTTAGACTCACAGTGAAACACAAATGTGGAGGTAAATATACGTTTAGCGATTACAGAACAACTTCAGTTCTGCGCATACCTTCTGAGGGGATTGAGAAAAATATTATATATAAGGTTGTCTAAGTTTTTCAAACAACACAGCATCATAACGTCGTCACACTACGACTTTGAGTGTGGCGTATCAACGGGAAGTGCTTCGCTATACCCAAAGCAATTATTCTTACAGAACAGAGAATCAAGAAAGCCTAATCTACGAATTTCCTAAGATTACTGGAAGGCAGTGGAGCGAACTAACCATATTAGTCCTTCAAAAAAGCAATATTGTTAAGTTATCCGCGTTGTAATTCTGTTTTAAAAAGTGGGTTATCACACGATTTATCTAAAGCTACTAACTCTTATAGGTAGTTAGGTATCGAACGAACTTTCTAAAGCTACGTCGGACGTAGGAACGAGTACTCCAGTTTGCAATATCACAGATATATGGCGGATCTGCAGAGAGAACGCTCTTTGGCAACCGAGTTCCAAGAAACTTGGCACAAGATTCAGAATCATCATCATCATCATCATCATCAGGCTGGTTACGCCCGCTGCAGGGCAAAGGCCTCTCCCACACTTCTACAACTACCCCGCTCATGCACTAATTGTGGCCATGTCGTCCCTGCAAACTTCTTAATCCCATCCGCCGACCTAACTTTCTGCCGCCCCCTGCTACGCTTCCCTTCCCTTGGAATCCTGTCTGTAACCTTTAATGACCATCGGTTATTTTCCCTCCTCATTACATGTCCTGCCCATGCCCATTTATTTTGCTTGACTTCAACTAAGATGTAATTAATTCGCGTTTCTTCACTTATCCAATCTGCTCTTTTCTTATCCCTTAACGTTACACCCACCAGTCTAGTTTTCATAGCTCGTTGCGTCGTCCTCAATTTAAGTAGAACACTTTCTTAAGCCTCCAGGTTTTTGCCCCGTACGCAAGCACTGGTAAGACAATGCTCTTATGCACTTTTCTCTACAGGGATAATGGCAACCTGCTGTTCATGATCTGATAAAGCCTGTCAAATAAACCTCAGCCTATTCTTAGTCTTCTGATTATTTCAGTCTCATGATCCGGATCCGCGGTCACTACCTACCCTAAGTAGATGTATTCTCTTACCACTTCCAGTGCTTCGCTACCTATCGTAAACTGCCGTTCTCTTTCGAGACTGTTCAACATTACTTTAGTGTTCTGCAGATTAATTTTTAGACCCACCCTTCTGCTTTGCCTCTCCAGGTCAGTGAGCATGCATTGTAATTGGTCCCCTGAGTTACTAAGGAAGGGAATATCATCAGCGAATCGCAAGTTACTAAGGTATTCTCCATTAACTCTGATCCCCAATTCTTCCCAATCCAGGTCTCTGAATACCTCCTGTAAACACGCTGTAAATAGCATTGGATAGATCGTATCTCCCGGCCTGACGCCTTTCTTTCTTGGGATTTTGTTGTTTTCTTTGTGGAGGACTACGCTGGCTGTGGAGCCGCTATAGATATCTTTCAGTATTTTTACGTACGGCTCGTCTACACCCTGATTCCGTACTGCCTCCATGACTGCTGACGTTTCGACTGAATCAAACGATTTCTCGTAATCAATGAAAGCTATATATAAGGGTGCGTTATATTCCACCCATTTATCTATCACTTGATTGATAGTGTGAATAGGGTCTATTGTTGAGTAGCCTTTACGGAATCCTGCCTGGTCGTTTGGTTGATAGAAGTCTAAGGTGTCCCTGATTTTATTTGCGATTACCTTACTAAATACTTTGTAGGCAACGGAGAGTAAGCTGATCAGTGTATAATTTTTCAAATGTTTGGCGTCTCCTTTATTATGGATTAAGATTATTTTAGCGTTCTTTCAAGATTCCGGTACGCTCGAAGTCATGAGGCATTGCGCATACAGAGTGGCCAGTTTTTCTAGAACGATCGGCCAACCATCATTCAACAAATCTGATGTTACCTGATCCTCCCCAGCTGCTTTCCGTTATTGCACAGCTCCGAAAGCTTTCTTTACTTCTTCCGGCGTTACTTGTGGGATGTCAAATTCCTCTAGACTATTCTCTCTTTCATTATCGTCGTGGGCGCCATTAGTACTCCATAAATCTCTATAGAATACCTCAGCCACTTGAACAATCTCATCCATATTAGTAATGATATTGCGGGCTTTGTCTCTTAACGCATACATCTGATTCTTGCCAATTCCTAGTTTCTTCTTCACTGCTTTTAGGCTTCCTCTCTTCCTGACAGCGCGTTCAATTCTATTCATATTATACTTCCTTATGTCAGCTGTCTTACGCTTGTTGATTGGCATGGAAAGTTCTGTCATTTCTATTCTAGCTGTAGGGTTAGAGAATTTCATACATTGGCGTTTCTTGATCAGATCTTTCTTCTCCTGCGATAGCTTACTAGTATCCTGTGTAACGGAGTTACCACCGACTTCTATTGTACAATCCTTAATGATGCCCATAGAATTCAACCCTAAGGCCCTCTTCCCGAGTTAAAGCCGAATTCCTGTTCTGTAGCTTGATCCGGAATTCCAACATTTTCCCTTTTACCGCTAACTCATTGATCGGCTTATTATGTACCAGTTTATTCCGTTGCCTCCTGAAGTCCATACTAATTCGAGTTCTTATCATCCTATGGTCACTGCAGCGCACCTTGCCGAGCACGTCCACATCTTGTATGATGCCAGGTTTAGCGCAGAGTATGAAGTCTATTTCATGTCTTGTCTCGGCATTCGGGCTCCTCCTCGTCTACTTTCGACTATCCCGCTTGCGGAAGAAGGTATTCATTAACCGCATATAATTCTGTTCTGCAAAGTCTACTAACAATTCTCCCCGGCTATTCCGAGTGCCTATGCCATATTCCCCCACTGACTTGCATCCAGCTTCCTTCTTGCCTACATTGGCATTGAAGTCGCCCATCAGTATAGCGTATTTTGTTTTGACTTTACCCATCGCCTATTCCACGTCTTCATAGAAGATTTCGATTGCCTCGTCATCATGACTGTATTTAAGGGCGTAGACCTGTATGACCTACAATTTGTACCTCTTATTAAGTTTCACAACAAGACCTGCCAGCCTCTCTTTAATGCTATAGAATTCCTGTTAATTCATTTTTCATTTCATTTATTTCTTGTTTGAGACATACAGCTGCCTCAGGGGCGGCTGCAAAAGGCAGTATTCTTGCCTGACAAAGGCTGCAGCACCCCATTACCAGCTCATCATCATCATCATCATCATCAGCCTGGTTACGCGCACTGCAGGGCAAAGGCCTCTCCCATACTTCTCCAACAACTCGGGTCATGTACTAATTGTGGCCATGCCATGCCTGCAAACTTCTTAATCTCATCCGCCCACCTAACTTTCTGCCGCCCCCTGCTACGCTTCCCTTGCCTTGGGATCCAGTCCGTAGCCCTTAATGACCATCGGTTAACTTCCCTCCTCATTACATGTCCTGCCCACGCCCATTTCCTTTTCGTGATTTCAACTAAGATGTCATTACCTCGCGTTTGTTCTCTCACCCAATCTGCTCCTTTCTTATCCCTTAATGTTACACGCATCATTCTTCTTTCCATAGCTAGTTGCGTCGTCCTAAATTTAAGTAGAACCCTTTTCGTAAGCCTCCAGGTTTCTGCCCCGTACGTGAGCACTGGTAAGACAATGCTGTTATACACTTTTCTCTTGAGGGATAATGGCAACCTGCTGTTCTTGATCTGAGAATGCCTGCCAAAGGCACCCCAGCCCATTCTTATTCTTCTGATTATTTCCAGCTATATTCTTATTAATCAGGAATCCGACTCCTAGTTCTCGTGTCTCCACTAAGCCCCGGTAGCACAGGACGTGCCCGCTTTTTAGCCCTGTATATGTTTCATTTGTCCTCCTAACTTCACTGAGCCCTATTATATCCCATTCACTGTCCTCTATTTCTTCCAATAGCACTGCTAGACTCGCCTCACTAGATAACGTTCTAGCGTTAAGCGTTGTCAGGTTAAGATTCCAATGGCGGGCTGTCCGGATCCAGGGATTCTTAGCACCCTCTGCTGCGTCACAGGTCTAACCGCCGCCGTGGACAGCTGCTTCGCAGCTGCTAGGTACTGAGGGCTGGGGTTTGATTAGCTTCAGAATATAGCAGTTGAAATACATAGAGAGCTGCCGATCATACAGGCACTGGTTTCGGTCAGGACATATGTCAGCTTGGATGCTGTGCAAACAAGCTGGAGGCGCATGCTCTGTAGCACATTTCGACGGTAATCTGTGCCAGCGTGGTGGAGAGCTGAATAATAACGTGACTATAAGAAACGGCTTCAGACGTTCAATACAATATAGGACGATATGTTAGGTTCTACGTAAACCATCGAACAACCGTCCATCGAAACACCGAAATTAACCAAAAAATGCTGCAAAGGTCTCAAGTTTTGAGGCAGTAGTTAATATGGGACTCTCAGGTTTTGTTTATGTTATTTGGACCGTACTCCTTATGGAGAGGCCGCATGTTCGATGGACATGCCAAGCCACTTCATTCGACAAGGCCTCATTTTAGAAAGGCTGCTCAAGGGCGTAGTGTGGTTGAAACTTTTGGTCCCTTCTTTAAGTGGATTTAAACACTTGCTTTCGTTTTCCCTGATTTTTGAGCTTTCATAGGGCTGCGTAGCACTTGTGCTTTTGCTTTGCATGCGCATGTGTAAATATAATGCGAACAATTTTCGCACCACATTACCCATTATTCAATGAAAATAAAGAAAAGAATGTTTTAGCGATGGCCTTGGTGTAACGTCTCTGCCTGCCACTAATCACTGCAGGGTCCGATTCCTTCTCCCAACTTCCACTGTTTCGCTTCACTTAGCAGTCTGCCTAGCGGTGTGATTGAAGCAGCCTAAAGAAGAAGCGTCAAGAAAGAACTGTTTTAAGCGACAAAGCAAACGGTACGACAAGGGTCATTCAAGCACTTTCGCGAAAGAAACCTGAAGGCGATTTGTAGCAAAGGTGCGGAGAAGAGTTGCGCTCCACGGCTTTTGTCAGCTCTTCGTCGCGGCAATATGTGGATTGCAATTTCCATTTCGACATCTTCTTAATTACGAAAATCATGTAGATGAATAGATTGCCACCAATCAGAGGATCGGTAGAACGGACGCTCCAAGTAGGCTTTACTTGGAGCATTGGGCTATTTGCAATAAGCATATATTGACATAGTATCATGTCGAGGTGCACTGAATAAACGTTTTTCTTTTTGTTCCTTTTTTTGCACTGAAACCGCGCAACAACGATATGAAAGCAATTGCGGCTGTTTTTACAGCAATGTTACAAACCGTCGATCAATGCAGCTGCACCGGCACAGGCAAGCTGCCCGTAAAAACACTAACAATAAGCGCGGACGCCAGCGAAACACCTCTTTAGCGTTTAAGCATGCTCGTGCGCGACAAATCCATGGAAACATGGAAAATACTACTAAAATACGTCGGACGTACCTTAGTTTGAAAACTCCTGCATCGATCTAACCTACTTGTTATGAACGTTGGAGAGACATCTGGGACGTAACTTTACCGTCAACCTTTATCAAATTGGCATCGGCGTGCCTCAATTACTCGGAATCTGTCATTCTCTAAAGGCATTAGGAATGACATTCCACAAGGCAGTATACTGGGGCTCCTTTATTCAACATATTCATTAATGATATTGTTGCGTAAGAAGATACACTGGAATCAATATGTACAGGTATATTTGTAAGCTCATATGCATGTAGACCTGCGCAAAACTAATAGCCCAGCCAGGTTACAACGTCCTCCTCATCGTCTCTGCAACCATGACAGGTCTGGTGTTGGTCACTGTTCCGTAGCATGACCCCAGGTGGCAGAGCACCATCCCTGAGCTATAAAGGAAATCTTCTGAACCACGAGGGCTTCTCTTATGGAACATATCTCACCTGTCTCTGTGATTTTCTGGATTCTCACTGCACTTGTGGGGTCTACAGCCCCCTACATCGGGGTGGTGGATGTACAGCCCACCGGGGACCTTCACGGTGCCCGTCCACCCGCGGACATCGGTTTGAGGAAGCGAGTAAATACATCGAATGATAGCGAGGACGCAGAGCTGTACTTCGCATCATGTGACGAGTCCTCGGAAGACAGCTTTCGACTTGTCCAGTACCCCAAGGCTAAGCGAAGAATTCTCAACGGAGGTTCGGCATGCAGCTCCAACTCCATGATAACTGCCCCCCAACGATGGCCTCACTATATCCTGTTTGTGCCACAGTACGCTTCTGACAACCTACATGTCCTCAACAGGCAAGCATTCTCCGTATATCAAGCACTCTCCGTATATCTAGAAAACACGGTGCCGAACGGGATCAAGTATGTCAGGATAAAGGCTAGGCAAAATATCCTGGAAATCGATGTGCTGAACCCGAGCGCGCTGAACATACTACAACATGTAACGCAGCTGGGTAACATCCAGGTCCGCTCCATCGTGCCAGCGAATGGTGCTACAGTAACAGGAGCCATCTATGACATTGACAATGAAATACCTAACGCAGACCTCCTAGTTCTCATAAAACCAGCAAGTGAACACAACATCATTGTGCATGTTGGTCGCCTCGGTAGCACACGTTGTGTGAGGATAACGTTCAAAGGTGACTGCCTCCTATCCTACGTGAAGGTTGGCCACTTTCGCCACAAGGTTCGACCATTTATTCCAAGGCCAATGCAATGCTTCAATTGTGAGAAGATTGGCCATGTGAAGAGTGTTTACAGAAATTCGGCCGTGTGCCCTCAATGCTCCGAATCCCACTCAGAAGACCACTGCAGCGCAACTACGTTGAGGTGTCCTAACTGTCCGTGCGATCACTGCGCCTCTTCCAAAGACAGTCCCCAGATCAAGAAAGAGATCACCATTCTTATACAAATGGTGAGAGACAACTGTACCCACAAAGAGACCGCGGTGAAAGTGCGGCGAAGACAACGTCACCGTCGAAGGACTTGACGACGGAGAATATCAACTTTTCAAGAAAAGTCAACTCGAAAAGCAGGAGCATCAGCGAAAGCTTCCAGCACCCCAAACACCGATGTTGGAAGGGAGAAAAGTGCCAGATCTCTCTCTACAAAAGAATGATCGCCACTTCCGCGTACATGACCAGCAGAAGAGCCGCAGAAGTAGCCGCCCCCAGGTGCTGTATCCGAGGAGTCACGGAATACTGATGAGCAAGTGACAGCACTTATTAGGCCTTTAATGAATGCCATTCGCGTGTTGCTAAGCAACATGCACACACCGTCTGCCAGAAGTGCGCTTCAAGTACTGGACACTCTGAGTCCGGTGCTGGCAACCCTTGAGTAGATCATGGCTGCCTAGCCACTGTCCTTCAGGGATGAGGTCCGACAAACAACTATTTTCAATTGCAATGCCCGCGGTCTTAGAGCGCGCATTTCGGATTTCCGTCGCTTCGTGTACGCCAATATGCTTCCCATTATCGTCATTTGCGAGCCTAACTTATCCAACCCGATCAGGCTTTCTGGATATGAATCGTTTATGTCGTCAACTGTTGGTGAAAAAGTAAGGTTTTGGTGTTTATTCGCCATGACGTCACTTACATTCATCAGCCTGGGCCACCTAACGACGATGTTCAATATATATGCCTAACAGTAAGGAAGAAGAATTTTACGTTTACTTTTGTGGGCACCTAACCATCTCCCTCAAGTTGATTTGGTCACAAAAGACTACGAGACATCTTATCCTCAACTCGCGGTCCCTGGGTCGTTACTGGAGATTTCAGTGTTCATCATACACTCTGGGGAAGCTCGAAGGTCAACGCGAGAGGCAGAGCTCTGGTATCTTTCGCCTCCAGTAATAAACTTTGGCTGCTGAATGATGGAAGCCCTACGTTTCTACGTGGATCTACATACAGCAGCTGTCTTGACTTGGCTTTTGTCTCCTGAAGCCTTGTCAGACTGGGTGGTTTGCGGATGTAGAGACGCACGGGAGCGACCGTATCCCCACGTACGTCAAGATCAGAGGATTGTCCCCTTCCAAAATAAGAAATACGATCCAAAGAGTGGACTGGTCTAAATTTCAGTCTGCGATGGAAGAACATTTCGACGCCAATCCATCCTTCGACTCGGAAGGCGGCAATCAAGGGCGCGGAGCAAGCCACAATGCGGACTCTCACATGATCTTTTTTTTATTTCAGAAGAAGAAAAACCAGCGCACTAGTTCAATTGAACCCATACATGCTGCCGTTTCTCAGAACGCAGAGAATTCCTAGCCAAAAGCGGCCGAACCATACAAACCTACTCTGGAGTCCGTCAATCACCTCGCATACAGGCATTGCTGGACGACGCCCTCGTTATTACAGGCGCGCCTTCGATACCGTCGGACTGGAATCCGGCGGAAGGCGAGGCTTTGTTTTGCAAGATGGACGGTGGTGTGAACTTTCTTTTCTGGGCGGCTCCTGTGCCTTCCCGCCGCCACTTTCGTCACCTTCGAAAACTTGCGCATGTGGCCGTTTTGCAGACGAGCTCTTCGCGACGTCCACGTCTTCTTGGTCGCTACTGGGCGAGGGTTGACTGGTTTCAGAGATATCTTTGGCAACGCACGTTGGCGTAACGGTTTCCTGTCGTAGAGATGCCACATCAACATCACTGTTGTCGCTTCCAACACTTTTCACAATTCCCTTCTCGGAAGATTCAACAGCTGCCGACGTAGGTTTGCTGTCCTTGATTCCCGCAGCCCCCGCCGCATCTGCCTCGTCCATAATGAGCTCGGCAGGATCCTCCCTGCTCCTTTGGCTTCCTACGCTTGCATAAGTTTTAGCGCATTGGCTATCATCATGTCCGAAACGCCGACAAAGCTTACACCATGGAACGCGCAGGTCTCGGCGAATGTGCCTTGTTCGCTGACAGCGCAGGCAAAGTGGCGGTCTTCCCAGTACCACCACAAGGGCCGTAATGCCAGACACTCGTAGCTGGTGTGGCAGGTCCTCCAAAGTTACGCCACCCTTCACCTGCAGACTAACCGTGCGTGTCGAGGAGCCCTTATCGCCGAATCCTGGTACACGCCATTGCTCTCTGCAAACGCCCGTCACTTTGCCGTACGGTGCAAGAGCCGCGCGAACGACTTCATCTTGTATGTGGTAAAGCAGCCAGTAGAGCCTTCGGCGGACAGTATGGGTGCTCGGATCTATCACGAGGCAGCGGTGATTCTTCACAGTCACGTCAGTTACTGCGAGCAACCTCTTTCCTTCTGCGCTCTTGAAGGTCACCGCCCACACGTGTTTCATCTGAAACGCCCCCAAGGAAACTACCTCGGGGAGCAGTTCCAGACGATCCAATGTATCTCCGAAGTCCTCAGCTCGAAAGGGCCTGGCTTTAAAGCTGCCGTGAAGAAAAACAGTATCTAAAACAGACGAACCTGCCGGCAATTGTAGCAAAATAACGTCAGAGTTCGTAGATTTCTGTGCATCAGTCTTGTTACCGCGGCCTTGCTGGGCTGCATTCGCCGCTCCAAGGGAGCTCGACGTTACACGACCGTACACTAATATGGCCGGAAGTGGAATCTTAGGCCACGCTGACAACTGTGCATGGGTGGTGCACAACAGTTAAATACGTATTCTACAAGGTGTTAATAATGAATGTTTAAAAAACGTCTGCAACTGGACTCGAACTTGCAATCTTCTGATCCGAAGCCAGACGGCTTATCCATTAGGTCCCACACGGACAAGTGCGCAACAATGGTGCACCACGGATTAACACGTATCCTTCAAGGTGGAAATAACTTTGAAAAGAGCGTCCGTGCCAGGACTCGAAACTTCTGATCCGAAGTCGAACGCCTCATCCATTAGGCCACGTAGAAACTTATACTTCGGTGGTATGGTACGGTATAAAAACTTTATTTAGGTCCTGAGGGATCAGTCTGGGACTGATGCGGGCCGCTCCCATGTCGGTACAGAGAGGCCGAACATCTCTGCCGTTACGCGGGCCCTCTGGACAGCCCTGAGTTGTCCGCCAGCACTTCACGGTGCAGCATCCGCTGCCACCACTGTTCGCCTCGAGAACCATCAACAGCCAACGTCATGCAGCGCCACAGCATGTGTTCTAAATCGAGCAAGCCCCCACACTTACTACAATAGACTGAAACCCCGACGTCCGGATTAATTTTATTCATGATGACCGTATTGGGGTACGTTCGTGTCTGCAGAAGCCTTAATGTAACCGCCTGCGGTTTATTTAATTTAGAATGTGTGAGGGGCAATGCCCTGCTCCCTAAGTAATAGTGCTTGGTGATTTGGTTGTAGGTTAACCGTGGGTCTGTGCTCAGGAGCGGGAGATCCAGCTCCTTCAGGGAGTACACGGCACAATAATCCTCGTGCCTCCCTGTGCGCCACCTCGTTGAGGTTACGCGGGGCAACCTCCACTGTCCCCATGTGCGCCGGGAACCAATTAACTGTATGCGAAGTGATATCCCTACCCTGTAGCAGTCTGTTATCCGGTTCCGCAACAAGTCCTCTCGAGAAGGCTTTAATCGCAGATCGCGAGTCACTAAAGACCAAAACTCTTCTTGAATCAATTAGTACTAGAGCAATAGCCACCTGTTCGGCAACCCCCGGATCTTTGGTATAAATGGAAGCGGCATTTCTAACGCTCCCTTTGCCATCTACCATCACCACGGAATAAACATTTTTACCATTAATCCACGCGGCGCCATCAAACGCAGACTCCTCCTCCTGATCCTTTGCCTCTCGCAACAAAGCCCTAGCTCTCGCGGCCAGCCTCCCTGCATTGTTGCACGGGGTTCACATTCCGCGGAAACGGACGAACCATGATATTTGCCCTAAGGTTCACGTTCAACTCGTGTAGGGGCGCCCTATCGTGCGACACACCATCGATTCTTCAATTCACTCTAAAATATACCTACCCGCTGGTGTATTTAGCAAACACTCCCTCTGTGCAGTACGCTGAGCCTCGGCATTTTCACCTAAAGTATTATGCAAACCCAGTCGTAACAACATATCGTTTGACATAGTCATAGGGAGACAAGCGCAGCCTTGACGGCTTTTCTGTTTAATGCTTCCAATTTATTTTTCTCCCCCCTATTCCAAGTTAGCATAGCTGCCACATACGGGAAAGGACACATAATAAATGCATGAACTAAGGGCATCGCACCTTCTTCTCCTAAACCCCTATGCCTATTAGAAATCCTTCTTTAAGTCTTATGGCATCCTCCGTCTTCTTGGTAATACGCTGAATTGTTTTATTGTTCGATTCATTCGCTTCAAGTACAAAACCCAGGACCCTGATTGCTTCAACTTTGGGCATCACTGGCCCTTCTCTAGTATGAATTCCCTAGTATGAAGCAAGGCTCAACTTTTGGCACCAAACCCTTCGGTATACGACCTAGCTTCTTAGATTTGAAGATCAACAACTCCGACTTTTAGTGGAGTACTTGAGCCCAATGAGACCCAGATACTCCTCCGTGAGCGTTACCACCTTCTGCAGCCTAGCCTCAAGCTCTCCATCACTACCACTGACACTCCATATAGTAATGTCATCCGCGTAGATAGAATAGCCAATATCCTGAACAGTGTCCAGCGTATTCGCCAATTTCGACATCGCCAGATTGAATAACATATCCGAGAGTACGGATCCCTGAGGAGTACCCCAGCAACCCAATTTAAAGACTTCCTACATTATCTCCCCAAACCTCAGACATGGCCTTCTTTCCATAAGGAAAGCCTTGACAAAATGGAATAGCCGCTGCCCCATATTCAAGTCCGATAGCACCTGTAGAATGAACGAATGTCAGATTTTATCAAAAGCTTTTTCCACACCAAGTCCAATAATTGCCTTAGTATCCCTTGTCCGCCGGTCAAGGAGCTGACGCTTAGTCCTGACCATAGCATCCTGAGTCGAGAGGCCAGGCCGAAATCCTATCATCGAGTTCCGAAAGACCCCATTGCCCTCAACAAAACGCGTTAGCCAATATATAATGACATATTTAGCGACTTTCCCCAAACATGATGAAAGGGAAATGGGTCTGATATTTTCAAGCTCTATGGCCTTCCCTGGTTTGAATATCTGAACAGTAGTTGCAAGTTTCCACTCGTCCGGGAAAGAGCCTTCCTTCCATCTGCAATTGATCTCCCGCGTAAGCAACTCAATTGACCCGTCGTCTGAATTCCGTAACATTTTATTCATTATGGCATCCGGCACTGATGCCGATCGACTGTTAAGATTCTGCAGCGACATCGTTATATCACTTTCAGTAAATTCCTCATCCATAGCTGCATTTTGGTCACCACTATATTCCAATATCACGTCAGGTGTATCGTGCCAGGTCTCCAACGGAAGCTATCTCTCAGCCAATTTCTTAGCAACTCCTGCTCTCTGGACTCCCCACAATGGTCGTCAATTTCTACTGTTATACGCTTTCTAAGCTTTCTATTCAATCTCTGACCCTTCCATCACGCTAACATCGACTGCTTCGCTTCGAACAAATGCGCCAGGCGACTATCCATGTGTTCCGTGTCAATATCGGTCTGAACCTCTTTAGTGGACGCCTCAACGTCACTTTTAAGCTGACTTGTCCGCTGTCCCAAGGTCAACTCATTTCCCTCATCATCGATTCTCTGCGCTCTTCGTTTCTTAAATGCATCCCAGTCAACCAACCTGAATGTGCGCTCCTTTTTATTAACCACTACCAAAGATATCATAAGTATGTAATGATCGCTACCAAAATCTATATTAGAATTGGACCAGAACAAATCCACCACTCCCCGAACAAAAGTGAGATCAGGTGTCGAATCTCTACATGTCGATGTGCCACATCTGGTGGGATACGAAGGGTCTGTAATCAGAGTTAAATTGAAGTATAGTGCCTGCTGCCATAGTCTATCCCCTATAATAGTGCTATAAACATACTTCCACACATGATATGGTGCATTAAAGTCCCCTCCAATAATCAACGGTGCATCTTTAGCCAGATTGGTTGCCTTCGTCAAGAGAGATTTGAAACACTGCTTCGTGTCCCAGAGGCTACTGTACAGGTTAAGCAGGTAAACGCTTTTCTGCCATGACCTTTGCCGACCTAAAATTACCTCTACCATAAATATTTAATCTTGCAATCCGCCAGGGGAAGAAGAACAGGTGCCGAACAGTGCAGATGTATCCACGTCGGCTCCCGCGTTAAATATTTTTGGGCGTCTTTCCAAGGAGAACTCTGGATATATACGCGTATACCTCATCGGAACCACCAAGTTTCAAGGAATCCGCCGATGCCAGAGTTTTATCGGTGGGTGGACTTTTCGTCATATTCTGAGGCTTTTGCTTTACGATCACGCCTAACCCTAACGGACACAGCCTGCTCTCGGCGCAGCAGTGCAGGCAGGCCTGTCTGTACAGGGACCCCACGCTTGCGTTTTCCCGTCTCTGTGCGTGACTGAAGCGACGACACGTGCGTTCCTCGAAAGCGACGTCATGCCCGAAGTCGTAACTGTGGAAGGTATGGACGTCACCCAGGAAGATCTCAACGGTGCGGGGAGGATCACTGCCCTCAGCAACCGTAAAAAGCAGGAGACGAGGAGGCCGCCATTACGAGATGGCCAACGTGGTACCGTGAACAAGCCGGCTGGCTACCGCACTGCCAAGGGACCGGCTAAAAGTCTGCTGTCGCAAGTAACGGCAGCTTTGCGACTTCCGAAACTCCCGAAGGAACAGATCAAGGTTATCGTGCGCCCCAAGGGAGGCCTCGACGTATGAAAAGCCGACGTAGTACTGCTCGCTCAAGCCCTGGCCATGCCGGCGGCCCTGCCTGAGCATCAAACGAAGGAAGACACCGTGTGCCCAAACAAGGTACAGAATATTTTAATTATCTGCACTCCGCACGCCTCTAATACGAGGGCCTATGCGAGACTAAATAAAATACATACTAAGTATGGCGGGTACGAGGTCTCGGCGTACGTCGCCGCCCCCAAAGATACGTGCAAAGGCGTAATAAGGCACATCGACCCCTGCCACGATGAAGGCATGCTTAGAAACATGATTGTGAACGAAAGAAATCCCATGGCACTAGAAGCCAGACGAATCAAGAACTCGCATGTAGTGATCTTATTCCGAGGCATGCGTGTGCCCAACCACGTGATCTGCGGCACGGCCTTGTTGCCATTTCTTTATTTATCAATACTGCAATCCCCATTGGGGATTTTAGCAGGGTGGGAAACAATACATATGCAAAGAATGCTATAGCATAGGCAACGAAAACAATACAAATCAGGTTAACAGAGCTTGAACATAGTAGTGGCACAGCAAGATAACAAATTGTTACTCAATACTTGAAGCAAACGCCGAAAGTGATGACTTTAAAACTCGGTCATTGGTTAGATGATTCCATTCAACGACTGTTCGGGGAAAGAAGGAATACTTAAAACAATTATTACGTGTACTAAATGGGGTTATTGTTCGGCTATTTCGCTGCCTAGTAGCATAACCAGATGAAAAAGTAATTATTCCCGTGAGATCTGCCTTATAATGACTGTTAATAAGCTGAAAAAGAAATTTTAGTCGTGATACACGATTTCTTTGCATTAATGGTGGCAGGTTGGCTTTTGTTAAGAGGTATGTCACTGAAGTGCGTCCGAAGTTGTTATAAATGAAACGAGCTGCTTTTCTTTGCCCCATTTCTATCTTGTTAGTGCCAGTTTTAGTAAAAGGGTCCCAAATTACACATGCATAGTCTAGCATAGGCAGAATTACAGCTTTGTATACGAGTAGGCGTACAGTGGGAGTAGAAAGTTTCAAAGCGCTCCTTAAAAAATAAAGCTTGCGGTTAGCATTAGCTACTAGATATTCAAGGTGCTTAGCCCAAGTGAGGTCATTTGTGATCCAGAGTCCTAGATACTTATAATGTGTTACTTCGGAAATAATTATGTTATTAATACCGTATGGAAACGTTAGTTTATGCTTCTTATGTGAGATGGACATAAAAACTGTTTTCTCGAAATGAATTAACATTTCCCAGGCTGCGCACCAGTCGACAATTTGTCGAAAAGCCTCGTTCAGCAACTCCTGGTCAGTAATATTGTCTATCTCTGCGTACAATACACAGTCATCTGCATAAAGCTTAGCCATAACTGGAATACCATGCAGCATATCATTAATGAATAAAAGGAACAAGAGAGGTCCAAGGACCGAGCCCTGGGGAACACCAGAGTCTACCGGAAGTTGTTCAGAAGAATGATTATTAAAAACAACAAATTGCTCTCTGCTATCAAGGTATGCTGTGAGCTAGTTAATTAGTCTGGAGAGTATCTTGCTCAATTTGTAAAGTAGTTTTTTGTGAGACACCCGGTCGAAAGCCTTTGAAAAGTCCATGAAAATAGCATCTATTTGTTTTCCATTGTTAATTGCTTTCGCAAAGTCGTGCGCTGTTAAACCTAATTGGGTAATTGTAGAGTAGCCTTTTCTGAATCCGTGTTGATGCTTTGTTAGTACATTATTGTTTTCCAAGAATTCTGACATATGATTATGGATTATGTGTTCCAAAAGTTTACATACTGTAGATGTTAAAGAAATTGGACGGTAGTTTTGAATGCAGTGCTTTTTTCCTGTTTTATGTAATGGCTTCGCTCTGGCTGTCCTCCAGTCACTCGGTACTTGTTCCTCGCGCAATGACCTTGTGAACAGAACGTGCAAGTACTTTGATGTCCATTCTGCATACCGTTTTAAAAATGTGTTTGGAATGTTGTCCGGGCTAGAAGGTTTTTTAGTGTTCAATTGTAAAAGCATGTTCAGTATACCTGGTTCGCTTATTTGAACATCGGGTATAGGCGGCACACACATTTCGAAAGGTGGTATTACATCATTATCATTTGTATAGACGGACTTAAAGTGTGTGTTAAACGCATTTGCTGTTTCTTTGCTTCCGTGAACTGCCTTACCATCAACATGAAATAAATCACATTCCTTGGAGGTCGGAGAAAAAGAACGCCGAAATTTCTCTGGAGCCGTGGTTATGAAACTTGGTAGCGATTCACCATAGTAACGTTGTTTATCGGCATGCACTTGACTTTTGTGCTGAGAAGAAATGTCCTCCATCTTTTGTTTTACCGACTGCAGGTTTTCGATTTTAAATTGTTTCTTTACACGTTTCAGTTTCCTTTGGAGCCTCAATGTCTCGCGGGTGATCCAGGGATTATTGCGATTTTTCTTTTTAGTCGACAAGGGGACAAAACGAGCAATGCACTCTTTAACTATTTTTTAACCTGCACCACAACGACACTACATCTTCCATGCTACTTGAAAAGTCGTCGAAATTTAGCGAAAGTATATCAATAATTGGTACATCATCGGCTCGAGAGAAGTTTCGGTAAGATGAACATTCAGATTTCTTATCTAACACGGTGTCTTTAACGATGAGTAGTACAGCCTTGTGAGCCGATATGCCAGGTACTATCTAGCAATTCGTTTTGGCACTAATGGATCCGCTGAGAAAAAAAAAGGTCAAGCATTGACGGAGAACTGCCTTGAATTCGTGTGTTTTGTTCCACAATTTGCAATAAGTCAAAAGCAAAAGCAACGTCCAGCATGGCTTCCCCTAGAGGGTCATGTTTTTTAAGTGAGAATGTTTGCCAGTCGACATTAGGCAAATTAAGATCTCCGGATAATATAATATGATTACCGGGTTTTACATTCGCATATAAAAATTGCCTTCAAATACGGCAATGGTGGAATTAGGGGGTCGGTATATTGCTGCAATAACATATTTAACATTTGCATGGTAAGCTGTACAGAAAATACACTCTACATTGGGTATTTCAGGCATTAAAAAATTCGCAAGGATGATTTAAAAAGTATGCTAACACCCCCACCTCTACCGTCATGGTGTTTTTGATGCGAACTGTAGTCAGTGGGATCGAACTCACTGTCAAAGATGGTGTCATTAAGCCAAGTCTCAGTCAAGACCGCTATATCTGGGTTGTGCAAGACCAGAAGAGCCTCCAACTGAGTGGTCTTGTTGAGTATACTCCTACAATTGACATTTAATACTTTCAGGGTTCGAGATGTCTTAGTCAAAAGTCAGTTTGAATTTTTTTAAGCCTGTAGCGAGAACCCTTTGATTCGTCCCAACTAAACAAGACGTTATCAATGCTTAGTTTGTCAAAAATTAGTTTTTCCTTGGCTCCGTCTGGTTTCTCTTTCTCGCAACTTTTCCACAGTTGTTTACGTGTCTCCCGAACTCGCTTTGAATAGTCCTCGGCTATCAATATTCTGGAGCCTTTAAGCTTATGACATGATCGTAATATTGACATTTTTTCCCGAAAGTCGAGAAGTTTCAGAATGACTGGTCGCACTAGGCCTGCTTGCTTTGTCCCCAGTCTATGGCATCATTCGATGCCACTCACCGTTAAACCAAATTTTTTCTGAAAGACATCATGGGTTAATTTCATTTCCAGTTCCTGACCAGACTCCATGCTATCTTCCTCTATACCATAAATGATCAGGTTATTTCTTCTGCCTCTGTTTTCCAAGTCGTCCATCTGGTTACTAAGTGAAGTAAGCTGCCCCTGAAGTTCTGATATTGCGGCTTCCATATCTTGTAACTTCGTGGCTAAGACTTTCAGGTTGGATAACTGCCTCTCAATACCGTCAATCCGCTAAGTTAAAGAGGAAAGTTTGGGCTGTATCTCGTTCTGGGATACCTGCGAGTATCCCAAGGTTTAATTAATTTTGGTCTAGCCAGATAGTATTTCCACTAGCATCTCTTTTTCTGTTGGACCAGGATTTGATTCAATATCGCCGCAATAATAATAATAATATTTGGGGTTTTACGTGCCAAAACCACTTCCTGATTATGAGGCACGCCGTAGTGGAGGACTCCGGAAATTTTGACCACCTGGGGTTCTTTAACGTGCACCTAAATCTAAGCACACGGGTGTTTTCGCATTTCGCCCCCATCGAAATGCGGCCGCCGTGGCCGGGATTCGATCCCGCGACCTCGTGCTCAGCAGCCCAACACCACAGCCACTGAGCAACCACGGCGGGTCAATATCGCCGCAAGACAACAGGTCTTTCGATAATGAAAAAAACAGAAGACGGAAAGCTCTGAACACCCAGTGGACAGGGCAACAGCACTAAAAAAATGGTCGTCACTTCGGTAACAATGTTCACAACTAAAATCACTAAACTGCAGCGCAAAGCAAAAAGGATTGCTCAGCATGTCGCCGTGTCTGCTGCTGCCATGCCCACTGGCGAAGAACGGCTCCGACGGTACTCTTATAGTCGTTGGAAGTGCCACGTGACATGACGTCGCCGATGTCGACAAAGGTATAGTCGCCGATAGCCAGGGATGATCCGGTCCTGAGATGACACCGTCGTAGAGCAGTGTCACTGATACAGCATCAAATTCTTGAAAATGGTCGCCACGTGTCCTTTGATGAAAATCATGCAGCACCAGCAGAGCTCCGAGAAAGACCTGCAGCGCAAAGCAAAAATGATTGCTCAGCATGTCGCCGTGTCTGCTGTTGACATGCCCACTCTGTTCTTTATGTTCTTTATATCGACGCCAAGTCGACGTTTGCCATGCTTGCGGCCACGTAGGCCACTGTGCCGACGTTTGCATCAGCAGCGAGGAAGAGAGAAGTAAATGCCGCAGTTGCGGAAAAGCAAAAGCGGACGATGAAGAAGAACATCAATGCACCTCCAGGTGCGAGGCATGCGGCGGGCCCAACATTGCCGGGGACCGAACGTGCAAAAAGCGCTATCAAATCCCGTACATCGTATGACGCCGACACAGAAGACGCCGACAGACAGCAAGGAAGGCACAACTGGACGAAGAATCTGACGTCACCGACGCAATTGGCCACATCTCGTTGGCTGCACCAGCTGCGCGGAGCGGTTCCATCCGAGGTACCCGATCTCTATCCGGAGGGCGCTCACGCTCGAGAAGGAGAGAATCCAAACCGAGGCAAGGAGAACGCTACTCCAGATCGAGATCCCGGTCTCGCTCCCAGTCCATCAAGCGGGCCACGTGGGCCGACAAGGTCAAGGGAGCGACGCAGCCGTCGGGGAAGAACAACGCATCAAGCAAAGAAACGACAGGTGAGGCACAGCCAGAGCATAGGATCCATCCCTGTATCCAATCGTTCGAAACGGAAAATAGGGAACTTAGACGCGAACTCGCAGATCTTAAGGAATCCTTTAACAGCATGAAAGGAAAACTCATAAACCGGCATGAGGTTAGCAACAGTAAGCCAGGCCCGTTAACCGGGCAGTCGAAATGCAAGGCGCTCAACCCGGAACCTTTCAGCGGCACAGATGAAGAAGAAGAGGGCGACGTGGACCGAGGTCAACGAGACCCCGCCCGCCGCCTCGGCTTCCCCCGTCAAAAACGAGGGTAAAATGGAAAAGACCCTGAGGAGGATTATGGAAATGCTCTCCGCCATAGAGTTGAGAGTAACGCTATTAGAAAGACCTAGGGCTCAGCCCAAAAGTAGGCAAACAACACATACTGAACCGCTCCCGACCGGATCAAATCCCGACGGGGGCGCCAAAGGTTTCTAAAATTTCACAGTGAAGAAGATGGCTATCATAAATAACAATACCATTGAAATTTGGCAGTGGAACGGCGCTAGCTTCCAGAGGCGCAAGGTTCGGTTAGGTCAGCTCGTCATATCGGTGACAGACAAGCCACAAGTCATTTTACAGCGGGAGACGCTCGCGGAGAAGGAGATTGCTTTGTCGGGGTATCGCGCAGTAGCATACAAAGGCAAAACGGGGAGAGGCATCGCCGCCTCAGTTAAAAAGAGCGTCTCCTATGTGGAGCACACTGTTCAAAACTATCGTAGCGGAATAGAAGCACAACTGATCGAGCTCGTGCTCACTGGATCGAGCAACGCGAATGTCTTTATTCTTAACGTCTAGAGTTCGCCTACAGATAAGAACACAGACTTTAACGCACTATTCCATTCCGCAATCAGGGCAGCCAGACACGCGCCCTTCTTAATTGCGGGGGACTTCAACGATCCGAACACGGAATGGGGATACGGATTAAACCGCAAGAAGGGCACAAATTTAGCCAGATACGCTGCCGATTTTAACCTCACGCTTGTTACAGATCCTAGGTTTCCCACTAGAAGGGGTAATTCGGTCAGTCGAGACACAAGGCCGGACCTCACATTCTTCCGAAATATCGAGGGCACGTGGGATAATCTCCAGGGGGACTTGGGTAGTGACCACTACGTTCTCGATATCGCGGTGCAGGTAAAACCCAAACCTCCGGTCAAATACGAATACGTCGATTGGGATCTTTTCCGAAAAATTCGAGCCGCAACAGCACCCTAAAGCGAATCCTTCGAAGAACTAATTACCAATCTTTAACAGGCCTTCAAAAACGCGACCAAAGAAATCAGCACAGAAGTTGAAGTCCCCAAAATGGACTCGCGGTGAGCGCATCTCCTGGAGGCCAAACACGCTCTTGGAGAGAGGTGGAAAATACAGAAATTAAATCGCCGACTACGCGCAAAACTAACGTCACTAAACAAGGAAATAGAGTGCTATTCCAAGCAACTGGCCCTGCAACAGTGGGACGAAACGTGCAACGAAACTGACGGTCGCATGAGAAGAGGTAGTAAGTGGAATCTGCTTAAACGCCTCCTAAACGACAAACGGTACCGGAATGCGCTAAATCTGGCTGTCGATAGGCTCATGCATAAGCAGGTCACCTCGGGCCTCACAAACAATGTAATTGTCAATGACCTGGCGCGAAATTACCTACCCGTCAAGGAAAGAGATACGCAAGGCATAAGCGCGAAACGGTTTACACGGGGCTAGACAGGCCAGAATTAGACGAACGTTTTACGATTTCAGAAATCAGAGCCGTACTCTTCAACCTAAATGGAAGATCGGCCCCGGGGCCAGACGGGGTCACCAACAAGCTCCTGCGGAACCTGGACGACAAGGCCATCGAAATCCTAACGGCAGAGATGAGGTGTGGAGCTCGGGGCAGGTCCCGTCGTAATGGCGCACCGGCAAACTGGTGCTCATCCTGAAACCGGGGAAACCTCCGCACATAAATAACCTGCGTCCCATCTCTCTAACATCGTGCATTTGCAAAGTGGCAGAACATTCAGTACACACAATCGAATCGTCGAACACGTAGAAAACCACGAACTATTTAGGCATAATCTAATAGCTTTTAGAAAGGGACTCTCCACACAGGACGCAATGCTGCTCCTGAAAAGATCTATATTCCATAACGAGACGAGGGACGTACGAGGTACCATTGCACTAGACCTCGCTAAGGCCTTTGATAAGGTGGCTCACGAACACTTCTTGAACGAAATTTCCCATCTCAACCTAGGGCGAAAATTCTTCAATTTCACTCTTTCGTTCCTATCGGAAAGGAAAGCATTCCTTCGACTGGGCAAGATCTCGGGTGGTCCTTACGAACTGGGCAACTGCGGAACCCCTCAGGGCTCGGACCTATCCCCACTACTATTTAATATCGCCATGCATAAACTCTCCGAAAGGCTGGCTGCACTCCCAAAATCGTCGACGCATGGCCTGCAGTCCACCGGCAACTGGCGCCTCATCACAGCTCGATTGATCTCCGGAACAGATATCCCGGAGTCGGCGCAGAAGGCTGGCTGCTGATCCACGGCTGGCTTTATAAGCGCTGGAATTCTGGTCTCCTGAGCAGTCCGGCAGCAGTGTACGAAGCGAGTGGGCGACTAAAAGTACATCTGCAATCTTTTGCAGGTAAGCAAAACATATCTCCGTACTACTTTCCTTGCTTTCTTACACTGCTGCCGGACAACTGACTTGACTTTAATTGAAACTTGTTGCCTGAAGTTTCTTGCCATGAGTAAGGGTGACAAGAAAGATGTTTCGACACTAATATCTGATTTTGAACGGGAAATACGTGCTGAGATAAGGTCGCTGAAAGAAAGCTTAAAATTCTGCAGTGATACATGTGATGATGTGAAAGAAATAGGAACCGACATTAAAGCACTCAGAGCCGAAATAAAAACACTAGTTTCCCAGAACGAAAAACTAAAGACCGAGAACCAACGGCTTGAAAAGAAATTGAAGAACTTGAGCAATATCAAAGAAGTAACAATCTTGAAATAAAAGGTGCGCCCGAGGAGCTTGACTCAACTGTCGTGGTTAAAAAGATAGGTGAGCTCGTAGGCGAGCAAATCTGTGATAGTGACATCTGCCACAGGGTATCCACGGCAAAAAAGAATGAACAAACATTGTTGTCCGGTTCATTTCACGCACAAAACGTAATGCGCTACTCGCGAAATCAAAGCAACAGAAGATGGTTTCGACTGACCTAGGCCACAAGGGCACAGAAAGTGCTATCTATGTTAACGAGCACCTGACACGACAGAACAAGCAGCTCCTTGGTGCAGCCATAGCAAAAAAGAAATCCGCAACATGAAAATATGTATGGACGAGTGGAGGAAAAATTCTGGCTCGCAAAGATGAAACTTCAGATGTAATCCGTATAACAAGTACTGCTGACTTAGATCTCATCTAGTGAAAAAAGGGAGGACAGAATGGACAAAAATTATTTTTTCTTGTCAATAGAAAAAACAGCACGGATGAGTACTGATGCTTGTTCTAGATCTGGTTTTACCTTAGCACATCAAAATATAAGAAGTCTTAAGAATAAGAAGGAAGAATTTGATATATTTTTGCGTTCTCTTCATGCTGACCCTGATGCAATACTGTTCACAGAGACATGGCTGTGTAATATTGACATGTCTCCTGAATTCCCCAATTATTCTGCAGTGCGATTGGATCGTGCTGGAAGAGGCGGAGGGTTAGCTATATACATGAAGCAGCAATATTCCTTTCAAGTACTTGATAGTCTTTCTATGAGTAGTGGTGACATGGAATGCCTAGCAATAGAAACAAACTCGTTTCTGCTTACTGTAGTATACAGACACCCAACTGGATACAAGCGCCGTTTTCTAAGCCGTTTAGAACAACTTATACATTGTTTTAATGACATAAAAAACCATATTTCATCATGGGTGATGTGAACATTAATATGATGAGTCAAGGTTTGTATGCGCTTGATCTGATAAACCTTATAGCGTCTTATGGATGTGAAAATGCTATTTTAGAGCCTACCCGTGTTACTCACAGCAGCTCCACATCTATCGATGTCTGCATAACAAGCGTAAACATAAACGATTCCAACGCAGGCATATTGTGCTCAGGCTTAGTGATCACCTACCTGTTTATATTTGTACACAAAACTTATTCATTAAAAAAAAACGCCCAAATCTCCCGCGATATAGAAGTAATAATGACAAAACTCTTCTTAAGTTTAGCGAAATAATTAAACGAGCAGACTGGTCACGTGTGTATGTGCAAGAAAATTCAGATAAAGCATATGACACTTTTTTAGAAATCTTCGTTCAATGTTACAACACTGCTTTTCCGCTACAACAGTTCAAAATAAGAAAGGGTAAGAATAGAAAGCCATGGATAAATAGTGACCTTTTAAAAAGAATCAAGCAAAAGAACGCAGTTTTTCACAGATTTATAGCTACCAGAGATATTACAATATTGCGAGAGTTCAAAGAATTTCGCAACAGGTTAAACAGTGACACTAGAAAAGCAAAAATAGCCTATTATGAAGTAACGTTCTCGCGCATAAAGTCAGATCCTGCAGAAGTATGGAAGCAAGTTATTTCTTTAACTGGAAGAACAGTGTCATGCAATACACCCAAAGAAATAAAAGTTAATGATAGTAGTTTAGAAGGCAGGGAGCTTGCGAATGCAATTAATCATTACTTCGCGAATGTGGCTGTTAGCGATGAGGATACAATGCAACATGAAATTGAACTAGGTAACCAGGTGAATTCTCTCATGTTGAATGAGGTATCGCCAGAAGTCCGCAGATACATAGCAGAACTAAGGACCAACATTTCAAGTGGTTACGATGACGTAAGAGTGGCTCCAGTTAAGGCTGTTGCATCTATATTTAGCCCGGTATTAGCATATCTTATAAATTTTTCGTTTCTGGAGAGAACTTCCCCAACAAAACTTAAAGTGGCGAAAGTTACTCCTATCCATAAAGGCGGCATTACTTTTGAATTAACAAATTATCGACCGATATCCGTGCTACCAGTCTTCTCGAAAATATATGAAAAATGCGTAAACAACCGTCTTACGAAATATCTCGACAAACACAGCCTATTATCGCCATATTAACATGGTTTTCGAAAAAACAAAACGACGGAAGAGGCTCTAATAAGTGTAAAAAACCACATAATAGAAAATATTGAAAATAAGAGGTTCACTTTGGGTGTCTTCCTTGATCTGCGTAAAGCTTTCGATTCAGTTGACCATCATATCTTATTGCTGAAATTAAGCCGCTATGGAATTCATGGTGTTGTCCTGGACTTATTTAAAAGCTATTTATTATCAAGATATCAATTCGTTGGCATAGACAATGTAGAGTCCCAGTACTTAAGCGTAATAAAAGGAGTTCCACAGGGATCTATATTAGGTCCCGTGCTTTTCCTTCTATATATCAATGATATTACGGAGGTTCAATATACACCGGAAATTACAATGTTTGCTGACGACACTAGCCTGTTCTTCACAGGATCTACCCCAGGCGGCACGTCAGGTTGGGCCAACGTTGGAAACATATTGGCACTTCTTGGCCCAATGACGGCCTAAGACTAACAGCGTGGTTCCAATATTGGCAGTGCAATTCTGATTCCTGGCCCAATGATGGCCTAAGGTTAACAGCGTGGCGCGCATATTGGCTGTGCCATTCTGATAGAGATCCAACGTTGGCCCACATTACACAGTCAGTAAACAATATTGGCTGTGCCATTCTGATCGAGATCCAATGTTGGCCCACATTACACAGTCAGTAAACAATATTGGCACTGCCGTTCAACAAGGCGGGAATTATTGGACCGACTTTCATAAGGATTTGCCAATATGGGTTATTAGTTGGCTTTCTTTGGACGACATTGGCCCGTAATAAGCCAATTTTCGCCTTGTCGGCTTTTAGTGCTCTACGACTTGCTGAGATTGAACAACGTGTTTTGAAACCTAACGCACTGATCACAGGCCCACTGCGCAGGAACCAGAAATATGTTCTCCCATGTCAACTCCATGAATGGTACACCGCCGTTTTTGCACTTCTCCTTTACCGAAATGCGTCCCCTAAAAAGAAAAGCCAGTGTACCACGTAGCTAGCAGGGGAAGTCGCATAAATTTAGCCGCTGCTTTATTGATCGTGAATAAGAACATGAGCTTTCCATAAGAAGCAACGGTATTGCGAATTTGCCTGCGCATTGTATATTATGCATGTACGCTCCGCGGCTTTGGTGGGTAAGGATTCTGAGGAGAATCGAGAATTAAAGTGCCTCAGAGCTGATGGAACCGTTTTATATTGCATCGAGATGGAGCGCATATGTATTAGTGAAAGTTTTGTTTGTTTGTTTAGCATGCATGGCATGTTGCGGCGACATAATCATCATGCTCCTATTCTAATATATTTGTTTGTTCGTGCATGTGTAGTAAGCTCCTTGTATGATTGCCCCTGAGAGAAAAAAAATTAATTGCATGTTTTGGCATTTGCGTGTCAACAACCTCTTATCTTTGCCTTTAGTAGGCACGGCGCATTCCGGATTTTTTTTCGGCCTAGCTTTCCGTCCTTCAGCCCCCGCTTGCCTCTCCCCCACGCACCCACGTGAGCCTGGTCAATGCTATCAGTCAAGCGTTCAGACAGCCATAAGCTGCTGTGTCGAATTGGGTGCTCTCGGAAGCATGGGGGAAAGCGGCGGGGTCACTATTGTCCTCCTTGTCGCCCTCCCTCACTGTCACCCCAAAACGCGGTCGGGCTAGGTCCAGCGGGGGAAAGTGGCGTTTACGCCATATTCTTCGCTCACCCTTTCTTTTCACTCTTTCCTTCTATGCGTCGCTAGCCCGCCGACTGGGTGCAACACCACCTGAGTGCTTGCCGTCTTGTCTGTTCTTGCCAGCGCACTCCTCTCGTGAAAAAGGCTCGCTTGCGGTCGTCATTCCTACTGAGAAGCCTACATCTTGAAATACGCAGCAATGTGGCCACGAATTTTTGTGAGTGTTAGAATTAATATAGGCGAAACAACAATTAGAAAAAAAGTCGGCGCTCGTGGCCACCGTCTTCGATGTGGGATGAACTCGGATGCACAGAAGCATGGATCTTACAATGGTGAGTGCATTTGTTTTGCGCATGTTATAAGTTTTATAAGGAGCACTGTCACCCAAGCAATATCACGCGGTATATATATTACTGAAACAGGCCTGGCTAATGTAGAGTGCCTGTAATTACATAGCTCTTTTTATTTGCAGCATTTGAATAGTGCCCGGAGTAGAATCACGTGTAAATCTCTGTGAATTTCACCCAAATTCTAGGACTATGATTTTATCAAGCCACGCGCGCGGCCTGATCCTGCTAGTGATACCAAGGAACCACGCTTCTTCTCACTGTTATAGGTCAAGCATCATTTCCAGCCGTCAGTATTTCTTTCTTTTCGTAGAATAAATGCCTCTTTTACTAGTATTTCCTGATGGAACTTCTCGGTTTCCACATTAAAGATTTCGCACGAAGGCCGCATTGTGTCTACACAGTCTGAAACTAGGCTTTTTGTGCTGTAGCAGGTTGTGCTGCAATTTTTTAATTATAACGTGCTACGCTGACTAGGTGTGGGCTGTAAACAAGGCGGACGGATCCTGCGCATTTTATGTCTGTTCAAAATATTACGTTACACCTTGTACAAGATATGCCATATATGTCGAAATATTAAGAAGTGTTACCTGACACATCTCTTGCAAGAAAGTTTCTTGATTCACCCCATCGAACTGTCTGCTCAGACTTATAATATTGTTGCAGTATGGCGATTTTTCAAATGAAAACGCTGTCACATACATTTGTCATACCAACATCTCTGATAATGTTTCTTTTTATTTTACAGTGCAAGCATTTCCTCCAAGTAATGGTGAAGTCGCTATGGGATATGGTAGCAATATGAACGAAACCACCGCGTTATCGTGGTCCTCGTGGGCCTGATCAGCCCGCCGTCATCCAAGCACTGACCAACCTGCCTACCGACGTCAGCTCCCTGCCCTGAAACCCCTGGCCAGCCCACCATCCTCGGCACCTTGCCCAATTCCTATCCTGAGGGCAGTGCCTGTAAATAAACTGTTTGAAGATAACCGAGCGTCACCCATCTAGCTTCCCGGAAAATGCCTGTTTGTGAAAATTTATTCGCAAATAAACTGTCATAAACGTCAATTTCAGTATTCTTTTATTATTATTTGCAAGCATATATGACTTCTGCTTCTTGACATCTTTTTGTCGAGCTTTCCTAGCTGCTATTGAGGAAGACGGTAAGGGGACAATTGCTACGAAAAATGCCGCTAGCAAAAGGTTTGCGGTAAGAATGTGTGCGTGCTCTAAAGCCAGCGTACCTAGAATATTCGTCATGCAAAGGGCATTGGCTCAAAGCTGGCATTAATAATGGCAACGATATGGATCAACAGTGGTCCTACGCTGGCAGCACGATGGCTGCTGCATTGGCATAACATTGGTCCAATCTTTGCTTTAACGCTGGTCCTACGATGGCTACTGCATTGGCATAACATTGGTCCAATCTTGGCTGTAACGCTGGTCCTACGCTGGCAGCACAATGGCTGCTGCATTGGCATAACATTGGTCCAATCTTGGCTTTAATGCTGGGCCAGGATTGGATTCGGTTGCACTTTGCCAATATGCCAACATTGGCCCAACATTGGTACTAATTTCTGCCAGCATTGGGCCTTGGTTGGACCAATGGTGGTGTGCTGCCTGGGACTATTCATGAAGTAGAAGCTTCAGCAAATCTATACCTCACTAAACTTTCGGGTTGGCTAACAAAAAACAAACTAAAACTAAGCACACAAAAAACTAAACTTGTTATGTTCAGGCTATTAACAAGCACATCCGCGGTAATGTAATAATTTATTATAATGACCAACGCATCAAACAAGTAAACACACAGAAATTCCTAGGAGTCTGGTTCCATGAACACCTGTCATGGACACGACACGTGCAACATCTCTTAACTGATCTGGGTCGCTCTGCATGATGTCTCAGTAAAACCGCTTCCCTTCTCCCTTCGTGGTTAACTAAATCACTCTACTATACGTTATTTTACTCGAAACTACTATACGGAATGCTGGTGTGGGGAACAACAACTAAAACAAATTATGATAGGTTAATAATCCTGCAGAAGCGCGTGCTTCATATTCTGGAAAAATATAAAGGTCATGCCAAGGACCTAGCCACTGAACCACTCTTTCTCAAACATGAAATCCTTTCCGCAAAAAAGTATATAATCTAAAGTTGATGCAACACATACATAAACACAAATTACAGGATGCCTTCCCAAGAACTGTATCCACGAAATCTGGGTTCAGAAGCTCTAGCCGAAAAACTAAAAAAATACACACGAACTATGGCAAACAGGCCATTGACTATAAAGCAGTGAAATTATTAAACCTCCATGATTCGAATATTGTCCTTACATTACAAGCCAAGAAGCTCAAGCGCAATTATAGATCATTCCTTCTGACTACTAACCTCATAGCCGATCCATAAATGTTGTCAAATTATGTTTTGTATTTAGTGATATGAATTTTTTTATTTATTTACTTTTTTGACTGGAAATTGGGAAAATTTAAACAAAATTGTTGGATTCCATTTCAATGTATCTTTTTTAAATTTATAATGTATTGCGGAGCGTGTTGCATATACATGTATAAACAAATACGTATGTGATCCGATGTAGAGAAGCAGATGCATTGTACTCAAGGAATCGTATATTGAGTCGTGTCAACTGCTGTAAACTGTCTTGTTCATCAGGTGGCCAAGACCTCGTCAGGCTTTCTCGCCTTTAGTCTTTGCCTCCCGCTGGGAAATTTTGTAGTCTTCCTGCAAAATAAACATGTTTGATTTGATTTGATTTGATGCAGGCGATATCACAATCTGGTCCCCGGGGGGATCTCTGACCGATCTAGAGCAATCTCTCTAGGCGGCCATAGATTTAACGGAAGAATTTCTTACATGCACGGGTCTTAAGCTGTCACCGACCAAATCCGAACTCCTCCTCTACAGACAGTCTAGGCAGGGCGTTAGAAGCCTGGAGCCTCTGGAAACGCTGCCAGTCGAAATTACAACACGAGAAGGGCGCCCAATTCCGAGGGTGAACTCCATCAAAATTTTAGGAATTTTAATCAACGCCAAAGGCTGTAATGCGGAAGCTCTAAACAAGCTGGGCGCGCAGGCGAAAAATATACTAAGACACATAACTAGAATCGCAAGCAAAAGGGGAGGGGACTCAAGGAGGACAACCTAGTCAGGGTCTTCCAAGTTTTCTTCATCAGTCACATTACTTACACGGCACCGTACCTCTAATGGAGCAAAATTGAAAAGAACAAACTCGACACGCTCATCAGGTCCGGCGTCAGAAGAATTCTCGGTATTCCACAATCCGATAGCACAGTAAAACTACTTGAGCTCGGAATTCACAATACCGGAGACGAATTAATTGAAGCACAGTTTAATGCACAAATCTCCAGGCTTTCGTCAACTAAGCCAGCAATCAAGATTCTTGATGAAGCTGGTCAAATGCCTATACAAGCACCGCTCGGCAGACACCTCCTGTCTAAATTAACCCGTGAAGGTATAAAACTTGAGCCCGTACCGAGGAACATCCACCCGATATATAACGAAGGTCGCAGAAGAGCGCGGGCTAGAACCATCCTTCGACGAATCAATCCTTACGGGGCAGATGCATTCTTCGTCGACGCCGCCGAATATGGCAGCGAAGACAGGTTTGCAACCACGGTCGTTGACGCGTGGAACACTTATCAGCATCGCATCGTCGCATCAGCGTCGCATCAATCTACGCTAAACACGCGATCGAGGCGGAGTACACCGCGGTAGCCTTGGCTCTTGAAGCCGCAATAGGCCCGGCGACCATTTTATCTGACTCGCGCACGGCGGTCAGGGCTTTCTCGTCCACCCTAGTTTGTAAACACGCAGCCGACATCGCCAACAGATCCTTTCGCTTTACAACGCGAGAAGAAACTGGAGGTCATACTATAACGTGGTTGCCGGCCCACATGAACGATGCAACTAACCAAGCGGGCTGCAACCCTAACAAGCGGGCCAACTGCCTGGCGCGTGAATTCACGAAGCGCGCCCGAGCTAACGGTCTGGCTCTCCCGCAGGATTGCCCAGTCAAAGATAATCTTACGACCTTTCACGAAATTACTTCACATTACAGACACAGCAGGAGGAAATTTTCCCCCCCAGCGCGAAACTTAACAGGGCTTATGCTGTTACTTTCAGGCTCTTACAGACGAGATTCTACCTCACCCCGAGAGCGCTTAGTTGGCTAGATTCAAACTAACCGCAATCGTGCTGCAAATGTGGTCAAGCGTGCTGCTCCTTCGACCACATGCTCTGGCTGAGCCCGTACTACGTGGGCTCCGACTTTCATAACAAGTCCAAGTGGGACACCTTGCTGAAGAGCTCGGATTTCACAAACCAACTACAGGCCGTCCAGAGGGCCCGCGACGTCGCAGAGAGTGACCACCTCCCTGCCTCGTCGTGGGCGGAGCCACCAACTTGATCGGGGAGACTTCGGTTCTCCCCAATCGAGTTCCTCAAGAAACTCTAATAAAGGTCTTGTCACTGTCACTGCAATCCGCCACGTGGAGATCATGTCTAATACTCGCCAACCTCCTATTAATGAGAGTAGCGAGTCCTCTGCCCTGTTCATTATCCTTAACTTCCGCTTTGAAATCCCTTCAGGTCACGTTAGACGTCAGTGTTTCCTGTAACATGATAACTTGAGGTTTCACGCCATGCGTTCTAACAAACTGCTGCAGAGACGCCTTCTTATGATTGAACCCCCTACAATTCCACTGCCAAATACTAAATGAACCATTCAATAGAGCGATCTTGACCACGGAAATTTAGTGAAATAGTTTTGAGCTCAAGTACACTCGGCGACTTACCCTGGTGGACTAGCGGCCAAGTGCACTCCCGCTCCATAACAAGGACCACCGTCTACTTTAGATATATTTCAATTTTGCCTAATCTCTGATATTTTCCCGATCTTCTATCCGCTTGGTGTTCTACACTCCTTTCTTTAGATTAGCTGCAGTCATAATAAAGCTATATCTGAGGCAGCTACGATCGCATGGCCTCCGCACTTCGCTTTGCGCTGTTGCAAAAGCCGGTCCAAATGATCTGATTGCACCACAGTTTATTACGTATCCTTCGAGGTGTAAATAACGAATGGTTAAAGAACATCTGTGCGAGGACTCGAACCGGCACTCTTCTGATCCGAAGTCAGACGCCTTATCCATTAGGCCACGCGGACAAGTGTGCAACAGTGGTGCACCACCGATTAATACGTATTCTTGAATGTGTAAATAAAAAATATTTAAAGAGCGTCCGTGAGATGACTCCACCCTGCTCTCTTCTGATCCGAAGCCAGACGCCTTACCCATTAGGCCACGCGAGCAAGTGCGCAGCAATGGTGCACCACCTATTAATACGCATCCATAAACTCACCGAAGAACTGGCCGAAGATTGCGGCATAGCGTTGAGCATAATCTTCAGCAGCAAAGAAGCTGTCACCATTGCTGTCGCACATGGCATAAAAGGTGACAGAAAGGAGCTGCGAGCCCCCCACTTTTGAAGCTGTTTATATTGTTACGGTTAATGTTAAACCGGTTTTATTTAAGGGACGAGATTTATGGTGAAGTCAAGATGGCGTCCCGAGGCTGCACCAGCTAACGTCTTCTTTCTCTTCTGCTCGCCCGGCTCATGCCGTAGCAATCGCCGGTTGCCAGACGAAGCACGCTGGGCAAGTCCATAACACTCGAAAGCGTAGGGTGAAACCGCTTAAGACGGGCAACATGTACTAACTGGGTCCGGCTAGCCCGACGACCAGCGGACGTCAAGCGGGCCACCACGTACGTCAAGTCACTCAAGCGATCTACAATGACGAATGGGCCCGTGTACTGGGGTAAAAGCTTTTCGCATAAGCCACGTTTACGTTCCGGAGTCCACAACCACACAAAGTCTCCTTTAGCGTACGAGACAGACTGGTGTCGGCTGTCATAGCGCTCTTTCGATCGGTGCTGCGATGCCACAGTACGAAGACGAGCGATACGCCGGGCTTCTTCGGCAAGACCAAGCGTCTTGGCAACAGAGTACTCGCTGTGAAAGTCAAACGGTAGTATAGTGTGAATGTAGCTTAGCGGTGAACGTGCGTAAAGGAGATAAAAAGCACTGTAATCGGTCGTCTTATGTTTTGCAGTATTATAAGCATAGGTGATGAAGGGGAGTACGTGATCCCAGTCCTTGTGATCGGAAGATACGTACATGGCCAGCATGTTAGAGTTCTGTTCGTACGTTCTACAAGCCCATTTGTCTGAGGGTAATAAGGCGTTGAATGCCAGAATAGCGAACTGCAGAGACGATGCAGTGCTTCTACGGCGTCCGCAACGAACTCACGACCGCGACCGCTAATGATGGCAAGGGGGGTGGGTATGTCGAAGAATAATGAATCGAAGCAAAAACGGTGCTACGGACGCAGCTGTTGAAGATTCTATGGCCGCCATTTCCGCGTAACCGGTCAGATGGTCGCCACATGCGATCACGCATCGGTTGTCGTTAGATGATCGGGGAAATGGACCCAGAAGATCGATACCCATTTGTTCAAATGGCAGGCGAGGTGGCGGCAGAGGTTGAAGAAGACCTGGCGGAGCGGACGTAGGGCGCTTGTAACGTTGATATTGTTCGCTACTGGCGACGTAGTGCTTGTCTGTGTCCGGCATTCTGGGCCAGTAAAAACGCTCCTGTGTTCGCTTCAAAGTTCTGATGAATCCTAGATGGGCACGGGTCACATCTTCGTGCATGGCTCTCAGTATGCCCGTTCGCGGACTCTGCGGCACCACCACAAGAAAGCGTGCGCCTTTAGCGGAATAATTGTTCTTGTAAAGCAGGCCGTCACATACACAAAATTGACCGGTGGCTCCAGGACGCAATGCGGCTACAAATAGAGGTTCCAAACTAATATCATTTTCCTGCTCTTCTTTGAAAGTCATCGGGTCTGGGAATGTAGAAGAAATTGGAGCAAGACAGTCATCAAAATTGTCTTTGTCACACTCCGTCGTCGTCAGAGGAAGGCGGGAGAGACAGTCCGCATCTGCGTGGCGAGTTATAGGAAATAACGAAGTCGTATTCCAGCAGTCGAAGAGCCCAACGTGCCAGTCGTCCACTCGGGCCGCGGAGATTCACCAACCAGTATAACGCGTGGTAGTCAGTAACGATAGTGAACGGGCGTCCGTAGATATAAGGCCGAAATTTGTGAACAGCGAAAACAGCTACCAAGCATTCTTGCTCGGTCACAGTGTAATTGTGTTATGCCTTAGTCAAAGAGCGACTAGCATGTGCCACAAAGTGTCCAGCTCCTTGATGAAGTTGCACTAGTACGGCACTGATGCCGATGCCACTGGCATCAGCGTGCACTTCCGTAGGTGCGGATGCATCGAAGTGACGCAATATGGGTCCTGACGTTAGTAGAAATTTTAGCTGGCGGAACGCGTCGTCAGAAGCCGACGTCCTGTTGAAAGGGACGGCTTTTTGGAGAAGACATATTAGGGGGTACACCCCGTCGGCGAACCTTGGGACGAAGCGACGAAAGTACGAGCACAAGCCCAGGAAACTCCTCAACTCCCGCACTGACTTCGGTGCTTCGAAGGAGCTGACTGCCTCAATCTTCCGTGGATCAGGCCTCACACCGTTTTTGTCGACCAGATGCCCAATTAATAACGTCTCGGTTTCCCCGAAACGACATTTCTTGGAATTTAGGATCGAGCCGGCTTGTTTTACACAATCCGGAACAAAACTGAGACGGCTGTTATGCTCACTCAATATGCTGCCAAAAATCACCACATCATCGAGGTAGCACAAGCAAATTTCTCATTTAACTCCTCGGAGGATAGTATCCATGAATCGTTCGAATGTTGCTGGCGCGTCACAAAGGCCGAACGGCATTACGTTAAATTCATAAAGACCGTCTGGAGTCACGAAGGCCGTTTTCTCCTTATCGTCTGGGTGCATGGGTATCTGCCAATACCCTGATCGCAAATACACTGATGAAAACCAGGCAGCGGAATGTAGATAATCGATGACATCATCAATTCTAGGAAGCAATACACATCCTTTTTGGTGAACGCGTTCAGTTTCCTGGAATCAACGGAAAACCGCCACGATCCATCCTTGTTCTTTACTAAGATTACTGGTGCTGCCCGCGGACTAGAGGACATTTGAACAACACTTTTCCGCAGCATGTCTTTCACCTGTTCAGCAATACCTGTCCTCTCTGTTGAAGAAACGCGGTAAGGCTTTTGCCGAATGGGGTGCGCAGATCGGGTGTCAATTCTGTGGCGAGCACGAGAACGCGGGAGTGAAGCCTGCTTGTCGCCTTGTGCGAAATTGAACCCAGAAAGATGTGCCCACAAAATGTGTGCAAGAGTGTGGCGCTCATGTGAGGGTAGCGCCTTGTTGATCATCCTTAGGATCTGCTCTTCACAAGTGCTTCGGTGGGGATCGCTAGTATGAGACTGCTCCTCCTCGCTTAGAAGTGTAATGGAGCTGTACGTAATCTCGGCAAATTCAGCGAGCTTCATATCACGCGGGAGAACAGCAGAGACGCAAGAACAATTGAAAGCCCACAAATTTGAGGCGCCATTCACTACTCTCACGACAGAGTCTGGTACAAGTACATCTTTCTTTGCGCAGCTCGACGTAAGTGGCTGGACTTGCGCGTCAAACGATGAAAGGTCGGCAACAGCGAAATTGACAGGGATACGTGACAGCGACCAAGGCGGTAGCAGCAAATCCTTCTAAACTACACAACAGTTTTTCACTGGTAAGGATGTGTCGGCAAGGGTGGCGAGGAGCGCGCTATTCAAAGTAATTTCGCCTGTGCCACAGTTAACGGATGCACCACAAGCCTGAAGAAAGTCAATCCCGAGAATGACATCATGAGTGCACCGCAGTAGTACGAGAAATTCTGTTTTAAGATCTTCTCCTCCAACTGAAACACTTGCAACACAAATACCAAGGGGAACTAGCCACTCTCCACTCACTCCACGAAACGTCCCACCATCATTCCACGGAAACACAACTTTCCGACCGAGCCTCTCTTTGAAAGTCACACTCATGACGGAAACGGTAGCACCAGTATCCACAAATGCTGTTGCAGGTATACTATCAATTACCACACGCACTTTGTTATTCACGATCATAATAGGCAGAGGAGTATTTCGCAGAGACCCAGACTGCCCGGCAACCTTACATCCATCGGCGGCACCGGCTAGTTTCCCGACGGCGGTGGGGACGTAGCACGTCCGCGTGGTGACGGTGAACGGCGTTGGCGACTGGTTGGGGGTGTCAGGCTGCGGTCTGGAGCTGGCGAGTCACTCCTTCTACTATATTGATGGAAAGTATTCCGGGGTGGGGCGCGCCTGTGGTGTTTGCACTATGAGGGTCTGTCGGCTAACGGTCGTCATAACTATCACGTTCAAAATTAGGCCAAGTTGGTGGTGGGCCATGTGTTGTTGTCGGTCGGCGCCGGCGACAAAAACGAGCAATGGGTCCTGAGGCGCCACAGCTGTAACACACAGGCGATGCGCGACCGACGTTGTATGCCTCGGGCTCAACCCTGGGACGCTGCAAATAATAAACGCGATCTTCCGAATTGCGATTCGTGGTGGTAGCTCGACGAGTTCGTTGATCGTGCGTCATGTCGTCGGTAAACGTACGTCGGTGCTGTCGCAGCTGATCGACTCGACAGCCTGCAACGCCTGGCATGGCAGGCAATGCGGACACAGCAGATGCATGTTCTTGAGGTTGGTTGGAAGTGCAACCAAGCTGTTCGACATCCCCCCCTTTGGTGTGTCGTTCAAGTTCTTCGCGGAAAATTTGCCTTATGGTTGCCGCAAGGTCAAATTTTGAAAACTCTAGCTGTCGTTTTCGTCAACGCTTGCCACCGTTGTGAGATTTGCTAACCTGCCGAACTTTGGCGTGATACGGCGCAGCTTCAAGGCTTCAAATGTGCGGCAATGCTTGATGAGGTCGGCGACCCAGGCGAGACTCTCCTTTGCGATTAAATAATTGTAAACATCCTCGGCTATGCCTTTGAGAAGGTGTCCAACCTTGTCCTCTTCGGACATTCGAGAATTGACCGTTTTGCAAAGCTTCAGGATCGTCTCTATGTGTGTAGTACAGGTCTTACCTGGGACATGAGCGCGCTGAAGCAATGTTTGCTCCGCCCGCTTCCTTTTCGTGGTGGAATCACCAAAGCACTCTGTGAGGTGAGTAACGAAGCTGTCCCGCGTTGCAAAGGCATCTTCATGGTTCTCGAACTATACTAGCGCAGTGTCTATGAGGAATAGAACCACATTGTCGAGCTGAGCCGTGGCGTTCCAGCCGTTGTACTTGCTCACACTCTTGTAGTGGGTGAGCCATTCCTCCATGACCTCGCTGAATTTTCCTGAGAAAGGGCGGGGCTCCCTCTGATGCATCCAAGCGGCGGTTGTTTGTACTGGAGCAGCCAGAGAAGGCTGTTGGTCGCCGCTGTGGGACATCGGAATCTCAAGTGGTGTTGGAGGCAGTCGAGCGAGGCGTCGGCCCCGGCGTGGCACTTGCTGCAGCAGCTCCGTCGTCTTGGTCGAAGTACCCAGCACCTCCACCACAAAACTGTTAAGGTTAACGTTGAACAGGCTTTATTTAAGGGACGAGATTTATGGTGGAGTAAAGATGGCGTCCCGAGGCTGCCCCAACTAACTTCTTCCTCTTCTCGTCGCGCGGCTCATGCCGTAGCAATATACCTGTACAATACAGATATCTTAAGGCATTTTTACAGGATAAACTACGCAAATATTGGCAACGGCAATGGGACACTCAGGTATCCAACAAACTGCACCTAATGAAACCAAAAATAGGGAACTGGATCTTTGACAAAACAACAAGACATCAGGAAGCACTGCTCTGTAGATTAAGAATTGGACACACTTATAGCACTCACTCGCATATTCTAACTGGAACTAACCCTCCGACATGCACTAGGTGTGGAAGTAGACTTACAGACCTTCATGTTCTCGTTCAGTGCCCATTATTGGAAGAGAAGAGAAGACAAGAGAAAAAAGTTATTCCCTTCCTTATACCATCATAATATACCATTGCACTCAGTCTTCCTTTTAGGCAATGACCCTCTATTTATTTTAAATCAGTACTCAAGTTCATAGAAGAAACGAATACCATAGAAATCATTTGGCCAGGCTATTTGTAGCACAGCCTCTACCTAGAGGCTGTAGCTGCAATGAAGTCACTTACATAGCACATGCCTCGCAGCCCTTACGCTGAAAGGCTCTACAGAGGCACTGGTGCTGCTATAAATTAACGCGTTTTAGTATCTAATCCTTCACAACGTACTTTTAAAGCTATATGACTCACTTTTCATTGGCTTTATTCTAATAGATACATATTTTACACCATTTACAGCGGATATGTGGAGCCAATATACAGCCACTCGATTTCCACCATATTCAACTACAGTGGCTAGAATAGGGAAAGTGTGCGCAAGGCGCCGCCTCTCGCCTGGGCTTCTCGGATGTTCCGCTCAGGTGGCGCTCGCATTCGCTTACACGTCGCTCGGAGGCGGCGGTCTGCTGTAGGCACTGCAGCATTCCAGCCGCGGCACTGAGGCAGCTTGGTGTTCTACACTCCTTTCTTTAGATTAGCTGCAGTCATAATGAAGCTATATCTGAGGCAGCTACGATCGCATGGCCTCCGCACTTCGCTTTGCGCTGTTGCAAAAGCCGGTCCAAAATGCATCTACAGCTGCCTATTCCGTACATGCGTCTCGTGGCGTTGATTCTACAGCGGAGGCCACGCGATCGCAGTTTCACATGTTCACTAGACTAAACACAGCGTATTAGTGCCGAGATCTGCGTTTATCCATTCGACAAGCGACGCTGATCTGTTGAACGGCGCCACGTTTGACCTATATCCGAAACTAATTTATCACGACCGCGGCATTAGCTCCTAAATAATACTGCGAATATGACCTTGTTGTAACTGCCTTCGTGCCCTCCTGCCGATCTTGCTCCGCATTAACCCGTGAGGTCTGAGTTAGTTAATCGGTTCACCTTGTGAGATGACCTGCATTACTGGAGATTCAAAATTGCTGGAATGCTGGTGTTGACTACTAATTCCTAACAAACAGGCACCATAGCACTGTGTATGAAAATAAAAAATAACTGAGATCCACACAAGCTTCTTAATTTTTATCAGTTTTATTCAGCAAGTTAAGATTAGGCAAAGTGAGCATCCGCATTCTTATGTTGGTTATGTAGTGCGGCGCATCTTCACATGTTTCTTTTTTTCTCGCGTTGATAATCTTTCTTTGTTCAAAGACTTCATGTAAAAGTGAAGTCGTGTCAAGATAAAAAACTTCACTATATTGCTTGACAGAGCTTCTTTGTGGGCATCACAACCAATGGAAGGCATGTGTTGCATACAATGCAAAATATCGGTGACGCTATCTCTTTGGACTTTCTTCCAACTGAACCGCGTTGTGAAGCTATCCTCCAAAGCTTTCACGAATGAAAAACGTTGTCTTGAGGGATACAGAAGCCCTCCTTTATCACAAAACTGGGTGAAAGATGAGAGAGCTTCACCTGAATTCTCAATCGATGTCAGCAGCTGCTCAAAGCAGTCCCGACATTTCGTTGTTAGTATTTTCCGTCGGGCCACATAGCCAGCCAAATAAAATACCAGCCTTTCATCACTATGCTTCTCGGGATAAGGATAATCAGTGTACAAGGATGATGTTACAAGCACGCTGGAGGCTTCGTCAATTCTTCCTGCACCAATCAAGTTGTCCACTTGGTCGGCTGCCTCAGCTGGTCCGACAAATGACACGATTGCGCCACCTGAGCAGTTGCCTGTGTCTAGAGCTTTTACTAAATTATTGAAGCTCAGACAGTTAACAGCTGTAAGGAACTGTGCTGAGGTTGGATGATCATTACATCCCGAGAACTGGCGAATTATGCCAAACAACTTCTCTATGGGATCCTGGCTCAGGCGGGAAGTTAGCAAATATTTGTAACCTACTTGCTCCGTTAGGTATCTTAAAAGCTCCAACGTTCCTTGCAGGGTCACTCTTAAACCCTCTGCTTTGCTTGAAGACAAAAAACCTGCGTTTGAGTGGCCTGTTTTGGCTTCCCATTCGTTGATGTAAAGTAGGGAATCACTCAGCACCTGTTCTTCTGGTGAATTCGGTCTGAGGGCACTGGATGGAAGTCTTGATGTCATGATGGCAATTAACTTCTGCATAAACCTAATGAAATGTTCTGTCTGCTTCCGGTGTCCCAAGGCTTTGTCAATCTCGCTCTTTAGAAGAAGAGGCCGCGTAGAACTTCAGAGTTGAAAAGATGAAAAGCATAATTAACTTTCATTTTTTTCAAAATTATTAGGGTTCAGGTGGACTTCGCTTATCTTTGGCATAACTTTGAGCGTTGTGGCACATTTGTCCAGTTCATATGCTATCTCTAGTGGCTTCACGTCCACATGCCCTGCTGGTGTCTTGTAACCAGCTTTAACAAAGCCGTTTCTCACACACTTCAATAAGTGTGGAAAGTCTGACAGGAAAAATAGTCGTCGGTCATCATCAGTGGAGTGGGATGTTGATGGCTTGATAGCTGTTCCTTTACCCGATATTCCAAACTAATGCCACATTGCCCGATTCCATGATGCTCCGTCGCATGTCACATAATCCACTCTCACCAGCATTCTCAGTTAGCATCACCGCTTCTAAGACGATTCTAAGAGTAGTGGCGCCTTGACATTGCCCTTAGAGGCAAACACACCGAGAATCTGGTGCCACGAACTTGACAGCGGCTGAACCATTACCACTAATCCGTGGTCGCAAGGGAGTGTTTTGTCAGATTCGGCTGTAAAGGGACCGATGTCTACAAACCCATCAATCTTTCCACCTCCCGCAACACCCAAGTTTTCGGAAAGTTTCATTTCGTCGATTATGAGCCCTCCGTGGCATTCAGTCACTCAATTTTCTGGTCTTGTTCAGGATGCCTGAAAGCACATGTGCATTGAACCCGAAGCTGCTCTCATACTGCCTCTTGTATTTCTTGAGGCAGCTTCGGCTGGGCAGAGCAAGTATTTTTTCTCTGCGGACGTGTTCGTAAAGTCGAGAACTTTTCATGTGCATGATGATGCACTCTAGTAGCCACTCTGGACTATAACACATGCATTTTGGGGACTTTTGTCTCCCAGCTTCAAAGCATTGCATGATAGCAGCCTTCTGTTTGGGTGGTAGCATGTCAATTCTCTTCAGGACGGCAGATTCTTCGATCTCCTCATTTTCCTGCTGCAGCTTTGAAATCACTTAGTCTAAAGTTCTGACCTTTGTCCTGAGGCGACGCACTCTTTCGGCTTTTGACTTCATTTTCATGGCAGAGCTCGGTCTTACTTTTTGTTTCTTTTTCCGGCACCTTTGGTTAATCCAAAGCTTTCTGAAATACTTGCACTTCATACAGCATTTCTCTTCGCTCCCTGAAACTCCCTTGCAACACTTGTTGTAGATGGTGTCATTCCACACTGTTACACTCCCATTCGAAGATGCAAACGGCAACTCTTCCAAAAGTCCGGCCCCAGCGCAAACACAGATGGCGTCAACATCATTCAGCAAAGAAGCTGGATCACCTGAGGTTTCCAGGGCGATCGGAACCCCTCGCACAAACACTTCGCACTTCACCACGGTGTCGACGACTGTGAAAAGCACCAGCTTTTGTGCATGCAGAACACTCATGTTTTTGGGCACAGCTAAACACGCACTATAAGCTACCTTTAACGGTTCTTCGCTGAGAATGTGCTTTCCCCACCGGCTGGACGGAAGACGGACATTCTTATAGTCATGTGCGTCTTCATTTTCGGAAGGCACCGGTAGGTCAAGGTGATCAACGACGTTTTGCGAAGGTGGTTGCAGCGGCCAATCCTTTCGACGCCTTTTTGATGGCACTGGGGAATGCAAGCTTGACCTCTCTTTAGGCTTTCTTTTTTTCGGAACTGCCTTGGAGAGGTACTTTGGTACATTTGGAAATGTCGGTACGGCGCCCGGCAGAAGAAGTGGCCTGCTTCGGTCCAAGAGCACTGTTTGGCCGTCAATTGAGTGTTCAAAGTGTCGTGAGATGAACTGCTGATCGAAATGCAGCTCACATACGCCTGCGTTGCATTCAAGCGGCTTGTCCGCTCTCGGTATGTTCCTTTGCCACTTCTGAAACACGGCATCTTCCTTCGGGACTCCGAACAATGAAAACTTGTTCTTGCATAACTTGTAACCAGTCGTGCATCCTGGCACAAAACAATGGCTTTGACGGCGGCTCATTGTGCGTCATTCGCACAAACTTCGACGAAAATCTTAGCAAGCAGACTGAAAAAACTCCGATAACACGTGTAGGAAACTCGCAGTCATCCGCTGTAAAAGCGCTCAACTCGACGATGACGTGTAAACAGGATCGAGCGCCATCTGGTGGTGGCATCGCTAGGCAGCGTCAGCGACTCCCGCAGTGGCCGCTCGGGGATAATCACACTTTCCCTCTCTAGCCACTGTAATTCAACTATACTCATTGCCATTCACCACTAAGTGTCATGGCGCTCTTTGGCCATTTCTGGCCCTTGCGCCAAGAAACAATATCCATGAATCAACACTGGTGCACCACCGATTAATACGTATTCTTCAAGGTGTAAATAACAAATGTTTAAGGCACGTCCGGGCCAGGACTCGAATGTGCAACTCGAACCAGGTAGCGGAGAAACTGATGGCGTCCTTGGAAACGCCAGTTGAACAGGTGGCAAGTGTCGCGAAAAAGGTGGCAACGCCATCCACGTCTACAAAGAATGCCACAGCAGATGATGATGATGATGAAAACGTTTTATTTAAAGAAAAATGGGAGGGGAGTTAGGAGAAGGGTGGTCGGACTCTTATTTCGGAATTCCGTTGGGTAAGGCCGCCGCCCTAGCTCTTTCCACGAGGGCTCGCTGGTCCTTGAGGATTGAGCTGGACAGGGCTGCCTCCCATCCTTCCCACGTTGGCTGTTTTATTTATAGTTTCTGAGGCACTATTAGCCTGGCAGGCCCATACTATATGGCACAAATCTGCTTTCTGCCGCAAAAATTTACACTCGGCCGAAAAGGATTGTGGCTCAATAGGATGTAGCTTGACTGGGTTATTAAATGATATGGTTTGTAATCTTCGCCACAGCAGGAAGAAAGCAGGGAGAAAGAAGAATGAACGAAGAAGAGAGGACACCGCCTGCGCCCAAAGATACGGACCACGAGCGTGACGCGTTTAACGTGGAGATGGACGCGGAGCCAGAGACGCCATATGAGACGCCGGGTGAGACGGTCGCTGAGGAGCCAGCCGTACGTTCCAAGCGGCACCGAAGTGATGCGCCAGATGAGGAGACGCCTGGAGACGCAGTGGACGGTGGTCCGATCGACGCGGGCCAAGAAAGGGAAGACCGCCCCAGTGCAAGGGTCAACGTCACTGACCCGAGAAGGGCAGGCGACGCAGTGGAGCCCGTTGAAGTTGTCGTGCCGACAGGGACGCTCGGTTTGTTAGCGTTGGTATTTGCTGGCGGCCTTACTTTTGTTTTACACTTGCTCTTTGAAATGGCTATGTCGTTAGCTTCATTGCGTGTGGAAAACCTCAATGTTAGAGGCCTGAAGGCGGGACGGCGACAGCGTCAGCGTCAGCTCCGATGCGTAATGTTGGAAGATATACATATATTGGTGATTCAAGAGACTAAAATAGCGAGTGACAGTCAGACTAATGGTATGGTTGGACAGTTTAGTGATCGCTATACTGTATGCGTTAGCCATGCTGTTGGCACAACGGCCGGTTGCTGTATGTTTATTAAGAAAAGCTTGGGAATAGTTGAGGAAACATACGTTCTCAGAGTGGACGATTTGTGCTGTCAATTTTGTATATTGCAACAAAGAATTCCGATAATTATGTCTGTATGCACCAACGAAAGTGAATGACCGGCTAAGTTTCTATCATGTAATATCGCAGTATCGGAAAATAGAGAGATGTTTATTAGTGTTAGGAGATTTCAATTGCGTTTTGAGCTCGGACGATCGTTCGAGTGACGGATACTGGACTGATAAGAGCGTTGTCTTTCTGTGGGGGCCATTGGAAGAGCTCTGTTGGAGGACACTGCACATTGCGCGAAAGGAGGCAATAATCGGCATTATACTCATTTTCAAGGTAATAGCCATTTAAGGTTAGACAGAGCTTATCTTTCGCAAGAAATCGCCACACTGTGTGATGATTACAAGGTGCTGAACATAGCATTTAGCCATCATTGTTTAGTAACCCTCACGATAGGCAATAAGATCACCGCAAGACATAGAATGAAATGGGAATCTGGCAATAAAACGCGAAACTTTTAAAGGACGACCAGTTTCTAGAAAGTGTACGCACATAAATTGCTAAAGCAAATAATGACTGTGAAAAAGGGTGGGGTGAGTGATGGGAGCGATTTAAAGAAGTCGTAAAAATGAACGCCATAGAGCGAGCAGTAGAAATATGTTTTGAACACCGCCAATAGGAAAATAACCCCAAAAAATGCTTCAGGAAATGGTGGATGCTGAAACTGCAACGCCAGGCACCTTTATGGAAGAAATAATGGAAACAAAGAATAAAATTGAGGCTGTCGACACGGAAAAATACCATGGCGCACTTATTCGCGGATGAATAGGAAAGACCTTGGCTGATGAAATGCCAACAAAGCGTGCTTTGTAAACTGAGAAAAAGTATGCGAGGAGAAACGAAATAGTTGAGACTGATTACAAAGGGAAAATATCTAGAGATGCCGAAGAGATCAATTATGCGTTTACGGAATATTACAGGGAGCTCTTCAAGTGTAGAATACCAAGCAAGACTGGGTATGAAAGCCATTTTCTAACCACTCTACCTAGGTTAGACGCCGAAGAAACAGATAGATTATCAGAAGATATCACAACAAAGGAGATCGAATTGGCCATTGAAGACTTAAATCCTGAAAAATCACCAGGACTAGATGGCTTAACAGCAGTTTTAGAGCGCAGCTCTTTGGCGTCCGTTCCTGGGTTTCGCGTCGTCGTCGGCGTTGTCGTCGGCCTCGTAACCAGCTCCGCCCCCCTTTCATCCCCCCAGCGCTAGCAGCGACCGACTGATACCGCTGGATGCCGCTGACGCCGCTAGAGAGTCAAGATAACGTGACTGCATAGAACACCGTCGCCGCCATGCAGAAAGAGGAGGAAAGGGTCCCCCCCCCCCTGTTCTTGTGTGGCGGATAGGGTGCTCTTCAGTTGCCGACGCGCCGGTTATTTCACGTAGGCCCCGGCACGTCGACGAATACGTGACCACCTTCCCACGGCTAGACCTGGTTCTTACCGCTGCGGAAGCGAGGGTATCATATTGTTTGTGTCGGCATCGGCGGCGTTGTCCCTGAAACCAACTCCGCAGCTGGGGTTGACTCACTATCGGCGTCAGCGGCATCAGTCAGTCGCTGCTATCTCTTCCCTCCTCCCTTTATCGTGTTGTCCGCTTGCTGCGCGCGCTTCTGCCCCCATCGTTTGCCGCTGGGTGTACACGCCGCCCCCCTCCCCCCTCTTCCTGCGAGTCTCCGGTTGTCAAAGCGCCGGCTCGAACTTAATTCCTTTCTTCGCTCCTCCTCCAATGCAACCCCTGTGCGGTGGCAATCAGAGAGCCAGATCGGTGGCGGCGGATCTGTACAAAGCTTCCTTCATGACTGTCAAGAACTGTTAGTGGAGTCTTTGTTAAAGGAATACGTGTGAAAAATAAAAAAAAATTCTGTGATAGCGGATACATGTGTTGCTCGATTTCTTTGCCTCAATCTATCCAAAAGGTGAAACAGCTTATTTGTTGCGCTCAAATTTCGCATTAGGAAGTAACGTAATCGTCGGTAATTTTTTTTTGCAAAGCGTTTTGCTCGAAGGGGTGCCCCCTGTCACCTCTTTTGTCCGCAGTATATCCAGAGGCTCTCTGTAAAAGCAATATTGATAGTCCGGATGTGCGAGGACTCAGCCTAGCAGAGGGTGAGGTGCGCTTATTAACTTACGCTGATGACGGTTTTGTTTTCTGTGATGATAAGGAGAGTGTTCGAGCTACCATGAAAATTATGCGTGAGTTTTGTGACATGACGGACAGCAATATAAACGTGAATAAGTGTGTCGGCTTGTTGCATGGCCGGTGGCAAACAACGCCGCTGGTTTTTGTACGTATGCAATGGAAGCTCACGCCCGGGATTTATCTTGGTGTACCGTTAGGCACACATAGAGACTCTAAAGATTTATGGCATGGCCAAGTACAGGAATTAAAAGCCCAAACTGATAAGTGGACCGGACGTGACCTCTCTATATTCGCACGTGCGGCCATCTGCAAAATCTTCTTGGTGAGTAAGCTGTGGTATCTCATGTAAGTCTTGAGCTGTTCCCGATTCAAGTTTAAGAAATTCCATAGAGTATTTGCTGTTTTTGTGTGGCAGTCTGAATATGAAAGAACAAGCCGGAACAAATTGTTTCGCATGTTGGTTCAGGGGGGCTTTTATTACCGAATTTATACTTAAAGCAACTGGTTTCTAGATTTTTGTTCTTACGAGACACGACAAATCCTTTCTTGAGAACAATTATTCAGGTCCGATTGAGCAATGTCTCACCTAACTTTGTTGTCTCGATGAGGGAGGGTGGGTGTTACGCAACGAGTAAATTTTGACGTGAGGTGGTCGTAGCATTTAGATTTTTAAACCACCACTTCTTTATAGAATATCTGGCTACAGTGAGTCGTAAGCGGTTCCTCCTGACCGGAAAAGTGAGGGAAATAAGCACTCGTAACTACGAGGGTCGACGCATGGCGCAGTGATTCCACCACTTACGATCACCGTGCACCTACCATGGTGTCAAGTCACCTAGTAACAGAGCCACAGTGGCACCGACACTAGAACGGCTGGCTGGACGCGATGTTGCCCGTCGCAGGAAACAATTGACCGTGTGGCATCATAACATATCGTGGTAAACTTCATGCGGTCCTCCTGTTTCGGTTTAACCACGTCGCTTAACTTTAAGATGGCCCTTCATCTAGACACTTTAAACGTTCGCGGTTTGGCGAGCAGCAGACAACAGCACCAGTTAAGCCAGCTTTTCCAAGAAAACGATTTACATATGGCCGCCGTGCAAGAGACAAAGGTGGAAGGCCAGGAACAGACGGACCGCATGGCGCAGCCATTTAGAGAACTGCATAACGTCTGCGTGTGTCATGCGGTTGGCACTTCTGGAGGCCGCGCACTCTTTGTTCGTAACAGAGCATGTGATGTAGAGGAAGAAGTTGTTATATGTGGAACTGGCCGATTTGTCATACTTGATTGTTCTTTCCGGCTTTAAGTGGCATATTTTGTGCGTGTATGCTCCAAATGACGAATCTGCATGAAGAATTTTTTTATACAGCTAGAAGAATAGCTGAAGTGCGAGCGATACCTAATTTTGATGGGGGATTTTAATTGTGCGTGCAGAGCACTAGATTGAGCTAAACACATGAAACGAAGGGACAAGAGAGCGCAGTTTTTAAATGTACTAGTGAATGATTAAGAACTGCAACATGTTGGTATTCGGTTATCGACGGAGAAAGCTTGTGTTTAAACGCACTAGCAAGGTGAAAGTTATGCGCGATTAAACCGAGCTTATATTGCAATGCAGCTCGTGCCATTGTGTCAAAGTTATGAAATTAAACATGCATCCCTTCCTGATCATAGTCTAGTGACGTTTGATTTAGGGCAAAAACGGAAAGAACCGAAATTTAATTGGGATCTTTGGAAGTTTAATACCAAACTACTTGATGATGAATATGTTGGGAGAGATATAAGTGAAATGATTAACTCCTCTACGACAGCGCAGACTAATCACTGTATCGAAACATGGGAAGCTCGCAAAACTGAGGTTAAGATAAAAGCGATAGAAAAGGCAACTACCCTGCGCCGCAAAGGAAAACAAGAAAGATAAATTAATTAGCGAACTGGAATTTGTCATGTCAGCAGAGTGTGAGAACGCTGGATCTTGCATGAAGCAGATGAAACAAACAAAAAGTAAACTTGAAGTTATTGACCAACAACGACGCAAGGGAGCCATGGTACCAGCGCGAGTGGAACGATTATGGAATGGGGAAACGCCTACTAAACGGGCGCTAAGCGATGAAAAGAGATACAGGACAAAAATGTAATACAATAAATAATATATCAAAACGAGGAAACGTCCGAACCCACAATGATAGAGCGAGCATTGGTAGATTATTATCGTGAACTGCTTGGGAACAAGAAAAAATAATAGAAGATTCTAGGCGAGATTTTCTTCATCCTATGCCACGTTTAGAAGATGACATTAAAGCAAACCTGGAATTTCCAATCACATTGCGAGAAATTGAAGACGCTATAGATGTACTCTGTGCAGGAAAAGCTCCCAGGCCTGGTGGTTTAGGTGCGCCCTTTTACAAGGCTTTCAAATTTCAGCTCAGCCAACTATTGCATAATGTCTTCAAGGGAATGTATGCAACACAGCGAATGCCGCCATCGTTCCGAACCGCTTATATAGTGCTACCCCCTAAGTGCGAGGATCCGGTTAAACTCTTGTCAGTAAAGTGTTATCGACCAATAACCCTCTCAAACTGTGATGGCAAAATATTCATGAAAGTGTTAGAAAAGAGAATTCAAAGTATTTTTACAAGACTAGCGCGACAGCATCAAACATGTGGAATCAAGAGCAGAACAATTTCAACCAATACACATGTAGCTTGTTGTGCTCTTTAGTGCTGTGATGCCCTCTCATGTCGGGTTGCAGTGTTACAACTGGATTTGGAGAAAGCGTTTTACAATGTGTCACATGATGTACTGTTTTCAATATTAGAATATGTTAATGTCGGCGGAGTGATATTAGAAGGAGTAAAAATGGCCTACTCAGAGCGCAGCACACGCATCATTATAAACAAGAAGTTAAGTGAACCTATCCAGCTTCTCTCCAGTGTGAGGCAGGAATGTGCAATTTATTCATTACTTTTTGATATTTACCGAGAACCTTTCCGTTTGAGTTTAATTAATTGTCAAAGTGTACGTGGTTTTGTGCTTGAAACGACAGAAGTCAAGGTGCTCGCATACACTCATGACATTGCTGTCCATTGCCAAGATCAAGAAAGCATCAAAGAGGTGGTTTGGTTGGCTGGTGAATTTCGCAATGAGTCTGGCTGTAAGATCAAGTGGGAGAAGACGTAGGTTTCTGGCATGGAGAGTGGAGCAAAAAGCCTGAATTATTCGCTGGAATCCAATGGACAGCAACGCCAACAACGTACTTAGGTGTCCCATTACAATGTTATGATGACACTGAACTATACTGGAACGATGAAACGGAACGCGTGAAAGAGAAGATACAGGGATGGCAAGGTCGAAATTTGTCAATGTTTGCCCGTGCAACTCCTTGTAATCTATTCTTAGTTGCCAAGTTATGGTATGTAATGCAAGTATTGTTCATAACCTACAAAAGATTCATCGAGTGTTTGCAGTGTTTATTTGGGGAGGAAGTTGGGAGCGAACTAGTCGAACTAGCCGGTTTTTGTCCGTCAGAAAAGGAGGGCTTGGTCTGTCGCACCTCTTTATTAGACAAATTGTGCCCCGTTTTATATTTTTAAAAGATCAGTGTGACCCATTTTTGCGCACAGTTATGCAAGTTTGCTTACATTGCAACACCTGAATTCATCGTTTCTACAAATAAGACAGCGATGCATTGTATAAAAGGTTATTGGCGCGAGGTTGTTGTTGCCTTTCTCATGCTGAAGGTAAGATTTACTTTAGAATACTTGAGTACGTCAAAAAAGAAAGATCTCCACAAAGATTTACTGGATGCCATGTTACCTCTGCCAATGTACAGAACCCTATACTCTGGAGGCTGTGCACATGACGTCTTAAAATGGGTTAAAGGAATGCCGATACGGCCGCATGTAAAATCTTTTTTCTTCAAGCTCCATAAAAATACTTTACCCGTAAAAACGTGGCTACAAGACAAAGGAATCATTCTACCGCGGACAGTCAACTGCATATTATGTAAGAAACCAGAGACAATGGAGCATGTATTTATTGAATGCTGGGATCCCATATTTCACTGGGACATACTTCAGCGAACTATCAACAAGAACTTGCCAATTACACCACATGGAATCCGATATTTACCAGTTAAGAATCACGGCGACATTCCCTACGTCTTGATAAAGGTACTCAGCCCCCATAGTATATGGAAAACTAGAATGTCGGCACGAAATGCAGACACTAACGCACAGCCTGTAAGGGAAAATTTTATTGAGCATGTAGTGCATATGCGAGAGGTTTACCGTGCCCTGCTAGAACTACCTGATTGGGTAACGTTGTTTTATGATTTGATCACTTTCAGGAAGTTTTTAAGTCATTTTTCACGTTTTATTCTGTATTATGTAAACAGGCAATAATAAAAAAAAGTCCGCTTGGCCTGATGATTAAGGCGTCTGGCTTCGGATCAAAAGTTTGCAGATTCGAGTCCTTTCGCGGACGTTCTTTGAATATTTTTATTTGTACCTTGAAGAATACATATTGAACTGTTGTGCACCGCCGAGGCGCACAACAGTTTAACACAACAATGGGAAAGTCAAAACATTGGCCATTGAAAGAAGCAGTGTCATTAGACACAAGCTGAAACAAGCAGAAACAAATCTTCGCCAGCAACTGCAATTTTTTATCAGCATGGAAAGCGTCAATCCTAGTGTGCATGTTAACGAATTAAAGAAAGTGAAAACTGAACTGGAAAGGATGCATACAGAAAAATACAAAGCAGCACTTGGGAGATGAAGGACTGAGGAGTTGTGGGTGGGAGAAATTCCAACGATACGAACCTTATCAGACGAGAAAACGTACGCATGTCGGAAGAAAATCCGCCAGCTAGCTAAAGGCAAATCACATTACGTCCGACAAAAATGACATGAAGCAAGGGACCGCCGATCACTTTAAAGCAATTTTAGGTCATCCGCGGGACCTTAAAGATAGCTACGAAGGATAATTTCCCTCATTGATGCCAAAGCTCGATGAGGAAGTTAGGACAAGGCTGGAACTACCAATAAGCATGAGTGAGAGAGAGTGCGCAATACATGAGTTGTCCATCGGTAAAGCAGCAGGGCCAGATGGCTTTGGAGCCACTTTCAATAAAACCTTCAAGTCTGCATTGGCCCGTGTTCTTCACGAAGTTATCAGCGAAGCGTATGAGCGAAAAAGATTGCCGTTGTCTTTCACAACCTCGTATATCGTGTTAATTGCGAAGAGTGATGACGAGGTAAAACTTTTGTTGCCAGGGTCATATCGCCCGATAAATCTACCCAATGCCGACTATAAAATATTCGCGAAAGCTTTGGCCAAACGACTGCAAAGTCTAATTAAAACATTGGTAGGGCCACACCAGACTTGTGGCACAAAAGGCCGCAGTATCATAACAATTGTACACGTGGCTCGTAGTGTCCTTGAGTGTTGCGACGCGATTGGCGATCACGCCGCGATGATGCAAATCGATTTGGCAAAAGCCTTCGACCTCGTCTCTCACAAGGCTTTCTTCTGCCTACTCGGACATGCGAACGTTGGCAACGTCATAACGGAAGGCGTCATGATGGCGTACAAAGAATGCTTAATGCGCATCATTGTTAATGAAGAGCTCACCGATAACTTTCGCGTGCTCTCGTTGGTGCGGCAAGGATGCTTGCTGTCGCCCCTTCTATTTGCTACGTATCTAGTACCACTCGGTTTGGCTATTGAAAGTGACGAGCGCATAGCAGGCTATCGGCTGCAGGCAGCGCACATTAAAATTTTGGCATATGCCGAAGATACCGCGATTTTCTGCACAAACAAAGCGAGCATTAAGGAGGCCACGACTGTCATTGAAAAGTTTCGTGATTCAACTGGAGCCCAGATAAACTGGGATAAGAGTTACGGCTTCTGGCATGGTAGTTGGAAAGACACACTGGAGACCCTTTATTGATTGAAGTGGTCGTCGTTACCAACGCAGTACTTGGGTGTGCCTCTTGGAAGTTACCGTGAACCTGAATCCTACTGGCTCGATCAAGTTTCGAAAGCAAAGGAAAAGGCTGACGGATGCAGAGGAAAGCAATTGTCAATGTTTTCTAGAGCCACTGTCTGCAACCTGTTTTTAGTTTTTAAGATGTAGTACGTAATGGAATGTGTTGTGTGCGGCGAGGGTAAGCGTACAGAAAGTTCACCGAGTTTTCGCTATTATCATTTGGGCCTCTACCTGGGAGAGGATGACTCGAACGAACTTGTTCCTCTCTGTCAAGAAAGGTGGGCTTGGTCTAGCTCATTTGTTTCTGCGACAAGTCGCGTCACGTTTTGTGTTTTTACGGGATCAAAACGATCCTTTTCTCCGAACGGTGATAAAGGTACGACTGTGCAGACAAATTCCAGGTTTCATTGTTTCAACTGTTTCCAATATGCCAGGTGCCGTGACTGGTTACCTACGTTAAGTGGTATGTTCATATAAGATGTTGAAAGTACGTTTCACAGCAATACCTGTCCCCGTTACAAAGAAAAAACTATGCAGAGATCTCGTGGACAAAATGTTCCCTGCACCTTTGTACCATCTTCCACACCGTAGAGGCCCAGGACAAGACGTTCTAAAGAGAGTGAAAAAAAATGCCAATACGGCCGTTAACAAAATCGTTCTTCTTCCAGCTACACACAAACACACTTCCCGTTGAGACTTGGCTTCATGAAAAGGGTATATTCATCCATTGGAGCACCGACTGCTTATTATGTAAAAAACCGTAAACAATAGAACAGGCATTTCTAGACTGCTGGGACGCTATCTTTCACTGGGATGTTCTGCAGAGAACATTGAAAAACACTTATCCCTAAACCCATATGGAATACGCTTCTTACTGATTGATAACACCGAGGATGTCCCGTATGATGTTATTACGGTCCTGAGCCTCCATGCAATGTGAAAAACTAGACGGCAATTACAAAACGGAGGCATTGTTGGTCGAACGGCTCAGGAAAATTTCATTGCGAGTGTCGTGTGTGAGAAAAGCTTTTAAAGCGTTGCCTGATCCACCGCAATGGATCTCTCTATTTGATGAATTGGCGCTGTTGAAAACATTTTAGTACTATGTTGGCTAAAGTGTGGCTCACACGCTTTATTTTTTGTAAACCTTGATTTAGAACGTCGAAGCCGGCAATAAAGAAAAAAAGTCCGCGTGGCCTAATGGATAAGGCGTCTGACTTCGGATCAGAAGATTGCAGGTTCGAGTCCTGTCGCTGACGTTCTTTCAATATTTTTATTCGCACCTTGAAGAATACATATTAAACTGTTGTGCACCACCGAAGCGCACTTGCCCGCGTGGCCTAATTCCACTTCCGGCCACCGCAGCGAACGCACGTGTAATCATGTGCTTTTGTGGAGCGGCTCAGGCGGGCGCGTCCTGGTGAAACAGGCTCGACGATAGCGACCATCAGATTGTTTTGCCGCAGCTGCCTACGGGTCATGTCGCTTTGAACACCGTGTTTTTACACGGCGACATACGTGCGACGACTTTTAAGGTTGAAGATCTTTATGACGCCCTGCGTCCTACCGGACTGCTGCCCGAAGTCGTTGCGCTTGGAGCGTACCAGATAAACCATGTCTGTGCGGTCACCATGTGCGGCGCCGATGCAACAAAGAGGCTGCAGGCCTTCAAGGAGCTTCAGGTGAAGGGGCGGCGCTGCCTCATCATCGATCCGCAGGACCGGACGGTGAAGTTGTGGCTGCACTGTCTACTTCACGGCGTCGACGACGAGGATGTCAAGACGGCATTTGCAGCCTTCGGAAAGGCGCTGGAGGTCAGGCGGGAGCGCTGGCGTGTTGAGGGCGTCAGTGACAAAGGCTACACAACGAGGGCCGTGCTGTTGAACTTCAAGAGTGGCGTCACCGTGGATGATCTACCCATCAGATCCGGGTCGGCGGTGAGCTGGCCCTCGTCGTCGCCCCTGGTCGACCGATGCAGTGTTTCCGCTGCAAAGGAAACGGTCACGTACGCCGCGACTGTAAAGTGCCCAGATGTTCTCTGTGCCGACGTTTCGGGCAGGTTGACGCCAAGTGCGAGCGCTCTTACGCCGCGGCGGTAGGTCCGCCTGAGGGCGATAGGGCAGAGAGGGAGCCATGGACGTGGCTGAAGCTTAGGACGCTGCAAGAGGCACCGTAGACGTGGCCAATCTTCAGGAGACGACCACTACAGTGGCATCAGCTGCGGAGGAGACACACGTGCCCCTTAAACCACAAGTAATTCTTCGAGAACACCGGAAACGGCAGAGAAAGACGCTGACAAAAGGGAGTATGTTCCTCAAGTTGCTGTGGTGCGCGCACTGACCGACTGCAAAGACCAGGTAGCTGACGGGGCCAACGATACATCGGTTGCTGGCGCCGCCGTCAAGCCACCGCTGGAAAAGGAAGACCTCAAGGGCAGCCATGGGGCAAGCAAGACGGAGGGACCACCCGCAACGGCGCCTCTGTGGAGACGTTCCGGATACAAGCCAATGCCCAACGTCGGGGCAGGGAGGTGGGCCGGGGACAAACCGGCGGCACAACAAAACGACACCGGGCAACCGGACAAGCACGGTGACGTCTAGCGGTGTGCTAGACGTTAAAGTACCATGCTTCGGATTCTCCTCTAACAGTATTGGTGAATGATGCCTTCCAACCAGCCTTTGAGTTTCGCCACACTTAATGTGCGACGACTGGCTGCCAAGAAAAAGCAGAAACAGGTCTATCGACTCTTGGTGGACCAGGACCTTGACGTGTTTGCAGTACAAGAAAGAAAAGTGGAAGGGGTGGAGGAAACCGGAAGTATGGTGCTTCGTTTCACGTCTAAGTATTTTGTGGTTGTTAGCCATGCCGTTGGTACATCCGCTGGCTGCATCCTTTTTGTTAAAACGTTACAAGGCTTTGTTATTCAAAATTATTTTTCATGTATGTCGGGTAGAATTGTGTGGTGTGATTTTTCGTTGGGCGACCGTGACTGGCGGGTCATTTGTATTTATGCGCCAAACGCGGATAAAAACCGAACGAATTTCTTTTCGGAGATTAGGAAGAATCTAAATGTCACAAAACAACTGATTGTACTAGAGGATTTCAATTTCGTACTGAGTGGAAGAGATAGAGCAACAAAACAGAGGCCGAATGACAAGAGCACCATATTGTTGAAAGAATTGATAGGTGAACATGATACTGCCGACGTAGCCGAATGTTTAGAAGGGGAAGGTGAGGTGCAGTACACGCATTTTCAGGGCTCTAGACATGCTCGCCTAGACTGGATTTACGTGTCCCTTCAAATCATACCTGCATGTAACATTTACAGTGTACTACCCGTTTCTTTCTCGGACTATTGCCTAGTGAAATGCAATGTGGATGAAAAAAAAAGATGTAGTAGTTTTAACTGGTATCTCTGGAAACTTAACGCAACGCCATTACGTGACGAGCACTTTATTTGTTTTGTGTCAGAAGCAATAAACAATGTTAAACTGGACGATAATAAGCAGATAGGTGTAGATTGGGAATTACTAAAACAAAGCTTTAAAATAAAGGCAATCGAAAGAAGCAGCGTCTTAAAATGCCGAGAAAAGATGAGAGAGAACGGGCTGACAGAAACATTGCGGAAAATAACGGCGCTGGAAAGCAAAGCGCCAGATATTTTTAAAGAAGGCCTACTTAAGATAAAATAACGGCTGGAACAATTCGAGGAGAACCGCTATCGCGGGGCGCTCGTTCGAGCCAGAGCAGAAGCATGGGCCGTGCGGGAAACGCCCACGAAACGGGCGCTAGGTATCGAGAAGACGCATGCGTCGCGAAATGAAATAGAAGTGATTGAAGAGAATGGCCAAGAACTGAATGACAGGGAGAGCATCGCACGTGCTTTTCCGGCATTACGAGCGGCTCTTTGCATACCAGCCGGTCGATATCGAAGCGTACAGAGCAAACTATCTTTCTCGTACGCCGCAACTATCAGCTGAAACAAAGTCACTTCTAGAAGCACCCATTACGCTTGCTGAAATAGAAAGTGCTGTAGATAACCTGAGCCCTAATAAGTCGCCAGGTCCGGATTGTCTTGGCGCGGCCTTTAATAAAGCGTTCAAGAACGAGCTGGTGCCTTTGTTGAAAGCACTGTTTGAGGAAGTTTTTGGTACGAACACATTACCACCGTCATTCTCTGAAGCCCATACTGTCCTTATTCCTAAGACGAATCAAAAAGCAATGCTGAGACTAGTCACGGCATACAGACCCATTTCATTGACCAACACGGATTACAAAGTCTTAATGAAAGTCCTTGCAAGCAGATTACAGTCAATCGTTAAGGATCTTGTAGGACCACACCAGACCTGCGGTATTAAGGCACGCACTATCGCAACAAATGTACATACGATGAGAGGCGTCTTGGAATGCCGGGACGATTTTCAATATGCTCTTGCCATTCTGCTGATTGATTTAGAAAAAGCCTTTGATTTTGTCTGACAGTAAATTTTGTTATTAGCTCTTGAGCACGTGAATGTAGGATCAATCATCGCTGATGGGGTAGCTCTGGCGTACCGGAACTGCTCAACACGACTGATTATTATTAAGACACTGGGGGCCCCCCATTAAAATAGAGCGTTCCGTGCGCCAGGGGTGTCCTCACAGCCGGCTTTTGTTTGCCATCTATCTAGAAAGCTTTTGTTTGGCAATCGTTCAAAACAGTAGCATAAAGGGCTTCAAACTCATGGAAGCCGAAGTGAAACTCCTGGCATATGCAGACGATGTAGCGGTGTGCAGTACAACAAAAGAAAGTATTACAGAAGTAACAACCATTGTTAAACACTTTGGTAACACAACAGGGAGCGTTGTAAATTGGAATAATTGTCTCAGTTTTTGTCATGGTGAATGGCAATCAACACCAGAAACGTTCGCGAACATTAGATGGATTAAATCTCCAGCTAAATACTTGGGCGTTCCGCTCCAACATTACCGGCGGAATGAGGACTACTGGCTAGAAGAGGCCAAACGGTTTAAGGAAAAATACAACAGATTGGAAAGGTGCTCATCTCTAGATGTTTGCGAGAGCTAATGTATGTAATTTGTTCTTAATAAGCAAGGTATGGTACGTCATGCAAGTTTTCAGTTGCTCTCGTTTAAATGTGCAAAGGTTCCACAGAGTTTTTGCTGTATTCATTTGGGCATCAGAATGGGAGAGGTGCAGCCGTACGAACTCATTTAGGAGAGTCAAGGACGGGAGCTTAGGCCTCTCACATCTTTTTGGGAAACACCTAGTCAGCCGGTTCACTTTATTTCGAGACGTGCGTGACCCCTTTCTGCGCACAATGTGCCAGTTACGGCTGAGCAAGCATCTGCTGATGTGCGTGGTGTGCAATTTAAGTATGCCTGGTGCTCTTCGAGGGTACCTAAGGGAAGTCGTTGACAGTGTCCGTTTTCTGTCCGTACGTTTTTCTAATGATTATATTTTTTCGGTGTCGCAGAAGAAATTGTACAGGGATGTAGTTGACATGATTATGCCGGTTCCGATGTACAGAGCCATAAACAATGGAGGACAAGGAAACGACGTGTTAAAGCGTGTTAAGAAAATGCAGGTGCAGCCAAGCACTAAATCCGTTTTCTTTAAGTTACATACCGGAACTTTGCCGCTACGGGCGTTTTTACAAGAGAGGAGTTTTTATTTACCTTGGGGAGCAAACTGCCTTATATGTAAACAACTCGAAACAATTGACCATGTTTTTTTGCATTGTTGGGCAGGGGTTTTCTTTTGGGACGTTCTTCAAAGAACGCTACATAAAGAAGTGCCTTTAAGTCTATTGGGTATTAGATATTCGTCGGTAGAAAATGAGGACGGGATGCCTTTGGACTTAATTATGCTAATGGGCCTCTGTTTATTGCGGGCTCGAATGGCCGGTTTCTTTTGTGAGCCTGACAGCCGGCCTGCGCGGGTGTTCTCCTGGAAAGGTATTTCCAAGTTCATTGCTGTAATTAAAGATCAAGAATGTCATCCGAATTGGCTGGCCTGGATTGAGCCCTTCGCAGCATTAAAGGAGTTTTAAACCTGACATGGCCAGCCACAATGTGACTGACCGCACAACATGCATGCGCACAAGCTTGAAAGTGTAATTTTGTATAATTATGTATAGCTTTTCATTATTAGGGGTTTTACGTGCCGAAACCACTTTCTGATTATGCGGCATGCCGTACTGGAGGACTCCGGAAATTTCGACCACCTGGGGTTCTTTAACGTTTATGTATAGCTTACTTTATTTTAAAAAATGATGCCCTTTGTGTTTGCTATGTGAAAGTTCCGGCAATAAAGAAAAAAAAAGTCCGTGTGGCTTAATGTATAAGGCGTCTGACTTCGGATCAGAACATTTCAGGTTCGACTCCTTTCGCGGACGTTCTGTGAATATTTTAGAGCGCAGCTCTTTGGCGTCCGTTCCTGGGTTTCGCGTCGTCGTCGGCGTCGTCGTCGTCGTCGTCGTCGGCCTCGTAACCAGCTCCGCCCCCCTTTCATCCCCCCAGCGCTAGCAGCGACCGACTGATACCGCTGGATGCCGCTGACGCCGCTAGAGAGTCAAGATAACGTGACTGCATAGAACACCGTCGCCGCCATGCAGAAAGAGTATCAGTCAAAGGCATCAGTCAGTCGCTGCTATCTCTTCCCTCCTCCCTTTATCGCGTTGTCCGCTTGCTGCGCGCGCTTCTGCCCCCATCGTTTGCCGCTGGGTGTACACGCCGCCCCCCTCCGCTTCCGCTTACTGCTGGTTGCTCTCGACGGCGGCGATGAGCCTCCGCTTCGGCGGCGCGAACTGCAGGGTCTTCTCGGCGGCGGCGATGAGCTTCTGCTTCAGCCTCGCTTACTGCTGGTTGCTCTCGACGGCGGCAATGAGCCTCCGCTTCGGCGGCGCGAACGGCAGGGTCTTCTCGGCGGCGGCGCTTAGCCTCTGCTTCCCCCACGGCTGTGACAACCTCGCGAGGCACTTGTAAAGATCTCGTCTTTGAGAATCAAGCATTGGTGTACCAAGTCGAACATATATCAGTCTATTTCTCCGACCACAAAGCTTCCTTCATGACTGTCAAGAACTGTTAGTGGAGTCTTTGTTAAAGGAATACGTGTGAAAAATAAAAAAATAATTCTGTGATAGCGCATACATGTGTTGCTCGATTTCTTTGCCTCAATCTATCCAAAAGGTGAAACAGCTTATTTGCTGCGCTCAAATTTCGCATTAGGAAGTAACGTAATCGTCGGTAATTTTTTTTTTATTTACACCTTGAAGAATACACATTAAACTGTTGTGCACCGCCAAGGCACACTGGTCCGCGTGGCCTAGAACCTGCTTCCGGCTGCCGAGCTCAACGGATTGTAGTATCACGGGCTCCAATGGAGCGGCATATGCGGCTGTTAGCGCGGCATTCGACGGAGGATGATAAGGATTACCAGATTATTTTGCCTCGGCTACCTACAGGACGCGTCGTTTTCAACACAGTTCTTTTTTGCACGGCAACGCTCGTGTTCGCCCGTTCCGTGTAGAAGATTTCTGGGACGCGCTTTAAGCTGTTGGTATGCTCTCTGGCGTCGTCGCCCTTGAGCGTACCAGATCAACCCTGTATGGGCGGTAACGATGAAGACAGCCGAGGCTGCTCTAAAGCTGGCGGCACTAAAGGAACTGCAGGTGAAGCGGCGTCACTGCCTGGTTATCGACCCTAAGGTACAACAGGTGAAGCTTCGTGTCCACTGGCTTCTGCATGGGGTGGACGACGTAGACGTAAAGACCGCGCTGGCCTCCTTTGGCAAAGTTACAGAAGTGACCCGGGAGCGCTGGCGAGTGGATGGCGTTTCCGACAAGGGCTCGACGACTCGAGCAGTGCTTCCGCAGCTCGAAACTGGAATGAAGGTTGACGACCTGCCCCACCAGATTCGTGTCGCCGGCGAGCTTTCGATGGTGGTAGCCCCAGGACGCCCCAGGTCGCCCCATGCCGTGCCTGCGCTGCCGGAGCTCTGGACACGTTCGACGAAAATGTAAGTTTCCCCGTTGCTCTCAGTGCAGGCGCTTCGGACACAACGACGCGGACTGTGTACGCTCTTAAGCAGTAGCTGCGGCTTCGGCTGAGAGCGAGCCGTCGACATTCGACCGCATGATGGACGTGACCGAGGTGGAGGAAGTGGCCAAGGGAGCTAGAAACGGCAACGTAGAGGCATAAATTAGCGGGACGACCACGCCGACCGAAGGAGGACGGAATAATGTTCCTGCCCCCAAGGAGCCAGCAGCTACACTTGAGATCGTGAGGACGAGCCCCCAAGAAAAGGAGAGCCGCCAACCGGCTATGGATGCTACGCAAGCAGAGGGAGACGACAACGTGACCCCTGCTAGCGCCTGCGTCGAAAGCGTCTCGGCACCGGTTAAGAGATCCCTGCAGCAGGAGGAGAAAGTCCACGGAAAAGCTGGCGGTGACTCCGAGCCACCGCCCGCTAAGACGCTTTCCGGAAGGCGCTCCACCCTCAAGCTTAAACCGAACCTCGAGGCTGACCGTAGGCTCGTCGCTCGTAACTCGTGCGACGGCCACTGAACGGCCACGCAGGCGTCTAGCGGTCAGCTAGTCGTTGAGGTGAGCACCAAGCTCCGGGCCTTCTCCCCTCCGGTTTACATCAGTAATGGCTACCAACCCATCGCTTAGCCTCGGCACGCTAAACGTTCGAGGTCTGGCCGCCAAAAGGAAACAGAGTAAGGTTTACAGAGTACTAGTGGACCAAGACCTCGACGTTTTAGCCGTGCAAGAAACCAAAGTGGACGGCGAGGAGGAGATGGGAGCATGGTGCAAAAGTTCGCGTACAACTATTATACGGTAGTGAGCCACGCCTTTGGGACTTCGGCAGGGTGTGCGCTGTTCGTGAGGCAGCTCCCTGGTCTTGTCATAGATGTTTACTTCTCGTGCACTTCTGGTCGACTTGTCTATCGTGGCTTCAGCTATTCAAATGGCAAATGGCGCGTGTTTTTCATTTATGCGCCTAATACTGTGCAAGACAGGGGAAATTTCTTTTCGGGTGTAAAGCATCATTTCCAAGTGCAGAAAATGATAGCCGGTGTAGGGGATTTCAACTGCGTATTGAACGCTGAGGATACGTCTACGCGACGCGTAATGCATGACAAAAGCAGTGATATCCTGGCACGGATTATACATAAATTCAAATTAGAAGATGCCGCTGAGTGTTTTCGGGTTCACCTAGACGTGATGTACACTCACTCTCAGGGCACAAGTCACGCACGATAAGACCGTATATATCTTTCATACGATTTAGTAGAAAAATGCCAGTGCTATGCAGTTACTGCCATACCATTTTCTGACTGCTGGCTGGTAAAATGCAGGGTGTGCAGCAAGAAAGAACGAAACGAATTCGACTGGGAACTGTGGAAAATGAATGCTGATCTCCTACGGGATGAAACTTTTAACTAAAAGGTAGTGGCTGCTCTGAATTCTGTTGCAACAGACAGTTCTATAAAGTTTGGCGAGGAATGAGAGTTGTTGAAGCAAACCATTGAAATGAAGGCAATTGAAAGAAGTAGTATATTGCATTATGAAGAAAAGGCCAGAGAAAAGGATTTAAAAACATTGTTGGAAAAATTTGCGAAGCTCGAATGCCTGCAACCGTGCGCTTATCAAGAAAATATGCTCGCTGTTAAGAAGAAGCGCGAGGTGTTTGACGAAGAGCGCTATCGAGGCGCGCTCGTGCGCGTGTGACCAGAAAGACTAACGTGCGGGGAAACGCCAACGGAAAGAGCACTGGCTTTAGAAAAAAAGCACTCCAGAGACAAGCAGATTGAGGCCATCGAATATGAAGGCGTGGTAATCACCCATAACAATAATATAGGAAGTGCTTTCTTTGAGCATTAGAAAAGCTTTTTGCATTCAGGCCTATGAACATGCACGATTTCAAGCATCTATTTTTGCAGAGAATGCTACAGCTGTCCAGCGAAGTTAAAGAAACGTTAGAACTACCAATAACAGAACATGAAGTGATTAAAGCCATCGAAGAACTGAATTCTGGCAAGTCACCAGCTGCAGACGGTCTTTGAGCCACTTGGTACAAATGGTTTAAAGGCCATCTAGCTCCTATCATAACCGCAGCTTTCAATGAAGCATGCGAACTGAAAATATTTCCACCATTCTTTGGCCAGTCCCATACAATACTAATACCGAAAACAGAAGCGACCGAAAAGCTCAAGCAACTTTCCTCCTACAGACCCATAGCGCTTACTAACTGCGACTACAAAATATTGATGAAGGTGCTGGCACGACGGGTCCAGCGAGTAATAAGGAAGTAGTCGGCCCACACAAGACGTGTGACATTCGTGGAAGAACCATTTTGACTAACATTCATAAGATGAAGGGAGTACTGGAGTGTTGTGATGCCATGTGCGATGCAGTAGCGATCCTCCAGCTTGACTTGGAGAAAGCGTTTCATTGCGTCTCTCACGAGATATTGCTCACCATCCCTGAACATGTTAATTTTGGCCACAGAATCACTGAGGGGGTGACCATGGCGTACCGGAGTTGCTACAGGAGCCTTATAATTAATCAGATGCTGGGGGCCCCCATTAACGTGAAGCACTCTGTTCGCTAGGGTTGTCCACTCAGTCCACTCGTGTTTCGAAAATCATCGAAAATGAATGCATTAAGGGGTTTCGTCTTCAAACTGCAGAGGTGAAGCTATTGGCATGCGCCGACGATGTGGCTGTATGCTGCAAACATAAGCAAAGTGTATTGAATAGTTAGTATCGTCAGAAGATTTGGTACCGTCACTAATAGCTTCGTGAACTGGCAGAAATGTTTGGGCTTTTGGCATGAAAGATGGGCGTCTACGCCAGACCACTTCACGAGTGTAAACTGGGTCACGACGCCAGTTAAGTACCTTGGCGCACCCCTTGATGCCTACAAGGACAGTAGCCAGTACTAGAAGGAGCGGACAAAAGAACTAAAAGAAAAAGCAGACCGATAGAACGCCCGTCACTTGTCAATGTTCGCGAGAGCTACAGCGTGCAACATGTTTCTCGTGACAAAGATCGGGTACGTAATGCAGGTCCTACATTGCTCTCATATTAATATGCAGAAACTGCACCGCGTCTTCGCGGTATTCGTGTGGGCATCGAGCTGGGAGCATTGCAGCCGAGATAAGCTCTTCCGGCGTGTGAAGGATGTTGGTCTGGGGTTGGCGCACCTCTTGTTGCGTCAACTGGTGAACAGATTTTCCTTCGTTCGAGATACAAACGACCAATTTCGGCGCACGGTGATCCAAATGAGGCTGTCAAGAGCACTTCCCAAATTCGTTGTAGGTACCGAAATAATGCCAGGACCAGTCCATTGTTTCTTTAGGGAAATAGTTCAGAGTGTTTCTTTTTTGCGTGTTCGCTTTTCAAATGCATATTTGTGCAGTGAAGCACGGAAAAGCTTTATCGGGATTTGTGTGACAGTGTCTTGCTTGTACCCATGTACAGAGCAGTGTAAAGTGGAGGACCAGGCCTAGACGTACTGGAAAGAGTGAAGATAATGCCAGTTCAACCAGCCACGACATCATTCTTTTAAAAATTACATACCGGCACTTACCCTGTTAATATCTTCATGGAACGACGAGGGTTCTACATGCCGTAGGGAACACATTGCCTTATTTGTAAATAACCGGAAACTATAGATCCACTGTTGGGAAGGAGTCTTTCTCTGGGACGTGTTGCAAAGAACTCTAAAAAAGTAGTTACCGGTAGATCCCCACGGAATCAGGTTTCCACCAGTAAATGTCGACGAAGGTTTCCCGCATGACGTCATCATGCTTACGGGCCTCCACTGTTTATGGCGCCCAAGAATTGCGGGCTACCATTGTGATTGGGATGCCCGACCGGCACTTGTATACTTCCGTGAGTGCATGCAACGGTACGTTGAAATGCAGAAGTTGCAACAGCCTGTTCCTGACTGGTTGTGCTGCTGACAGCACTCCAGGAATTTTAATGAGACAGTGTCATGCTACAGTAGCGGACGGCAATGCTTGTGCATGGTAACGTTTATTGTTAGGTTTTTGTATTCATTGCGTTTTTTGTTTGGTCTTGTTGTATATTTTTTGTTCTATTTAGTTAAGGAATATGTGTTGTTGGGATATGTCGAGGACTGGCAATAAAGAAAAAAAAGTCCGCGCGGCCTAATGGATAAGGCGTTACTTCGGATCAGAAGATTACACGTTCGAGATTTTTCGCGGACGTTCTTTGAATATTTTTATTTACACCATGAAGAATACACATTAAACTGTTGTACACCGCCGAGGCACACTTGTACGCATGGCCCCACTCTGCCTCTGGACACGGATGCATTCGGACGGAAGATGTCGAGCTCTGCAAAAGCGGTTTCAGCGGCCACGTCTGGCCGTGGTAACAGGTCCTCTATGGTCGCACCGGGCTATCAGTATGTACTACCGACTTTGCCATGAGGCGAGGGTTGCTATTTGCTGGCGGCTTTACTTTTGTTTTGCTCTTGCTCTTTGAAATGGCAATGTCGTTAGCTTCATTGCGCGTGGGAACGCTCAACGTTACAGTTCTCAGGGCGAGACGGTGGCAGAGTCAGCTCCGACGCGTAACGTTGGAAGATGATTTATATATATTGGCGATTGAAGAGACTAAAATAGAGAGTGAGAGTTAGAGTGATGCTATGGTTGCACAGTTTAGTGACCGCTATACTGTATGCGTTAGCCATGCTGTTGGCACAACGGCCGGTTGCTGTATGTTTATTGAGTAAAATAACCTTTAAAGAATGCTTCTGGAATTGGTGGATGCTCAAAACTGCAACGCCAGGCACCTTTACGGAAGAAATATGCGAAAAAAACAATAAAATTGAGGCTACCGACACGGAAAAATACCGTGGCGCACCTATTCGCGCATGAATGGGAAAGATCTTGGCTGAAGAAATGTCAACAAAGCGTGGTTTGGGAACTGAGAAAAAGTATGCGAGGAGAAACGAAATAGTCGAGATTGAATACATAGGCAAAATATCTAGAGATGCCGAAGAAATCAATTATGCGTTTACGGAATATTACAGGGAGCTCTTCAACTGTAGAATACCAAGCATGACTGGGTATGAAAGCCATTTTCTAACCACTCTACCTAGGTTAGACGCGGAAGAAAGAAATAGATTATCAGAAGATATGACAGCAAAGGAGATCGAAATGGCTATTGAACACCTGGGGCTTAAAAGAGCGTTGTCTTTCTCAGAGGGGTTATTGAAAGAGCTCTGTTGAAGGACTTTGCACATTACGCGAAAGGAGGCAATAATCGCCATTCTACTCATTTTCAAGGCAATAGCCATGCAAGGTTAGACAGAGCTTATCTTTCGCAAGAAATCGCCACAATGTGTGCAGCAGTTTTTTACACAGCCATTTTCTCGAAGATAGCCATGTTATTAGAACATGTTTTTATGCAGGCGTATCAAAAAGGTGGTTTGCCACCGTCCTTGAAAAGGGCGAATGCAGCCTTGATACGAAACAGCGATGACGCAAATAAACTTAACAAAGTAACAGTCTACAGGCCAATTACACTGACAAAAGTAAATTATAAAGTTTTAATGAAGGTATTTGCGCGGAGACTACAAGGGCTTATGGGTGCTTTAGTAGGACAGCATCAGACCTGCGGGATAAGAGGGTGGTCTATATTTACTAATATCCAATTGGCTCGCAGCATTCTTGAAACTTCTGATGCAGAATTTAGGAATGTCGCTATGTTACAAGTTGATCTAGAAAAGGCATTTGACAGACTATGGCACAATCTCCTGTTTACAATTCTGGTTATGTCGGTGTTGGATCACGGATAACACACTGAGTTAAAATGGCATACAATAATTGTACAACTAACTTCATTGTCAACCATAAGCTAACTGAAAGCATTGAAGTGCGTTCCTCTATTCGTCAGGGGTGCCCCCGTCACCTCTTTTGTCCGCAATATATCCAGAGGCTCTCTGTAAAAGCAATATTGATAGTCCGGATGTGCGAGGACTCAGCCTAGCAGAGTGTGAGGTGCGTTTATTAGCTTACGCTGATGACGATGTTGTTTTCTGTGATGATAAGGAGAGTGTTCGAGCTACCATGAAAATTATGCGTGAGTTTTGTGACATGACGTACAGCAATATAAACGTGAATAAGTGTGTCGGCTTGTTGCATGACCGGTGGCAAACAACGCCACTTGTTTTTGTAGGTGTGCAGTGGAAGTTCACGCCTGGGATTTATCTTGGTGTACCGTTAGGCGCACATCGAGACACTAAAGACTTATGGAATGGCAAAGTGCAGGAATTGAAAGCGCAAACTGATAAGTGGTCCGGACGTGACCTCTCTATATTCGCACGTACGGCTATCTGCAAAATCTTCTTGGTGAGTAAGCTGTGGTATCTCATGCAAGTGCTGAGCTGTTCCCGATTCAACTTTAAGGAATTCCATAGAGTATTTGCTGTTTTTGTGTGGCAGTCTGAATATGAAAGAACAAGCATGAACAACTTGTTTCGCAAGTTGGGTCAGAGGGGCTTGTCATTACCGAATTTATACTTAAAGCAACTGGTTTCTAGATTTTTGTTCTTACGAGACACGACAAATCCTTTCTTGAGAAGAATTATTCAAGTCTGATTGAGCAATGTCTTACCTAACTTTGTTGTCTCGATGTGGGAGTGTGGGTGTTACGCAACGAGTAAATTTTTACGTGAGGTGGTCGTAGCATTTAGATTTTTAAACCACCACATTTCCACAGTATATTTGGCTACAGTGAGTCGTAAGCGGATAAGCTCGAATTTAATTGATATTATGTTCCCAGAACCGTTATATCGAATAATGTACCGCGAAGGCCAAGGGAAAGATGTGCTAAAACATGTGAAACGAATGATTGCACCAGGGGGAGTGATAACATTCTTTTTTAAACTACATACTAATACCTTGCCTGAGAAAATATGGCTAGATTAAAGAGGGGATTATTTACCATTCGGGGTTAACTGTTTGATGTGCAAGAAACCAGAAACTATAGAACACGTTTTTCTAGACTGTTGGAGTGCGGTCTTCTTTAGGGGGATTATGCAAAGAACTATTAGAAAAGAATTTCCGCGAACAGCGCATGGTATTCGTTACCTAGCCAGTACAAGACTGTATAGTGCAAGACAGTATAGCTTATGACATGCTCTTTCTTCTCAGCCTTCACAGTATCTGGAGAAACCGCATGGCTGCAAGGAATTGTGATACAAATGTGAGAGCAGTAAACTCCTATTTTGCTGCAAATATCAGCAAACTACGGGAAATGTTTCAGAAGTTAGCGTATGACGATGAATTGTTGTTATTGGTGAATTGATGATGGATGTGATTGATGGATGTTATTGATGGAGTTTTGTAATGTCCACCGCAAGCACCTAGCGCAGCGGTGGGAACACGAATATTGTCAAATGGTGGCAGCAGTGTGTATTGATGTATTTGTCGATTGTCCGGAAGTAAAAAAAAAACTGTCCGCATGGCCTACTGGATAAGGCGTCTTACTTGGGATCTAAAGTTTGCAGGTTCGAGTCCTGTCGCGGACGTTCTTTGAAAATTTTTATTTACACCTTGAAGAATACATATTAAATTGTTATGCACCCAAGAGGCGCACTTGTCCGCGTGGCCTAGGATTCTGCTTCCGGCAGCTGAGCTGTGAGGACTTGTGAATCATGGGCTCCGAAGGAGCGGCTTTTGCGGCCACCGGCCGCGGTAACAGGCTTAACTACGATAACGAGGAAGCGAGCTATCGTTTTTTTTTGCCACCATCTGTCGTGAAAAACACCGTGTTTTTGCATGGCGACGTGCGAGCAAGGCCCTATAGGGTCGAAGACTTCCGAGATGCAGTCGTCCCGAGTGGATTGCTGCAGGAGGTCATGGCCCTTGGAGCGTACCAGATCAATCACGTATGCGCAGTCACCTTCTCGAGTGACGAGGCAATGAAAAGGATAGTGGCGTTGAAAGAGCTGAACGTGAAGGGGCGTCGCTGCGTAATCGTCGATCCTCAAGACCAGCAAGTACGCCTCCGCCTTCATTGGCTGCTGTATTGGGTGGTGGACGAAGGTATAAAGGCAGTGCTAGGAGCCTTTGAGAAGGTCATGGAAGTGACGGAGAGAACGATGGCGTGTCAGCGGAGTAGGCGACAAGGACTCATCGTCGCGGACCGTTCTGTTGAAGTTGAAGAGTGGGATGAAAGTCGATGACCTCCCACACCAAGTCCGAGTTGCCAGTGAAGTGGCCCTTGTCGTAGCGCCTGGGCGGCCGATGCAGTGCCTACGATGCAAGGGTGTCGGACACGTCCGTCGCGAGTACAAGGTACCGCGTTGCGCTCTATGTCGCAGCTTTGGATACTCCGAAGGTCAGTGTTTGCGCACGTACGCTGCAGCTGTGGGGCCACCAGCGAACGAGGTCGTCGCGCAGATGAGGATGGATGCTGATGAAGCCGAGGACGCTGCCAAGGGGGCTGGTGACAAGGAGAGTGCCAACAATGCAGATGCGACATCGAAGGCAGCGAAAGATACGGAACATGTATTTGTTACCCTCGAAAAGAAAGATGGGATGACAACGGGTCCTGACGAAGAGCGAGAGAAAAACAAGGAAAACTGCCTTATGGTTGATGAAGCCGTATGCGAGTCAGAAGGTGAGGATCCGCCCCCAAGCAGCGACCCTATGGATACGAGCGGCAACGCTACCTTTACGAGGCCGCTAGACGCTACCGACGGGAAAACAGCTGCAAAGAACCATTCCGTCTGGCCACATGCAAAGACAACTTTGACGAGAAGGAGCCGCTTCAAGCCCTCTCCAAACATTCATCGGCATAGGAAGGCCGGCGACAAGCCACAGCCGTCCGCGGACCACACCAGACCACAGGACGGTCCCGGAGGCGTCTAGACGCTGGCTAGACGTTGTGGTGAGCACCGTGCTCCGGGCCTCTCTCACTTTCCCGTATTAGTAATCGCAACAAACCCAACGCTTAGTTTAGGCACGTTAAACATGAGAGGTCTGGCCGCCAAGCGTAAACAAAGCCAAGTGTACCGGATGATGGTGGACCATGACCTCGACGTTCTGGCCGTGCAAGAGACAAAGGTTGAAGGGGAGGAGGAGACCCGTGGCATGGTGCTAAAGTTTACGTCTTTGTATTACGCGGTAGTGAGCCATGCTAAAGGTGCGTCGGCGGGTGTTATTTTATTTATTAGGTAACTGCCCGGTTTATCTGTCGAAAATTATTTTTCATGCCCTTCAGGCAGATTAGTGTACGTTGCCCTTACTGTTGGTAATGATTCGTTGCGTGTTCTGTGTGTATATGTACCCAATGTTTGTGAAGAGCGCACTCTGTTTTTTTCATCCTTAAGGACGCACATTTGCATGAACAGAAAAGTGATAATTCTGGGCGATATTAATTGTGTACTCCGAGATCGGGACAGAACAGGGCGAAGAACAAATGACAAAAGCTGCCATGTCCTTACTGAATTAGTAGCCGAGTTCGACCTAAACGACGTGACTGACTGTCTGGTTGGAACACGCGAGGTTTATTACACACACTTCGAGGGCAATAGTCACGCTCGTCTAGACAGAATGTACGTGTCACTAGACGTAATACCGTTGTGTAACAGCTACTGTTTCACGCCTCTTTCATTCACTGATCACTGTTTGCTGAAGACGTATGTTGGACGCAAAGCAAAACACCACACTTTCACGTGGGAGATGCGGAAAATGAATTCCAAATTGTTAAATGACGAGCTTTTTCTAAGCAAAGTACAGGAATATTTGAAAGAGGTGGAAAATAACAACGTGATGCGAGTCACCGAAAGGTGGGAAAATTTTAAACAACGAATTAAACTAGCCGCCATCGATTGTTCCTGCAAAATAAAGTACGAAGAAAGAGTTAAAGAGAAATAACTTATAGCGGTGTTGAAAAAATTAACGACCTTAGAGTGCAGCCAACCGGGATCCTACAAAGACGATCGGCGTAGCATCAAATCGAAATTAGAGCTTTGCGATGAAGAGCGATATTGGAGAGCGATTATACGCGCAAGGGGTGAGGCATTAACAGCAGATGAGGCTCCAACTAAACGCGCGCTGGGTCTTGAAAAGATGCATGCACGGCGTAACCACGTAGATGTACTTGAAGTAGATAATCACCAAATAACCGACTGTGAGGACATAGCACAAGTGTTTTTCCAGCACTTTTAACAGCTTTTTGCTTCGAGTCCTGTTGACGTAGATGCCTTTACAGCCACGTTTTTGGGACGCATGCCGCAACTCAGCGACGACACGAACAGACTAGAGGCACCGATATCAGGACATGAAGTAGAAAAGGCAATTGATAATTTCAAAACTGGAGAATCGTCGGGTCCGGATGGCCTTTGTGCCGCTTTGTATAAACAGTTTAAATGAGACTTGTCGCCTCTTCTCGCTGACATCTTTAAGGAAGCGTATGAAGTAAATTCATTGTCACATTCTTTCGGGGAAGCACACACCGTGCCCATCCCTAAGACCGACGAGCCTACGAAACTAAAACATGTAACGTCGTACAGACCAATATCACTTACCAACAATGATTACAAAGTATTCATGAAGATAATCGCTGGCAGGTTACAATCAGTAATGGAAACCATAGTAACTAGTCACCAAACATGCGGCATCAAGGTACGTACCATTAGCACAAACATACACATAATGAGATTGATTCTAGAATATTCTGACGCCTTAAGGTCGGGAGTTGCTATTTTCCAATTTGATTTGGAGAAAGCTTTTGACTGTGTTGCTCATAATATTTTAATTGCCATTCTAAAGCATTTAAATGTCGGGTCCATAATTACTGATGGGGTGGCCATGGCGTACCGGAACGGCAGTACAAAGCTTATAATTAACAAGTCACTGGGGGCGCTCATCAGCATTCAACGTTCCGTGAGTCAGGACTGCCCAGCGAGTGCACTCCTGTTCTGTATTTATCTAGATACTCTGTGTTTGGCCGTGATTGAGAACTAATGTATTCACAGGTTTACGATGCAAGCGTCAGAAGTTAAACTCCTGGCCTATGCTGATGACGTAGCCATGTGCTGGAAGGACAAGGAGAGCGTTTTGCAAACGATAAATGTTGTTAAAAATTTTGGTGAAATCAGTGGAAGTAGAGCAAACTGGAGCAAGTGCCACTGTATTTGCCATGGGGTGTGGCCTAAGATCCCCGCTATCTTTGCGAATGTCACGTGGTCGACAACGCCAACAAAATACCTGAGTGTACCACTTGAAGCTTATAAACAGAGCGACGAATACTGGCAGTGCGAGCTTAAGAGGGTGAAAGAGAAGGCTGAGGCATGGAAAGTTAAACACCTTTCAGCATGTGCCAGAGCTACTGTCTGCAACTTGTTTTTCGTAGCTAAGCTATGGTACGTTATGCTATTCATTTTTTGTAACAGAGCCAATGTACAGAAATTGCACAGAATTTTTGCCGTGTTTGTGTGGAGGTCTGGATAGGAGAGAGGCAGCCGCAACAATCTGTTCAGACGGGTTAAAGATGGAGATATAGGGCTGGCCCACCTGTTTGTGAGGCAGTTAGTTGGATGATTCTTTCGCTTCAGAAACAATGATGATACATTTCTTCAAACAGTTTGCAAGGTTAGGCTAGCGCATTTGTTACCCGAATTTATTACATGCTCTCAATTGGTGTACCAGGGGCAGTGTTCATTTTTTATAAGGACATTGTGCGGAGTGTCCGTTTCCTTGCTGTACGGTTTTCCAAAGAATATTTACGGTCAGAAGAAAAAGGCTGCGCAATGATATATTGGACAGCCTGCTTCTCCCACCTCGGTACCGAACTATATACAGTCGAGGCCCAGGCCAGAATGTTTTGAAACGTGTTAAAAAAATGCAGGTACCACCTGGTATGAAAATTTTCTTTTTCAAACTACACACAGGTACACTCTCAGTTGCAACATTTTTAGAAGAAAGGGGCTTTTACATACCATGGGGCTCACATTGCTTCGTATGCAAACAACCAGAAACAATAGACCATGTTTTCTTACACTGTTGGGCGGCAGTTCTCTTTTGGGATGGTCTACAGCGAACAATAAAGAAAGAATTTCCTCTTGATCCATATGGCATAAGGTACCTACCGATAGATGGCGAGGACGGAACACCTTTCGATCAGATAATGTTAACTGGCGTCTACTGTATTTGGCGAGCCTGCAAGGCTGGCTTCTATCGCGATACCGATGCAAGACCAGCCCGTGTTTTCTTTTGAGGACAAATAACACGTTTTCTTGATGTGCTTGCTACACATGAGTGTCCTCCGCCTCGGATGGCCAGGATAGAAGCCCTGGCTAATCTTAAAGAATTTTAAACAACGCCAGCTGACATATAACAGGCGGCTTTCACTTATTAATTTTTCTTAACGGATGAGAAGTTCATCTGTCTGTGTATATATGTTCCTTATTGTCCTTCCGATGTACTGCTGATTACCGGCAATAAAGAAAAAAAGAGTCCACGCGGCCTAATGGATAAGGCGTCTGACCTCAGATCAGAAGATTGCAGATTCGAGTCCTGTCGCGGACGTTCTTTGAATATTTTTATTTACACCTTGAAGAATACATATTAAACTGTTGTGCACCGCCGAGGCACACTTGTCCGCGTGACCTAATGATTCTACTTCCGGCTACCCTATGGTGCGGACGCAGAATGTCTTGCCCCTCAGGGGCGGTTTAGGTGGCCCAGCTGGGTCGCGGCATCTGGTTGAACGATACGACATCGCAGGAATACCAGATGATCTTACCGCAGTTGCCTTCAGGTACGACCGTTACGACTACTGCTTTTTTGCACGCTGATGTGAAGACAAAGCCATAACGTGTCGAACATTTCCGAGATGCTTTAGACCGTCTGCAGCTCATGCCGGAAGTTGTGGCCCTAGGGGCATATCAAATGAATCACGTCTGTGCGATAACATTCAAAGACGGAAAAGCCAAGCACAAGATTTTGACAGCCCCAGTCTTCAGTGTTAAGGAGCAGCGGTGTGTTGTGATAGACCTCTGCAACCAAGACATCAGGATGAAGCTGCATTGGCTTCTGCACACCACACCGGATGAAGACGTGAGAACTGCCCCGGCCCCTTATGACACTATTAGCGATATATCGAGGGAGAAGTGGCGTGTGGCAGGCTGTAATGACAAGGGTTCCCACACGCGTCTAGTGTCCCTGCGCCTGAAGGCTGTCTACACCGTGGAAGACCTGCCACACCAGCTCCGCGTCGTCGAAGAGCATGCCCTAGTGCACGTAACAGGGAGACCGCCGCTCTGCCTCCGGTGCCACGGCACGGGTCACATAGGGCGCGAGTGCCGAGTTCCACGCTGCGGGCTCTGCCGTCGCTACGGCCACGACGACACTCGGTGTGTGCGTAGCTACGTCAACGTAACAGGGTCCGGTAGAAATGACACTGTGAACAAACACCTCATGGACCAGGTTGATGCGGAGGAAACCCCCAGCGAAGGTGGGGATGCGTCAAGCTCTGGCGGCAAGCCATTAACGCAACCCTCCTTTAAGAACGCTGAAGGAAAGGACGACAGCCAGGACAGCAAAGCCAACGAGCTAAAAGAAACAGCAGATGATGATAAAGTCTCGGACAACACAAGCGTTCCCGAGACCATCATGGAAACCCATGAGTTGGAACTTAAGAAGGAAGACGCCGACGAAGACGGAGGCAAAAGCGGCACTTCAGCTGTCTCAAAGAGGCCGCGTGAATGGAATGAAGACGTCTGCAAGCGAGGCGAACACTGCACTGGGGAGCCACTCCTGCAGACACCAGTCATCAGAAGAAGTTCGCTTAAAGTCAAACCCAACGTGCCGCCAGACAAAAGGACCACACGAAAAGTGACCCGGTGTTAGCGGGGTTGCTGACCGGAAAAGCACTTGACGGTTGAACTGGGTCGGACGAGCAGCGCTGTGTGTCGGCAATGTGCGCCGCAAAGGAACACGCTTCGGCCTCGTTTCACACAACGAGGCCGCTTCTTGCAGAATGGCGTGAGGCTGCGAGTCTGAGTCCCGGAATCATGAATCTATCGCACTGCGGTCGGCTTGACCCCTCCCACTCAATGTCTTTTAAGATACCGTCAGCGCTTCGGACGGATACTCTGAATGTGAGGGGGTTAACGGCAAGAAAGCGACAAGTACAGTTAAAGCGACTGTTAATTGAAAATGATATCGACATCTTAGTGCTACAAGAAGCAAAAATTAAGACCGAGAAGCAGGCTGACCGCATGGTTGATAATTATAAAGCAAATTTTAATGTCTGTGTATGACATGCCACAGCAAAGTCAAGAGAATGTGTCATCTTTTTAAAACGGTCTATTGGTATTATTGAAGAGTGTGTCACAACATCTCAGGATGGCAGATTAGCACTTTGTGATTTTTTTCGCATGGAAAAGAATGGTGAATTATTTGTGTATACGCACCTAATACATGTTCTGACAGAAAATGTTTTTCTGATTATGTAGCTAATTTACTAAAGTGTGACAGAATTTTCGCGTTACTTGGTGACCTTGCGTTTGCATGCCTGAAGACACGGTTAGTAATAATCCATTTTGTGACAAAAGTGCGCTACAGCTTCAAGCTTTAGCAGAGGACTGTGACCTTCTGGACGTTGGTGATGTTCTTCGCGGAAATCATACTCACTTCACGCACTCTCAGCTTCAAAGCCACGCTAGATTAGATCGCGTGTACATTTCCTAAGGTAACTTGGCTTTTTGTAGCAACTACATAGTGAAACACGTTAGCTTTAGTGACCATAGTCTTGTAATGTTCCAAGTAGGTAATAAAAGAAAAACAAGTGCGTTTAATTGGGACCTGTGTAAGTTAAATGAAAACCTTTTGAAAGACGAAGCGTTTGTTAAACAGGTGAGCCAAAAGTGCAAAGAAGCTCTGTATAATGATACCACAAGCTTTACCGCGGTTTGGGAGAATTTTAAAACTGAAGTAAAAATGTGCGCAATTGAGAGGTCAATCATCCTAGGATATCAAGAAAAAGAAAAAGAAAACAAGCTACAAGCCGCATTGGACTATCTTTTAAATGCCGATAGCACGATACCCGGATTGTTCAGAAAAGAAATTAAAGAAGTGAAAAGGCAGATGGAATCCATTGATGAGGAAAGATATAAAGGCGCCGTGGTAAGGGCATGGTGCGGAACGGTTTTTGGTGGGAGAAAAACCCACCAAATGCGCGCTAGCTGAAGAAAAGAGGTATGCTACCAAAAAGGAGATAAAAGAAATACGCTATCATGGCACGGTTTCGTCGGACCAGAAGATTATCGAACTGGCTTTCCTTGAACGGTATCGGAGCTTGTTGGGCAGCGAAGCAGAAGTGCAAGATCCTTTTGTAAACGATTTTCTGTCACTTATGCCCAAACTGGATGAGGGCGTTAAAATTGGCAATAGAAGAAATTCCGAAAGCGATTGATGAGCTCAGTAATGGTGTGATGACCCTAATATGGGGACAAAGGTTCGTGTGCTCAATGGTTCGGTTGGTTCGGTTTGGCGGAGCCTCCGAGAACCCAATTGAGGACAAAGCCGTCGGCTTGAACACACGCACAAAAACTTTTAATCCAACCAAAAAGAGGCATAATGTAAATAGAAGGAAATAGAAAGCATGCCTAAAAATGAACACTCAAGCAGACATTGCGGCAGGGAACACATATAGGGCTTGCATGAGGTTAACGGGTGCGCGAGTCCGGGCTTGCCACGAGTGCAGGGACGCGTAACAGTCTCGAAGCGGCGACGCGGCGACAAGCTGGTGAAAGGAGTGGCGCCGGTCTCACCATAGGTCGCGGCGTAAGCTGACCGACCGGGCGACTGGAGCGCGCCAGCTCTGGCTAGGCGAGGTAAAGCGGGCGGCTTGGTGGCAGCAGCAGACGGCGTCGGCATTCTGGCCGGCCAGCTGGGTGTAGAGTTCGGGCCCGTAGCCCGACTGCTCTTGTCCCGTCCACGGGCGCAGAAGCTCGAACGCCGGCCTCGGGCAGCAGGCGGCACGACAGACGGGGCGGCGTTCTGGCCGGGCAGCTGGCGTAGAACTCGGGCCCGTAGCCCGACTGTTCTCGTCCTGCCCACTGTCGAAGAAGCTCACCGGCGTTGAGGAGCTGACGGCACGCTCGGGTAGACGGGCGACGCACAGGAACAGGTTGGCAGGAGGCCCCGGTTGGGTGAAGTCCTGGTGGGCTCGGGTCCGGAACCCGACGGCCCGTCTTCAACGCCCGCCCCGTTGGTTGACCTCCTCCTGCCGTCGCTTCCTGGGACTCTTCTGGAGTCTCCCCGGCGTCTCCATGCGTGTTCTCTCGTTCTGCCAGCGCACCACGCTTTTTCTTCTCATCTGGCCGATTTGGCATTCTCGGATTGGCTGCCTGACGCCCTGTGGTCTTTTCTAATTGGTTGCTTTTCTTCTTTTTGTTGTCTTTCATGCGCCGCGCGTTCTCGTGCCGGACGCTCTTCGGCGTCGTTGTTTTCCTTCTTCCACCTCGGCGCGCGTGCACTCAGTGTCATCTGTTCCTGACCGTCCCGATCACCGCACCGTGTCGCGCACCACACATCACAAACGGCAAGACACCTGGACCAGATGGCATCGGGACTGCCTTTTATAAGTTTTTCGAAACAGAAATTTCAGAAATGCTTCATCGTACCATAACGGAGGCATATGACGTCAAACAAATGTCCATGTCTTTTAGGAAAAGCCATATTATACTTATACCGAAAACTGAAGACCCTGAAACATTTTAGTCGGTAGAAAATTATAGGCCAATAAGTGTCACAAATGTGGATTACAAAGTGTATATGAAGGTTATTGCAAAAATACTTCAAACAGTAATTACCGATATTTTTGGTGCACACCAAACGTGTGGAATAAGAGGAAGAAGTATCTTTAACAATATTCATACGGCAAGAACAATTTTAGAGTGGTGTGATGCGTCATAGGGGGGGGGGGGGGCGGCCGTGTAGCCATGATTCAGTTAGATTTGGAAAAAAACATTTTACAGGGTGTGTCATAATATACATTTAAATAGCTGGATTACGTAAATGTAGGAGCGGTAATGAGAGACGGTGTAAAAATGGCATACAATAATTGCCAGGCTAAAATCGTAATGAGCAGGAAACTCGGCGAAGATATAGCTGTGCGTTCTAGTGTCCGTCAAGGATGTCCCGCCTCAGCCTTGTTCTTGCAATTTAATTAGAGCCCTTTTGTTTAAGAGTGTTGAGCAATGAAAAAATAACGGGTTACCAGTTTTTATCGCATGAAATAAAAGTTTTGGCCTATGGAGAAGATATGGCGATTTTTTGTGAAAAAAAAAACAGCATACAAGAGGCAGTCAGTGACGCAAGAGCCTCCTGTAGACTTACTGGAAGTGCCATTAGTTGGAAAAAGTGTCTAGGGTTTTGGCATGTGGAGTGGGATTCCAGGCCAGAACAGCTTGAGGGGATCAACTTTACCACTTCTCCGTCCAGGTATCTTGGCGTACCTTTAGGGTGTTATCAGGAAAATACCGAACAATGGACTGATGAAGTGGAACACGTTAGGGCACAGACAACAAAGTGGGATGGATGCGACCTATTGATATTTGGGCGCGCAACAGTTTGCAATGTCTTTCTCTTGGTGAAAGTTTTTTTATATGCTACAAGTCACATGTCGCGAACGTGTGTGCAAAAGATCCATAGAATTTTCGCTATCTTTTTCTGGAGATCGACTTGGGGGAGGACCGGCAGAATAAATCTGTTTCATTCTGTCAAGAAAGACGGGCTTGGCCTTTCACAACTATTTCGCGATATTTTTTCTTGCGTGATCAAAGTGATGGCTTTCTACGTACGGTCATGCAAGTGGGCCTGCGTGATGCACTACCACAGTACATTGCATCCTCATTTTGTGCACCGCATGTAGCGGCAAAACGATTTTTGAAAGAACTTGTTTTTGCTGCTTTTTTTCTCGAAGTGCATTTTTCTATAGATTATTTGTCATCAGTAAGCAAAAAACAATTCTATAAGGATTTAGTTGATGTGCTATGCCCTGTACCTTTATATCACGCAAAGTATGCATTAGGACCCGAACGGGATGTACTAAAACGTGTTAAAAATGCCTATTACAGCGTAAACTGAAACTTTTTCTTTTTACTGCACAGGGGCATGCTCCCTGTTAAACCATGGTTAAAAAAATGTATGCCTGCCTTTGGGTGTAACTTGTATGATATGTAACAAGCCGCAAACAATTGAACATATTTTCTTAGGTTGCTCTGATTCAATCTTCTTGTCGGCCGTCATACAGAGGACGCTTGAAAAGGATATTTTCATAACGCCATTTGGAATTCGGTGCTTGCCATTCGCTCAAACAGGGGACGTGCCATATGAGGTTATGATGTTAGTTACAATGCATAGTGTCTGCAAAACAAGAATGGATTTCAGACATGAGAATGTGGATCCCAAGCCAGCTAACCTATCTTTTGCTGAAAATATTTCATACGTTGGCGATGTGTTAAAGGCTCTTAACGAGCCACCTGAATGGTTGCCCATAATCTAAACGGTATTGGAGCTTAAAAACCTTTTTTAACCAAGCTACACGGGACGAGCTGAAAGTCCCGTTTTTAGTATGTACCGACATGTGTCCAGTTATGTTGAATTCAGAGTTACGAATTCTTGTGTGACGTGTAATAGACGAAATGCTGAAATAAAGAAAAACAGTCCACGTGGCCTAATGAATAAGGCGTCTGACTTTGCAAAAGATGATTGCAGGTTCGAGTCCTGTTCGAATCCCCCTTCTTCGTGTGTTGTTTTATTCGGCGCCGTCTTTGTAATCATGCTTAACTAACTAGCCCGCCAACACATGCTCTGTCGCAGACGTTCTTTGAACATATTTATTTACACCTTGAAGAATACATATTAAACTTTTGTGCACCGCCGAGGCGCACTTTTCCGCGTGGCCAATTGAGGCGCGCTCGTGCGCGCGAGAGGAGAAAGACTAACATGCGGGGAAACGCCTTCGAAAAGGACACTGGGACTAGAACAAAAGCACTCCAGACGCAAGCATATTGAGGCCATCGAATATAACGGTGTGTTACCAACTGGTATGAACAATATAGGGCGTGCCTTCCTTGAACATTTCCAAAAGCTTTTCGCCTTTAGGCCCGTCAACATGCAAACTTTCAACCACTTATTTTTGCAGGGAATGCCACAGCTGTCGAGTTAAGTTAAAGAAACGTTAGAAAGACGAATAACTGAACAGGAAGTGATAAAGTCCATCGAACACCTGAACCCTGGCAAGTCACCAGGTCCAGACGGTCTTTGTGCCGCTTGGTACAAATCGTTTAAAAGCCACCTAGTTCCTATCTTAACCGCAGTTTTCAACGAAGCGTACGAACTGAAAATACTTCCACCATCCTATGGCTAGTCCCATACAGTACTAATACCGAAAACAGAAGAGACCGAAAAGCTCAAGCCCCTGTCCTCCTACAGACCCATAGCGCTTACTAACCGCGACTACAAAATATTGATGAAGGTGTTGGCATGACGGGTCCGGTCAGTTTATTCAGGAAGTAGTCGGCCCACACCAGACGTGTGGTATTCGTGGAAGAACCATTTTCACTAACATCCATCAGATGAAGTGTGTGCTGGAGTGTTGTGACGCCATGTGCGATGCAGTAGTGATCCTGCAGCTAGACTTGAAGAAAGCGTTTGATTGTGTTTCTCACGAGATATTGCATACCGTCCTTGAACACGTTAATTTTTGCCACATAATCACTGAGGGGGTGACCATGGCGTACCGGAGTTGCTACAGGAGCCTTATAATTAATCAGACGTTGGGGGCCCCCATTAACGTTAAGCGCTCAGTTCGTCAGAGTTGTCCACTCAGTCCACTCCTGTTTTGTGTTTACATAGAAACGCTATGTCCGGTCATCATCGAATATGAATGCATTAAGGGGTTTAGTCTTCAAACCGTAGAGGTGAAGCTATTGGAATACGCCGACGATGTGGCTGTATGCTGTAAAGATAAGGAAAGTGTATTGCATACTCTCAGTATCGTCAGAAGGTTTCCTACAGTCACTAATAGCTTTGTGAACTAGCAGAAATGTTTGGGATTTTGAAATGGAAGATGGGCGTCTACACCAGACAACTTTTCTAACGTAAACTTTGGTCACGACGCCAGTTAAGTACCTTGGCGCACCCCTTGATGCCTACAAGGACAGTAGCGAGCACTGGAAAAAGCGGACAAAGGGACTAAAAGAAAAAGCCGACCGACGGAACGCCAGTCACTTGTCAATATTCGCGAGAGCTACAACATGCAACATGTTTCTCGTGGCAAAGATCAGGTACGTAATGCATCTCCTACAGTGCGCACGGATTAATGGGCAGAAACTGCACCGCGTCTTCGCTGTATTCGTGTGGGCATGGAGCTGGAAGTGATGCAGCCGAGATAATCGGCTGCATCAGTATGATAAGACTGCATCAGATAAGACATCAGATAAGACTGCATCAGATAAGACTGCATCAGGATGGCTGCATGGAGTTGGCGCGCCTCCTCTTGTGTCAACTAGTTAACAGGTTCTTCATTTTCTGAGACACAAATTACCCATTTCTACGCACCGTTATCCAAATGAGGTTGTCAGGATCACTTCCCGAATTCGTTGTAGGCACCGAAATATTGCCAGGACCATTTCGTGGTTTCTTTAGGGAAATAATTCAGAGTGTTTCTTTTTGGCGTGTTCGTTTTTCAAGTGCATATTTGTGGAGTGTAAAACGGAAAAAGTTATTTCGGGATTTATGTGACAGTGTTTTGCTGGTACATATGTACAGAGCCCCGTACAGTGGAGGCCCAGGCCTAGACGTATGGAAACGGGCGAAGAAGATGCCAGTTCAACCAGCCACTAAATCATTCTTCTTTAAATTACATACCGGTACTCTACCCATTAAAATCTTTCTTGAACAAAGTGGGTTCTAAATGCCATGGGGAACCCACTGCCTTATATGTAAAAAAACAGAAAGCATAGATCATCTCTTCATTCACTGTTGGGAAGGGGATTTTTCTGGGACGTGTTGCAAAGGAATCTAAAAAAGGAGCTACCCATATATCCCCACGTAATCAGGTTTCTACAAGTAAATGACGAGGAAAGTTTCCCGTACGACGTCATCATGCTTACGTGCCTTCACTGTTTATGGCGCGCAAGAATGGCGGGCTGCCATTGTGACCCGGGTGCTCGACCGGCGCGTGTGTACTTCCGAGAATGTATGTAGCGATATGTAGAAGTGCAGAAATTGCAACAGCCTGTTCCTGAGTGGCTTTGCAGGGTTGAACCCCTGACAGCACCCAAAGAAATTTAATACGACATTGTCATGCCACAGTAGCGGACGGCAACGAATGTGTACATTACTGTTTCTTGTTCGGTTTTAGTATTCATTATTTCTTTTACTTTCTTCTTTGTGCATATCATTTAAGGAGAGTGTTGGGGTTATATGTCGAGGACTGGCAATAAAGCAAAAAAAGAGAGTCCACGTGGCCTAACGGATAAGGCGTCTGACTTCGAATTTGACGATTGAGGTTCGAGTCCTTTCTCAGACGTTGTTTGAATATTTTTATTTACACCTTGAATAATACATATTAAACTGGTGTGCACTTCCGGCCGCCGAAGCGAACGGTTGTGCGATGACGAGCGCCGTAGGGACGGCTACAGCGGCTATTGCCAGCCGCGGCAACAGGAACTTTTCATCTGAAGGCTACGAGTTGATTTTGCCGAATTTGCCAACAGGTCGTTTCGTTTTTATTACAGTTTTCCTTCACGGAGATGTTCAAACGCGGCCTTACCGAGTCGAAGATTTTCGCGACGCGTTGTCTGGTTTGTCGCTGCTTCCTGAAGTGATCGCCTTAGGGTCGTATCGGATGAGCCACGTGTGGGCCGTAACTTTCAGTAATGCCGAAGCCGTGAAGAAGTTACTCACCGCGAGCGAATTGAAGGTCAAGGGCCGGCGCTGCGTCGTCATTGACCCCGGAAACCAAGATGTAAGGATGAAAGTGCACTGGCTGTTGCACAACGTTCCAGATGATGACGTGCGGGTGGCCTTCCTTCCTAATGGAAAAGTGACAGAAATTAGCGGAGAGTGGTGGCGAGTACACGGAATCACTGACAAGGGGTCCACAACCAGGTTGGTGTCCATGCTTCTCAAGACAGGCGTTAAGCTGGAAGACCTACCACACCAGCTGAACGTCGCAGGTGAACAAGCTTTGTTGGTCGTATCAGGCCGTGCGCCGATGTGCCTGCGCTGTCATGCAACGGGGCACATTCGCCGCGACTACCGGGTTCCAAAATGCACTGCCTGCCTTAGATTCGGACATGAAGCAGGTCAATGCCGTAAGACGTACGCCAGCGTCGCTGGGCCTACGAGTGGCGAGGATTCATCCGAACTTCTCATGGATGAAAACGACGCTAAAGAAGCTTCGAAGCCGCCAAAGGACACCATAGTCCGCGAAATGGTAACGCTGGAAGCCAACAAACCATTTTTGGAGCAAACCAACAGAGCGCGAACGGGATACCAAAGACCGGGCCGTGGAAAAAGCCACCGCATCGAAGGACGCCTGTCAACCTACCAGCGAGGACACTAAAGTGGAAGAAACCCTAAGAGACCTGCATGGACGTCGTTGAAAGCGTCAGTGGACAGCCCACTAAGCGGCCATTGGAGGAGAGCATCGAGAAGGCAGAGAAAGGAGGTGAAGAGACACAACCACCGTCGAAGGGACTCGGCTTAAGGCGGTCTTTATTGAAAGAGCGGCCGAATTTTTCCGCAGAGCGGCGGCCGGCGCAAGAACCTCCGTCTTGACGCCGTCTCTAGTCGCAGCGCAACCTTTGGGGTCTTCGGGAAGACGAGGGGACTCTGAGCGAACTCATTTGCAAGTGTCGTGAAACCTTCCGGTTAGAATATGCCTATAGCGCACATTGTGCTGCATACGTGATGTGTCTACAAGCTTCATCTTCGCTGTAAGTGTTATACTATGCTAATTTTTCAGATTGTAAAAGGGTACTGTAATGCGACCATTTTGCAGAATATATAAAAAGAAATGGCGTTAAAATCAGGCACAGCACTACGCATAGCGACGATAAATGTCAGAGGTCTGGCGTCTAGGAGACGTCAGTAGCAGCTTAGTCGCCTGCTGTTAGAAAATGAACTGGATATCGTAGCAGTTCAAGAGACAAAGGTAGAAACGCAGGAACAAAGTGATCGCATGGTATCACCTTTTAGAAATCGGTACAATGTTGCCATAAATCATGCACTAGGTTTTTCAGCAAGTTGTGCGTTATTTCTTCAACATTCTATTGGGATTGTTGAGGAATTGAGGAATGTTTGAGTGTCAGTAAATGTTGTCGTTATATTGTTTGTGATGTCACCTTGGCAATGAAAAATTGGAGGGTGATTAACGTGTACGCACCAAACAAGGAACACGACCGGCGAGTGTTCTTTGAGGGAATGGAAAATCACTTGCTATGCGATAAGCTAGTGATCTTACTCGGTGATTTCAACTGTGTTTGTGAACCAGAAGATAGAGTGAAGAAACGACCTATTCGAGATAAAAGTGAAATATTTTTAAGCGCAATAGTGGATGGACACAAATTAGGTGACGTGGGTTCTTTGTTTTCACGTAAATTCCCCTAGTTCACTCATTTTCAAAGAAATAGCCACGCTAGACTAGATAGAGCTTATATATCGACAGCTCTTCTACCTTCGTGCAGTAATTACACAGTCAATCATGTTTCTTTGAGCGACCACAGCTTAGTGTCTTTCTTGCTTGGAGCAGAAAAAAGAAAAAAGTACATTTAATTGGCAGCTCTGGAAACTTAATGACAATGTGTTGGATGACAAACCTTTCATAGATCACGCAATGGAAAACCTTAATGATTTACTTGAAGATCACCAGAACATAATTGGCAGATGGGAGAGTGTCAAACAAAAAAGAACGATTAAGGCGATAGAACGGGCTTCTGCACTTAAGCACAGTAAAATAAAACACGAAAAAGAACTGCAAGCCCAGTTATACTTCTTGATCAGCCAAGAAAGTGTTACCCCCGGCCTGCGCAGTAAAGAAATTCGAGACGTCAAGCGACAACTTGAGCGTATCGATGTCGAAAATTATAGAGGAGCAGTGATACGGGCTCGCGCAGAGCATTTGTGGATGGGTGAAACGCCCACCAAACGCACCTTTAGTGACGAAAAAAGGTACGCGACCAAAAAAGAAATCAAAGAAATAAGGTACCGAGGTGCAGTCACCGATAAGAAAAGTAATATAGAAGATGCTTTCGTAGAGCACTTTCGGAAATTGTTTGGTGAAAGGAAAGAAGTAAACAAGGGATTTGGAAACGCTTTTCTTCCACTTATGCCGCAACTAGATGAGAATGCAAAATCAGTCCTAGAAGCCTTAATTACATTAAAAGCAATTGAAGAATCAATCGATGATTTGAACCTCGGAAAGTCGCCTGGTCCCGATGGACTGGGTTCAGCGTTTTATAAGAAATTTAAAACTCCTATAGCCAAGGCATTGCATGCGGTAATACAAGAGGAGAGCTTCCCCTTTCCTTCCGTCAATCACATATCATTCTAATTCCTAAAACGGACGACCGCCTTAAGCAATTATTGGTAGGCTCTTACCGGCCAATTACCCTCTCTAACATAGATTACAAGATATTCATGAAGGTCTTGGTAACAAGATTACAAGGTTTTATTAAGGATATAATCGGACCACACTAGACGTGTGGAATTAAAGGTAGGAGCATAACGACGAACATTCATACAGCAAGAAATATTTTAGAGTGTTGTGATGTTTTTTCCAACCACGTGGCAATGCTCCAAATAGATCTGGAAAAAGCTTTCGGCCTTGTTACGCATGAAATATTGTTTGCCATTATGGAATATGTAAATGTAGGGAAAATAATACTGGAAGGTGTAAAAATGTCGTACACTGCATGCTCTGCCTCAATTATAATTAACAAACAAGTCAGCAAAAGCATCCATGTCGTCTCTTCAGTGAAACAAGGCTGTCCTCTGTCGTCACTACTTTTTAGCATTTATTTAGAGCCATTTTGTTTAAAGATTATTCAAAATGAGGAGAAAAGAGTCAAAGTATTATTTCACGCCGACGACATAGCTGTTTTCCGTACCGATAGAGAAAGTGTAACAAATGCGATAAAAGATGCCACAGCTTTCTGTCAATACACAGGGAGCAGAATAAACTGGAATAAATGTCAGGGTTTCTGGCATGGTGAATGGGATAATGTGCCTGTCACGTACGCCAACATTCAGTGGACGACTACTCCAAGTAAATACCTAGGCGTACCTCTACAACATTACAAGGATACACAAGAATACTGGAAAGAACAGACAGACAAGGCTCGAGAGAAAACACAAAAATGGGGAGGACGAGACCTATCAATTTTTTCCCGTGCCACAGTGTGTAACATTTTTATTATTGCTCGAGTATGGTATGTTTTGCAAGCGTTGCACATGTCGCTCATGAGTATTCAACGACCGCATAGAGTGTTTGCTGTTTTTGTATGGAACTCATCATGGGAAAGGGTGAGCCGCACAAATTTGTTCCTTTCAGTGCAATCGGGAGGACTGGGTTTGATTCATTTGTTCGTGAGACAAATTGTCTCTAGGCTCGTATATTATCGCAATCGAAGAAATCCTTTTTTAAGAAGTGTTATGCAAGTGAGATTGGCGAACGCATTGCCAGATGTCATTGTGTCATCATGCGCCCATATGCAGCGCCATGTCCGTGGATACATGCATGAAATTGTTGCGGCTGTCCAGTTTCTAAAAGTAAGATTTTCAATGGAATATCGCAGCGACGTCAAGAGAAAACACCTCTACAAAGACCTAATTGATGTGATGATGCCTGTTCCCTTGTATCGAAGGATGTACAATCCTGGGCCAGGCAGCAATGTGTTAAAAAGGGTTAAAAGAATGACTATCCGATAGTCAGTCAAAACATTCTTTTTCATGCTCCATAGTGGCACACTCTCTACAATACCGCGGCTAAAGGAAAAAGGGTTGTTGGTACCATGGTCGGTAGTCTGTGTAGTATGCAAAAGACCTGGAACAATCGAGCACACGTTTCTTGATTGTTGCTTTGCCGTATTCCTATGGGACATCTTGCAAAGAACCCTGAAAAAGAAACTGCCGCTTACACCCTACGGCATTCGATTTTTTCCGGTCGAAAGCGAAGGTGCGCCGTACGATATGCTAATGATTCTAGTGATGCACAGTGTTTGGAAAACCAGAATATCAGTGCGTAATGCGGACCTCAACGCGAGGTCAGCCCGGGACAACTTCAACGAAAGCATCGCATATTTACGAGATGTGTACAAACAGAAGGAAGAAAAGCCAGATTGGTGTGTTTACCTGGGCGAACTGCAGACCGTAAAGCGTTTTTAACCCACTTATGCTAGCCAGACACAAGCTAGCATTTTTAATGTTAAGTTATAATGTTGTTTTTCCACTGTATTGTGCCAAGTTGGCAATTACGAAAAAAAGAAAGTCCGCGTGGCTTAATGGATAAGGCGTCTGACTTCGGATCAGAAGATTGCAGGTTCGAGTACTGTCGCGGACGTTCTTTGAATGTTTTTATTTACACCTTGAAGAATACATATTAAACTGGTGTGCACCGCCGAGGCACACTTGTCCGCGTTGCTTGATTCTGCTTCCGGCCACCGAGCGTGACGGACGCATGATGACGGGCTGCGTTGGAGCGCCTTCAGCAGCCTTTTCTGGCCGCGGAAACAGGACGATGGAACAGGAGGGCACCTACCAAGTTGTTCTGCCAGGTCTGCCAACAGGTTGTTATGTTTTAAATACAGTTTTTTTGCACGCTGATATTACGGCGCGACCGTACCTGATTGAAGATTTCCGTGACGCATTGGCACAGCATTCGCTTGTTCCGGATGTTATCGCCCTGGGGGCGTATCGCATGAGCCATGTCTGGCCTATCACTTTCAAGGACGCGGACGCGGTGAAGAAGATCTCGAGCATCGGGGAGCTGCGTGTAAAAACCGGCGCTGCCTGGTGATTGACCCGGCGAACCAGGACGTTCGACAGAAGCTCCACTGGCTTCTACACAATGTGCCCGATGAGCACGTGCGTGTCGCCTTTGCGCCCTATGGAAAAGTTACCGAAGTAGGCCGGCAGCGCTGGCGTGTGCAAGGTATGACAGAGAAGGGCTCAACTACCCGGCTCGTCACCCTCAAGTTGAAAGCGGGCGTGAAGTTAGATGACTTGCCGCACCAGCTGAGCGTTGGCAGTGAGTTGGCGCTTGTTGTGGTACCAGGCAAACCCCCACTGTGCCTTCGGTGTCGTGGTACGGGCCACATCCGCAAGGAATGTCGAGCCCCGCGTTGCAGAATCTGCCGACGCTACGGGCACGAAGAAGACCAGTGTACTCGCACTTACGCGAGTATTGCAGGTCCGGGAACCGGCGAGGACTCTGTTGAGATGCTCATGGACAAGACGGATGCGGAGGAAGCAGACCGCGCAGGTGGAGAACCACAGCGCGATACTCAGCCATCGTTCACGACTCTGGTAAAGCAGAAGGCGGGGCCCTCCCGCACCACAGACGGTAGTGTACAGGCGCAGCATAAGCCTGAACTGGATGACATTGACAAAGCGAATGAGGCGGCGAAAGCCACGGTTGCCGAATAAAGCAACCTGGAGACCCCCGGCATTGATACCATGGAGATGAACCAGGAAGCGGCGAGCATCATGGCTGGGAAACGTCCGCATGAAGAAAGCGTCGACGTGAAGCTGCAGCCTAGCGGTGGCGCTGATGAGCCTCCACCGAGGACAGGGGGATTGAGACGCTCGACTTTAAAACCGCGGCCGAACCTTCCAGCCGACACGCGGAAGGCGGGGAAACCGCCTCCGTAGTAGCACATGGTCCTGGTTGGTGTCAGCGCCGGTTGTGTTGGTCGACCGGTGTCAAGAGGTCCTGGCAGTCATGAGAAAGGCTACGTCAACCATGAAGGTAGGCACCATGCGGATAGAGGCCTTTCTTCTTCTAAGACATGCCTTTAATCTTATTGCTCCACTTCGAGTTGCGACCTTGAATGTCAGAGGGCTGGGAGCAAGAGGGCGACAATACCAGCTTAATCGCCTTCTTCTGGAAAACGATATTGATATAATTGCTATACAAGAGTCGAAAATAGAGAGTCAAGAGCACACTGACCGCATGGTGCCTTCCTTTCAAGCAAACTTTCATGTGTGCGTCTGTCATTCTGTTTGGACGTCGGGTGGGTGCCTTGTATACATCCGTAAGACGTTAAGAGTGAACGTAGAGTCTGTATTTGCATGCCCAAGTGGTCGCCTTTTGATTGCTGATTTCACATTTTCGAATTTATGGTGGCGAATTGTTTGTGTATATGCTCCTAATGTAGAAAGCGAGCGTAAAATTTTCGTTGAATCCCTTGAGCCATGGTTGAAAGGCGACAAGTTTTTGCTTGTACTGGGAGACTTCAACTATGTGTGTGCCGCAGTTGACAGAGTGAAATGTAGGCCACTGAGAGACAAGAGCTCTGAAGTTTCGAATACTTTTGTGCATGAGTATGGTCTCGAGGATGTTGGCAATGTGTTTTCCAATGGGACCTACCCTGAATACACGCACTTTCAGCGGGAGAGCCATGCGAGACTAGACAGGAAGTATGTATCGGGCGAACTTATGCCGCTATGCTCAAGTTTTGACGTTAAACCTGTGCCTTTCAGTGATCATTGCCTCGTGAGCATGACTTTAGGAATGAAGGGCAGGAAATTAACTGGCACTCATGGAAACTGAACACAAAGCTTTTGGAGGATGAAGGGTTCATTATGTTATGCAAGTAAAGACCAAGCTAGACAAACTGCTAGACGCGCAGCCAGCCAGTTTTGCAACTGAATGGGAGGACTTGAAAGAGTGTGTAAAAATGAAAGCAATAGAAAACAGTAGCGTGGCTCGTTATAAAGAGAAAGAAAAAGAAAAAGAATTGAACGGGCAACTTGAATGGATGCTCAGCATGGAAAGTAGCGCGCCGGGAACTTTCACGAAAGAAATACGGGAAGTGAAATGCCAGCTCGAAAGAATTGACGCTGACAGGCATAGGGCCGCCGTCATACGCGCAAGGTCTGAAAAATTGTGGGCTCGCGAAACGCCGACAAAACGAGCGCTATCAGACGAGAAAAGATACGCTTGCCAGAAAGAAATTAGGAGCATCCGATATGACGGCCGGACATCGGAAGATGCGAGAGACATTCAGAGCGCTATAGCCGAACATTTCACAGAACTTCTTAGCAATAAGCTCGACAACATAGAAGGCTTCCATGTAGACTTTTTGAGGTTGGTGGCAAGACTAGATGATGAAATTAAGGACCGTCTTGAACTGCCTGTAACTTTACAGGAGATAGAAAAAGCAATAGATGACCTACCATCTGGGAAAGCTCCTGGGCCAGATGGGCTATGTGCGGCCTTTTATAAAACCTTTAAGATTTCTGTTGCACAGTGCATGCTCCATGTGATAACTGAGGCTTACGAACGCAAACAGGTTCCATTGTCTTTCAATACGTCCCACATCGTTCTAATCCCAAAGACTGATGATCCGGAAGAACGACTGTTGGTGGGGTCATAGCGACCGATTAGTCTCACCAACGTCGACTACAATGGATTTATGAAGGTTTTAACAAAGAGACTGCAGTCTGTAATCACGAAATTGGTAGGGTCTCACCACACATGTGGAATTAAAGGACGTAGCATAGCCACAAATATACATGTCGCACGCAGCGTATTACAGTGTGTTGATGCAGTTGGTGGTCAGATAGCAATGATGCAGCTCGAATTGGCAAAAGACTTTGACCGCGTCTCCCACGAAATTCTTTTTTCCATCCTGGAACATTCCAAACGACGTGACGTTATATTAGAGGGCGTAAAAATGGCCTGCAAGAACTGTACGACCCGCATTATAATTAATGGCGATCTCACTGACAAACTTGCTGTACGTTCTTTAGTAAGACAGGGATGCCCGCATTCCCACTTGCTTGTTGCAGTGTGTGTAGAGCCACTATGCCTGGCAATTATCAACTCTGACCGAATTTCAGGTTACAGACTGCAGTCATCACGCGTGAAAGTACTCGCGTATGCTGACGATATAGCGGTGTTTTGCGCTGATAGACAGAGCATCTGTGAAGTAACGAGTGTGGTCGAAAAATTCTGCGCTCAGACCGGAAGTCAGATGAATAGGGGCAAAAGTTCCGGTTTTTGGCATGGCAAACGGGACGTAACACCGGGTTGTTTTTCCCGGCTTCGATGGTCCACCTTACCAACGCGGTATCTAGGACTGCCCCTAGATTGTTATCAGGATCCCACCTCGTACTGGAAAGAAGAAACTTTGAGAATGAAAGAGAAAGTGGTGGCGTGGCAAGGACGACAGCTCTCAATGTTTTCCCGTGCCTATATCTGCAATGTCTTTCTGGTTTCGAAGCTGTGGTATGTCATGAATGTGCTGTGTGCGACACGAACAGCTATTCAAAAAATGCATCGTGTTCTTGCTGTTTTTATTTGGACGTCCACCTGGGAAAGAACCAGCCGAACTAACCTGTTTGTTTGAGTTAAAGGAGGAGGGCTTGGCCTGGTGCATCTTTTTTTGCGACAAGTGGTCTCGCGATTTATGTTTTTTACGTGCTCAAAGTGATCCATTTCTAAGAACTGTTATGCAAGTGCGCCTAGAGACTGCTCCCTGGAAGGGTAGTCTCCTGTGATAACATGTGTGGTGCTGTGGCAGGATACTTGCGCGAGGTTGTTCTTTCGTGTAAGATGTTGGAAGTACGTTTCAGCCGTGAATACCTATGCAATATTAATAAGAAAAAGCTGTACAAAGCGCTGGTCGACGTGATGTTGCCGGTACCCATTTATCGGACACCCAACTTTGGAGGCCCAGGGCAAGATATATTTAAAAGAGTTAAGAACATGCCCGTTCGACCTGCGGTCAAAACCTTTTTCTTTAAACTGCATTCTAGTACGCTGCCTCTTAAAACCTGGCTGCATGATAAGGGGCAATTCGTGCCATGGACAACAAACTGTCTCTTATGCAGGAAGCCCGAGACAGTGGAGCATGTTTTCCTAGAATGCTGGGATCCAATTTTTTATTGGGATGTCCTTCAGAGCACGATTAAAAAGGAACTCCCTTTAAATCCCTACGGCATCCGGTACCTACCGATGGAAAGTGAAGAAGTGCCCTACGATTTAATCATGCTTCTTGGCCTCCACAGTTTGTGAAAAACGCGAATGCAGGTACGACATGCTGATATTAATACTAGATCCACACGTGAAAACTTCATCGAAAGTGTTCTATATCTTCGAGAATGTTTCAAGGCGCAGACTGATCCACCAGAGTGGATACCACTACTTGATGAATTAGTACATTTGAAAAGATTTTAGCACCACTCGTGTCAGCCCAAGTGTGGCTGAAGTGTTTTATCATTCGTTTAATTGTATTATGCGTCCAAGATGGTAATAAAGAAAAAAAAAGAAAAAGTCCGCGTGGCTTAATGGATAAGGCGTCTGACTTCGGATCAGAAGAGTGCAGGTTCGAGTACTGTCGCGGACTTTGTTTGAATATCTTTATTTACACCTTGAAGAATACATATTAAACTGGTGTGCGCCGCCGAGGCACACTTGTCCGCGTGGCTTAATGGATAAGGCGTCAGACTTCGGATCAGAAGATTGCAGGTTCGAGTACTGTCGCGGACGTTGTTTGAATATCTTTATTTACACCTTGAAGAATACATATTAAACTGGTGTGCACCGCCGAGGCACACTTGTCTGCGTGGCTTAATGGATAAGGCGTCTGACTTCGGATCAGAAGATGGCAGGTTCGAGTAGTGTCGCGGACGTTGTTTGAATATTTTTATTTCATCATCATCACCAGCCTGGTTACGCCCACTGCAGGGCAAAGGCCTCTCCCATACTTCTCGAGCAACCCCGGTCATGTACTGATTGTGGCCATGCCGTCCCTGCAAACTTCTTAATCTCATCCGCCTACCTAACTTTCTGCCGCCCTCTGCTACGCTTCCCTTCTCTTGGGAACCAATCCGTAACCCTTAATGACCATCGGTTATATTCCCTTCTCATTACATGTCCTGCCCATGCCCATTTCTTTTTCTTGATTTCAACTAAGATGTCATTAACTCGCGTTTGTTCCCTCACCCAATCTGCTCTTTTCTTATCCCTTGACGGTACACCTATCATTATTCTTTCCATGGCTCGTTGCGTCGTCCTCAATTTGAGTAGAACCCTTTTCGTAAGCCTCCCGGTTTCTGCCCCGTACTGGTAAGGCACAGCTATTGTATACTTTTCTCTTGAGGGATAATGGCAACCTGCTGTTCATGATCTGAGAATGCCTGCCAAACGCACCCCAGCCCATTCTTATTCTTCTGATTATTTCCGTCTCGTGATCCGGATCCGCCGTCACTACCTGCCCTAAGTAGATGTATTCCCTTAAGACTTCCAGTGTCTCACTGCCTATTCTAAATTGCTATTCTCTTCCGAGACTGTTAAACATTACTTTAGTTTTCTGCAGATTAATTTTTAGACCCACTCTTCTGCTTTGCCACTCGAGGTCAGTGAGCATGCATTGCAATTGGTCCCCTGAGTTACTAAGGAAGGCAATATCATCAGCGAATCGCAAGTTACGAAGGTATTCTCCATTAGCTCTGGTCCCCAATTCTTCCCAATCCAGGTCTCTGAATAGCTCCTGTAAATACGCTGTGAATAGCATTGGATAGATATTCCACCCATTTATCTATCACTTGATTGATAGTGTGAATAGGGTCTATTGTTGAGTAGCCTTTACGAAATCCTGCCTGGTCGTTTGGTTGATAGAAGTCTAAGGTGCCCCTGATTTTATTTGCGATTACCGTAGTGAATACTTTGTAGGCAATGGACAGTAAGCTGATCGGTCCATCATTTTTCAAATGTTTTGCGTCTCTTTTATTATGGATTGAGATTATGTTAGCGTTCTTCCAAGATTCCGGTACGCTCGAACTCATGAGGCATTGCGTATACAGGGTGGCCAGTTTTTCTAGAACAATCGGCCAACCATCCTTCCACAAATCTGATGTTACCTGATCCACCCTAGCACTCCCTCCCTTTTTAGCCCTGTATATGCTTCTTTCGGCCTCCTAACTTCACTGAGCCATATTATATCCCATTTACTGCCCTCTAATTCCTCCAATAGCATTACTAGACTCGCCTTACTAGATAACGATCTAGCGTTAAACGTTGCCAGGTTCATATTCCAATGGCGGCCTGTCCGGAGCCAGTGATTCTTAGCACCCTCTGCTGCGTCGCAGGTCTGACCGCCGCCGCGGTCAGTTGCTTTGCAGCTGCTGGGGACTGAGGGCCGGGGTTTGATTGTTGTGTTCATATAGGAGGTTGTGGCCAGGTACTGCACCAGGGTGGCGAATCCTGCTCTGGTGAGGGAGTGCGTTACTGGTTCTGCTCACCGGGATCAGGCCACACTCCAGGCCTGTTTCTGCAATTTTATCCACACGCGGATTTTTTTTAATCCGGTGGAAAATTGCCGGCACCGGGATTTGAACCACGGACCTCTTGCACGCGAGGCGGGTGTTCTACCTCTACGCCACCGCCATTTTCTACCTCTACGCTACGCCATTTTTATTTACACCGTGATGAATACATAATAAACTGGTGTGCACCGCCGAGGCACACTTGTCCGCGTGGCTTAATCATTCTACTTCCGGCCACCGAGCGTGACGGACGGCGAATCATGATCTCCAGTGGAGCGGTGACAGCGGCCTTTGTTGGCCACGGAAACAGGTGGAACAGCGATGACGACGCAGACTATCAGATTATTTTGCCTCCACTGCCAAAGGGGCGCGTCGTGCTAAACACCATGTTTTTGCACGGCGACGTGCGAGCTAGACCCTACAAAGTAGAAGATTTCCGGGACGCTCTTGGCCGAACAGGATTGCTGCCGGAAGTGCTTGCCCTGGGGGCCTACCAGATTAACCGCGTCTGGGCTGTGACAATGAACACCGCGGACGCCACGAAAGGGATGCTGGAGGTCAAGGAGTTGAACGTAAAGGGCTGGAGCTGCATCCTGGTCGACCCTCAAGACCAGCAGGTGCGGCTGCGTCTTCATTGGTTAATACATGGTGTGGCCGATGAAGATGTAAGAACGGCATTGGCGGCTTTCGGTAAAGCCGTACAAGTCACCCGAGAGCGATGGCGCGTTCAGGGCATCAACGACAAGGGGACGACTACCCAGTCCGTCTTGGTCAAGCTCAACAGCGGCGTCAAGGTGGAAGATCTCCCGCACAAAATTAGGGTCGCCGGTGAGCTGGCCCTAGTCGTCGTTCATGGCAGGCCAATGCAGTGCTTGCGCTGTCAAGGCACTGGTCATGTAGGACGAGACTGCAAGGTTCCCCGGTGATCGCAGTGCCGTCGGTTTGGGCACGCCGAGGACCAGCGCCTACGTACATACGGCTCTATGACTGGGCTAGCCGAAGGCAACGACACAGCAAGGTTGGTAATGGATGCGGCTGAGGCCAAAGACGCGGCGAAAGGGGCAGGAGACCAGGCAACCCCATGTGCTGTAGGCCGTGCGCTTGCACCTGATGCGGGCACGGGGACGTCACCGGACAGGGAAAACTCTACGGAAGGTGCGGAAAAAAAGCCAACAGAAGAGACCAAGGAACAAAGCAAGAGCAGCCTAACGGAAGCCAGCGAGCAAATGAAGACAGCTGAGGACCAGTCGGAGCAGAACGACCCTATGAGCAGCAATGTCGAAGCCTCGGTCAAACGGCCTCTTGAGAAGGCTGCAGACAGCAGCGCAGCGAACCAAGGAAGTGGGGAAGACGGGCCGCCTTCGAAGACGCCAACGGGCAGGCGCAGCAGCTACAAGCCGCGACCGAACACCGCTAACGCAGACAAGAAGTCCGAGAAGAAGCCGCCAGCGCTCTCCAGTGGTACCGGTCCACCGGGCGGCTCCGGGGGCGTCTAGCTGTGTGCTAGGCGCTAAAGGTAAACACCATGCTCCGGGCCAAATCTTTCCACTAGACCTATAATCATGGCTCCCAACCCGTCGCTTAGATTGGCCACGCTAAACGTTCGAGGTCTGGCCGCCAAGCGAAAGCAGAGCCAAGTGTGTAGGCTGCTGGTGGACTATGACCTTGACGTGTTAGCCGTGCAAGAGACAAAAGTAGATGGTGATGAAGAGACCCGCAGCATGGTGCAGCGGTTAACGCCACGGTACTACGCGGTAGTGAGGCACGCTTTAGGGACGTCGGCGGGCTGCGTGCTGTTTGTTAGAAAATTACCCGGTATAACGGTGCAAGGTTTTTATTCATGTCCATCTGGTAGATTAGTTTTCTGTGATTTTGCTTTGCATGGAATTGAATGGCGGGTGGTATGTATGTATGCACCAAATGCGTTGGAGGAGCGGGCTTTGCATTTTTTCATATTAAAAGAGTATGTATCGTCTGAAAAGCAGATGGTGCTGTTAGGTGATTTTAATCGTGTTCTCAGTGCCCGAGATCGGTCTAATGGACGATTAAGGAGCGATAAAAGTAGGGATGTTTTGAACGAGATAATTACTGAATGCGAATTAGCGGATGTGGTGGAATGTATGATAGGGACGCCAGATGTGCGTTTCACGCACTTTCAAGAAAATAGCCGTGCGCGCTTAGATAGTATTTACTTGTCGCTTCAAGCAATACCAATGTGTAATAGTTACAGTGTATATGCTATTTCCTTCACTGATCATTGTCTGGTTAAATGTGACATAGGAAGGAGGAAAAAAGGCGGAAGCTTCTCTTGGGAGCTGTGGAAAATGAATACGAACTTTACTGACGAAAGTTTCGGAGAATATGTATCGGACTGCATCAAAAAAATTCTTATGAGCGGCGAGGGTGAATTTAAAGATCGATGGGAAGAGTTTAAACAGTGCATTAAAATGAAAGCCATCTATCGTTCCTTCGCAATAATGCATGAAACAAAAAAGAAAGAGAAGGAACTGAGAATAATCTTGGAAAAGCTGACAGAACTGGAGTGCCGAGAACCGGGAGCATGCAAAAGCGACATACGGAATATTAAACAGAAACTTGAACTGCGTGATGGGGAGCGATAATGCGGAGCGATAGTTTGTGCTCGAGCCGAATCCTTTGCGATAGGCGAGGTACCCACAAAAAGGGCGCTCGGACTGGAAAAATCGCACGCTCGACGTAATCATATTGACGTGATCGAGATGGGTGGTAACGAAGTTACACATAATGATGGTATCGCACGCGCAATTTTTGAACACTACGAAAATCTGTTCGCATTTAGGCAGGTGGACATAGAACGGTTTAAGACGAACTTCTTGAAAAGAATGCCTCAACTGACTGAAGAAGGAAAAGTTGCATTAGAAACGCCGATAACTGTTTTTGAAGTGGAACGCGCAATTGACAATTTGAATCCTGGCAAGTCACCGGGCCCTGATGGGCTTTGCGCTCTGTGGTACAAGCGGTTTAAGAAGGAATTGTCAGCAGTACTTGTAGCAATTTTTAACGAAGCGTACGATGGTAAGGCGTTACCGCCATCTTTCGGTCAATCACACACGGTGTTGATTCCGAAGACAGAGGATGTATATAAGTTGAAAAGTGTGACATCATAGAGACCAATAGAACTCACAAATGTAGACTATCAGATACTAATGAAAGTCTTAGCAGCTAGACTTCAGTCGGTTGTTAAAGACATAGTTGGCCTACACCAGACGTGTGGAAATAAGGGTCCCACTATAGCGACGAATTTTCACAAGATGCGCTCAGTTCTTGAATGTAGTGACTCCCTTGAAGCGTGTGTAGCCATACTTCAGTTGGATCTGGAGAAGGCATTTGATTGCGTAGCGCATGCTATTTTGTTTGCAATGTTGGAACATTAATGTCGGATCTGTCATCTCGGATGGTGTAGCTCTGCCGTATCGGAAATGCTCTACCAGACTAATTATTAACAAAGAATTGGGGGGCCCCCATTAAAGTGCAGCGTTCCGTGCGTCAAGGCTGTCCGATCAGTCCACTTTTGTTTTGTATATATATTGAAATCTTATGTTTGTCAATAATTGAAAATAATTCTATTCGTGGTTTTCGTTTACAATCTTCAGAGGTAAGACTCCTCGCATATGCCGATGATGTGGCGGTATGTTGTGCTGACTACGAAGGCATTGAAGAAACCATTTTAAGTGTTAAATTCTTCAGCGACGTTACAGGAAGTCGAGTATACTGGGGAAGGTGTCTGGGGTTTTGGCACGGCGTGTGGCCGTTCACCCCGGGCATTTTTGCCAATGTTGTATTGCAGAAAACGCCTGTGAAGTACCTTGGTGTACCACTTGAGCTATACAAAAATAATAATGACTATTGGCAGCAACAAGCAGAACTCTTACGCGAAAAGGCGAATGCTTGGAGGGCGAATTATCTCTCCATGTTGGCGAGGGCAACCGTGTGTAACATGTTTTTTGTGGCTAAACTATGGTATTTGATACAAGTGATGCACTGTTCGAGGGTAAATGTGCAGAAACTTCATAGGGTTTTCGCGGCCTTTGTGTGGGGATCTACGTGGGAAAGGTGCTGTCGCACAAATTTGTTCAGGAGTGTAAAGTTTGGGAGACTTGGACTGGCACACCTTTTTCTCAAACAATTACTTAATAGATTTTTATTTTTTCGCGAGGTCAGCGACCCATTTCTGCAAACGGTGTGCCAGGCCAGATTAGGACGACTGCTACCTGAATATGTTATTAGCACGGAAGTCCTGATAGGGACGGCACAAGGTTATTTTCGGGAAGTAGTAGCGAGTGTGCGATTTTTGAGTGTGCGTTTTTCTATTGATTATTTATATTCTGTTAAAAAGAGGAAACTGTATAAAGACTTATGTGATATAGTGTTGCCAATCCCATTGTACAGGGAGATATACAGTGCAGGCCTGGGTCGGAACGTACTCAAACGGGTTAAAAGAATGCAAGTAGCACCAAGTGCAAAAACTTTCTTTTTCAAACTGCAAACCGGAACTCTCCCTGTAAGAACCTTGTTAGAGGAGCGTGGGGTTTATATGCCATGGGGGTCTCACTGCATTATTTGCAAAAAGCCGGAAATGATCGACCACGTTTTCCTTCAATGTTGGGAAGCGTTGTTCTTCTGGGATGTGTTGCAGAGGACAGTCAAAAAAGAATTCCCACTAGACACGCATGAAATTAGGTACCTTGCGATAGCCAACGAAGAAGGAGTACCTTTCGCTCTAATCATGCTGAAAGGCCTGCACAGTATATGGCGCTCAAGAATGGCTGGCTTCCACTGTGAACCCGATGCAAGACCAGCAAGGCTGTACTTTCGAGAGAGCATTGCTCGGTTATTAGAAGTTGAAAAAACAAAAGAATGTCTTTCTCCCTGAGTAGCCCGGGTAGAACCCTTAGTCACACTAAGGGAATTTTAAGTGACAATGTCAGTCACAACACGACTGATGGCTTTTCGCTCAATGTGTTGACAAATTGTATTGTAACCCCGCCTTGACTTTTCATGTGTTGTAAGTGTATTGTTGTTGCAAAGCCGGTAATAAAGAAAAAAAAGTCCGCGTGGCTTAATGGATAAGGCGTCTGAGTTAGGATCAGAAGATTGGAGGTTCGAGTACTGTCGCGGACGTTGTTTGAATATTTTTATTTACACCTTGAAGAATACATATTAAACTGGTGTGCACCGCCGAGGCCCACTTGTCCACGTGGCTTAGATTCCACTTCCGGCCACCGAGCGTGACGGACTTGTAAATTATGGGCTCCGAAGAAGCGGCTTCAGCGGCCCTGACGGGCCGCGGTAACAGGATTTCTGCCTCGGATGACGAGTATCAAGTTGTTTTGCCTAGTCTGCCAACAGGGTGTTTTGTTTTGAATACGGTTTTTCTACACTGTGATATCAGGGCCCGCCCATACCAGGTGGAAGATTTTCGGGATGCGCTCGCTCAGTTATCGCTCCTGCCGGAAATGGCTGCTCTCGGGGCCTATACCGTATGAGGCATGTGTGGGCCGTGACCTTCAAGGACAGCGACGCGGTGAAAAAGATCGTCAGCGTTGGAGAGCTGCAGGTCAAAAAGGGCCGGTGTCTCGTCATCAACCCCGCCAATCAGGACGTACGCCTGAAAGTGCATTGGCTGATGCCCAGCGTTCCTGACGAAGACGTACGTTTTGCCTTCGCGCCGTTTGGAAAGGTCACCGACGTCGTCCGCGAGCGCTGGCGGGTTCACGGCGTGGCTGATAAGAACTCAACAACAAGGCTGGTAACGCTGAAGTTGAAGCCGGGCGTAAAGCTCGAAGACCTTCCGCATCAGGTGAGCGTCGCCGGGGAACTGGCTCTCGTGGTTGTGCCGGGCAGGGCTCCTGTCTGCCTACGCGGCCGCTGCACGGGCCACATTCGTCCGAGTGCCGTATTCCGTGGTGTGGTGCCTGCCGACGCTTCGGTCATGAGGACAGCCAGTGCGAGCGCACGTACGCTAGCGTGACGGGGCCCGTGGGCAACGAGGAAAACTCCGCCGTACTCATGGACGAGGCGGACATGGAAGACACGTCGTCCGTGGCGGGTGAAGCAGCTTACGTCCTGGCAAAGCCGGCGGTGCGGCTTGAACAAGAGGAGAAACACGTCGCTCAGTCTGTTGTCACAGGACACCAACAAGCGACTGCAGAGGGCACCGCGGCCATGCCGAATGCTGAAGTGAAAACCCCACCTGAGACGGAGGTGACCTCCCGCCTCGTTGAACCTGAAGGCATGGACAGCCTTACCGGCCCAACTACCCAACCGACGGGGAAACGGCCCCACAACCAGACCGTTAGCCGGACGGAGAAACAGGACGGCAGCGGCGGAGACGAGCCACCGACCAAAGCGCCAGGTATAAGAGGGTCGACCTTGAAGCTGCGGCCGAACATTAAGTTCGATCCACGGCAGGTGGGTAAACCGCCTCCGTAATTCCGTGCTGTCTAGTCCGAGTGGGGTTGGGGGGTTGGTGAGGGCAATGGCCGTCATCCTGAGCGCTAGTTTTTCAGAACCTTGCCAGGAAGGGGGGCGCAAGTTGCACTTGAGTGCCCTTTCCGGAAGGTCGAGCTGCGTCTCCTTTAGAGGAATTCGACGTGGTTATCGGCGCACCTTTATGAGCGCTCATACCTGTGTAACTATGATGGGCAGCACTCTACCGTGTAGCCATGGCGGTTAATTTCGAAGGAAGGCTACGTGTAGCTACGTTAAATGTACGAGGGCTCAGTGCAAGAAGACGACAATGTCAGCTAAGTCGTCTCTTCTTGGATAATGACTTACATATAGTAGGAATCCAAGAAACGAAAATTGAGAGCCAAGAGCTAACCGACAGAAAGGTGTCCAATTTTAGAGCTCACTTTGACGTGTGCGTTTGTCACGCGGTTGGTGGATCAGGCGGCTGCGCTATATTCCTAAGAAATAATTTTGGCATTTGTGTGCAGTCAGTGTTTTCGTGTGAAACTGGGCGCCTCTTAGTGGCTGATTTTTGTTTTGTGGATGTGGATTACCGTGATATTTGTATCTACGCGCTGAATACTGAAACGGACCGTCGATCCTTCTTTGAGCGTCTTGAAGCGTAGGTAAACTGTGCCAAGGTCGTAATACTGCTGGGTGATTTCAACTGTGTTTGCTATGCTGAAGACCGAGCAAAATATTCACGCGTTTCTGATAAGAGTGCCGAATTTCTAAACGCAGTGGTGCATGATTATGACCTGGAAGATGTGGGTACTATTTTTGCCAGCGGTACTCGCCCGCGATTTACCCACTTCCAGCGTGATAGGCACGCTCGATTAGATAGATTATACGTATCAGCCGAACTAGTGCCCTTATGTTGTGAATATGATGTGCAAGCTGTAGCATACAGTGATCACTGCTTGGTAACTGCCACGTTCGGGAAAGGACAGAGCAAACGGCCCTTTAACTGGGATCTCTGGAAAATGAATGGGCAGTTGTTGAATGACGATCCTTTTGTCGATGCTGTAGCGAAGGAACTAGGAAACCTGACTTCAGCCAAGCCATTAAGCTTTGCCATTCAATGGGAAGAATTTAAACAGAAAGTAAAAACAATGGCCATTGAAGGAAGCAGTGTCATTCGATACAACCTGAAACAAGCAGAAACAAAGCTTCGCCAGCAACTGTAATATTTTATTAGCATGGAAAGTGTCGAGCCTAGTGTGTATATTAACGAATTATAGGAAGTGAGAACTGAACTGGAAAGGATGGATACTGAAAAATGCAAAGCAGCACTAGTGAGATAAAGATCGGAGAAGTTGTGGGCGGGAGAAACTCCAACGAAACGAGCTTTATCAGATGAGGAAAAGTACGCTTGTCGGAAAGAAATCCGCCAGCTAGGTAAAGGCAATCACAGTACATCCGACAAAAATGACATCAAGCAAGGGATCGCCGATCACTTTAAAGCAATTTTAGCTCATCCGTGGAATCCTAAATGTAGCTACCAGAATGAATTTCTCTCGCTGATGCCAAAGCTCGATGAAGAAGTCAGGACACTGCTGGAACTGCCAATTAGCCTGAGTGAGATAGAGTGCACAATAGACGAGTTATCCATTGGGAAAGCACCTGGGCCAGATGGCTTGGGGGCAACTTTCTATAAAACCTTCAAATCTGCATTGGCCCGTGTTCTTCACGAAGTTATCAGCGAAGCGTATGAGCGAAAAAGATTGCCCTTGTCATTCACAACCTCGCATATCATGCTAATTCCGAAGAGTGATGACGAGGAAAAACTTTTGTTGCCAGGGTCATATCGCCCGATAACTCTAGCCAATGTCGACTATAAAATATTCACGAAAGCTTTGGCCAAACGACTGCAAAGTGTAATTAAAACATTGGTAGGACCGCACCAGAATTGTGAAATTAAAGGCCGCAGCGTTGCAACGAATGTACACACGGCTCGAAGTGTGCTTGAGTGCTGCGATGTGATTGGCGATCACGTCGCGGTGATGCAGATCGATTTGGCAAAGGCTTTCGACCTCATCTCGCACAAGGCTTTGTTCTGCATACTGGAACATGCGAACGTTGGCAAAGTCATAACGGAAGGCGTCATGATGGCGTACAGAGAATGCTTAACGCGCATCATTGTTAATGGGGAGCTCAACGATAGCTTTCCCGTGCTCTCATCGGTGCGGCAAGCATGCCCGCTGTCGCCCCTTCTATTTGCTCCTTATCTCGAACCACTCTGTTTGGCGATCAGAAGTAACGAGCGCATAGCAGGCTATTGGCTGCAGGCAGCAGACGTTAAAATTTTGGCATATGCTGACGATATCGCGATTTTCTGCACAACCAAAGCGAGCATTAAGGAGGCAACGACTGTCGTTGAAAAGTTTTGTGATTCAACTGCAGCCCAGATAAACTGGGATAAGAGTTACGGCTTCTGGCATGGTAGTTGGAAAGACACGCCGGAGATCTTTTATCGACTCAAGTGGTCGACGTTACCAACGCAATACTTGGGTGTGCCTCTCGGAAATTACTGTGAACCTGAATCGTACCGGCTAGATCAAGTGTCGAAAGCAAAGGAAAAGGCTGACGGGTGGAGAGGAAAACAATTGTGAATGTTTTCTAGAGCCACTGTTTGTAACTTCTTTTTTAGTTTCCAAGATATGGTACGTTATGAATGTGTTGTGTGCTGCGCGGGTAAGCGTACAAAAAGTTCACCGTGTTTTCGCTATTTTCATTTGGGCCTCCACCTGGGAGAGGATGAGTCGAACGAACTTGTTCTTGCCGGTCAAGATAGGTGGGCTTGGTTTAGCTCATTTGTTTCTGCGACAAGTCGTGTCACGCTTTGTGTTTCTACGGGATCAAAACGATCCTTTTCTCCGAACAGTGATACAGGTACGGCTGTGCAGACAACTTCTAGGATTCATTGTTTAGACTGTTCACAATATGCCAGGAGCAGTGACTGGTTACCTACGTTAAGTGGTATGTTCATATAAGATGTTGAAAGTACGTTTTTCACAGCAATACCTGTCCACCGTTACCAAGAAAGAACTATACAGAGATCTCGTGGACACGATGTTCCCTCCACCTCTGTACCGTTTTCCGCAACGTGGAGGCCCAGGACCAGACGTTCTAAAGAGAGTGAAAAAAATGTCAATACGACCATCAGCTAAATATTTTTTCTTCAAATTGCACACAAACACACTTCCCGTTAAGACCTGGCTTCATGAGAAGGGTATTTTCATCCCCTGGAGCACCGACTGCTTATTATGTAAAAAACCGGAAACAATAGAACATGCATTCTTAGACTGCTGGGACGCCATCTTTCACTGTGATGTTCTGCAGAGAACATTGAAAAAACAGTTACCCCTGGACCCATATGGAATACGCTTCTTACCGATTGATAACGCCGAGGATGTCCCGTATGACCTTATTGTGATCCTGAGCCTCCACGCTTTGTGGAAAACTAGATGGCAATTTCAAAACGGGGACATTGTTGTTCGACCGGCTCGGGAAAACTTTATTGAGAGTGTTATGTGTGTGTGAGAGATGCTTTCAAAGCGCTACCTGATCCACCACAATGGATTTCCTTATTTGATGAATTAGCGTTGTTAAAAAGATTTTAGTACCGCGTTGGCCAAAGTGTGGTGCACACGTTTTATCTTTGTAAACCTTGACTGAGTACGTCGAAGTTGGCAATAAAAAAAAAAAAGTGGCTTAATGGATAAGGCGCCTGACTTCGGATCATAAGATTGCAGGTTCGAGTACTGTCGCGGACGTTGTTTGAATATTTTTATTTACACCTTGAAGAATACCTACTAAACTGGTGTGCACCGCCGAGGCACACTTGTCCACGTGGCTTAATGGATAAGGCGTCTTACTTCGGATCGGAAGATTGCACGTTCGAATACTGTCGCGGACGTTGTTTGAATATTTTTATTTACACCTTGAAGAATACATACTAAACTGGTGTGCACCGCCGAGGCACACTTGTCCGCGTGGCTTAATGGATAAGGCGTCTTACTTCGGATCGGATGATTGCACGTTCGAATACTGTCGCGGACGTTGTTTGAATATTTTTATCTACACCTTGAAGAATACATATTAAACTGGTGTGCACCACAGAGGCACACTTGTCCGCGTGGCTTGGAAAATCGCGATGTTACAATTAGACCTCGAAAAGGCTTTCGATCGTATAGTGCATGACGTACTTTTTAAAGTATTGGAACATGTAGATATCGGGAATGTTATCTTAGAAAGTGTGAAAATGTCATACAAAAATTGTGAGGCTAACATTGTCATTAACAAAGAAGTCACTGAAAGTATTCATATTGCCAGGAGCGTTCGCCAGGGGTGACCGATTTCTCTTTTATTGTTTGCTATTTACTTAGAGCCCTTTTGTGTGAGTATAATTCACAATAACAAAGTACGGGGTTTTAAGCTTATGATGGCCGAGGTCAAATTATTGTCTTATGCTGATGACATTGCCGTTTTCTGTGAGATCAGAGAAAGTATTAGCGAAGCTGTGAGAGTAGTCGACAAGTACTGTAAGTGGTCCGGTAGTGCAATAAACTGGGACAAATGTGTAGGTTTGTGGCATGGCACCTGGGAGGCAATGCCAGATTTTTTCGAAAATGTGAAATGGAGGGACGTTCCCACAAAGTATCTCGGAGTGCCACTAGAGGGATATAAAGATCCAGATGAATATTGGAAGGACGGAACAGAAATGCTGAGAGAGAAAGTAAATAAGTGGAGAGGGAAAGACTTCTCGATATTCGCTCGGTCAACAGTCTGCAATATCTTTTTAGCAGCGAAAGTTTGGTACGTGCTTCAGGTGCTTGCATGAATAGGCTAAACATTCAGAAGATACACAGAATCTTTGCCACTTTTGTTTGGGGATCTCAATGGGAACGCACGAGTCGAACAAATCTTTTTCGATCAGTGAGAGCTGGTGGGCTGGGATTGGCCCATTTGTTTGTAAGCCAGATGGTGTCCAGGTTGACTTTTCTACGAGATCAGAGTCATCCATTCTTGCGCACTATGTTACAAGTTAGACTATGCTGTTATTTACCTGAATTCATTTTATCGACTTCTTGTGTGGGGCGAAAGGTTACCTGGTTATCTGCGCGAAGTAGTATCGGCGTTCAGTGTATTAAAGGTTCGTTTTTCTCTGCAGTATTTGTGCGAAGTTAAGAAAAAACGGCTGTATAAAGATCTTATCGACGTAATGATGCCAGAACCCTTGTATCGCACCATGTACGCAATCGGGCCCGGAAAAGATGTCTTTAAAAGAATCAAAAGAATGGTAGTACGGCCATCAGCCAAGACCTTTTTTTTTTCAGCTACATACTGGTACGTTGCTCGTGAAACCATAGCTAGAGGAAAAGGGCCTATTTGTTCCGTCGAGTACTAATTGTCTTTTGTGCCGTAAGCCAGAAAGTATTGATCACATCTTTTTGGAGTGTTGGGATGCCGTATTTCACTGGGACATCCTTCAACGAACTTTAAAGAAAGATCTCCCTATAACACCATACGGTATTTGTTTTCTGCCGGTTCAGTGTGAAAGTGGCATACCGTATGATATGTTTATGTTGTTCAGTATGCATGCAATTTGGAAGACGCGTATGGCAGTGAGGCATGCGGATGTAAACGCACGCCCAGCCAGAGAATACGTTATAGAAAGTATAGCTCACACCAGGGATGTATATTGCGCAGGCGAAGAACAGCCGGAATGGCTACCCGTTCTGAATGACCTCATGTCATTATAATCATCTCCACGTCAAACAAAGCGTGTTTGACGTTTTTAAACATTCTTCAGTGTAATTTTTTCTGTAAATGCTTTTTGTTCTGTTGTTATTTACACGTGATGTGCCAATCAGCGAATGTCCGCGTGGCTTAATGGATAAGGCGTCTGACTTCGGATCAGAAGATTGCAGGTTCGAGTATGGTCGCGGACGTTGTTTGAATATTTTTATTTACACCTTGAAGAATACATATCAAACTGGTGTGCACGGCAGAGGCACACTTGTCCGCGTGGCTTAATATATAAGGCGTCTGACGTCGGATCAGAAGATTGCAGGTTCGAGTACTGTCGCGGACGTTGTTTGAATATTTTTATTTACACCTTGAAGAATACATATTAAACTGGTGTGCACCGCCGAGGCACACTTGTCCGCGTGGCTTAATGGATAAGGCGTCTGACTTCGGATCAGAAGATTGCAGGCTCGAGTACTGTCGCGGACGTTGTTTGAGTATTTTTATTTACACCTTGAAGAATACATATTAAACTGGTGTGCACCGCCGAGGCACACTTGTCCGCGTGGCTTAATCATTCTGCTTCCGGCAGCCGAGCTGATCGGATCGCTGAATCATGGCTTCAAGCGGGGCGGCGACAGCGGTCACTTTGGGCCGCAGAAACAGGTTCAGCAACGACGACGAAAGGGACTACCAGTTTATTTTGCCCCAACTGCCAAAAGGACGAATTGTTCTCAACACCGTCTTTTTACACGGTGATGTAAGAGCGAGGCCGTACAAGGTCGAGGATTCGCTTGTACGGTCTTGTGGTCGCTTACGCCGCAGCAGGCTTGTGGTCGCTTACGCCCACAAGCCTGCTGCCGGAAGTTGTGTGCCTCGGGGCCTACCAGGTCAATCACGTCTGGGCCGTGACCCTCAGTGACGCAGTTGCAACAAAACGCCTGCTGGCCCTGAAAGAGCTTCAGGTGAAAGGGCGTCGATGTGTCATCGTCGACCCGCAGGACCAGCAGGTGAAACTCCGGCTTCACTGGCTGCTGTACGGCGTTTCCCACGAGGAAGTCCGGGCGGCATTCACAACCTTCGGCAAGGTAGAAGAGGTGAGCAGGGAGCGTTGGCGTGTCCAAGGCATGGGAGACAAGACCTCGACCACCCGGACCGTGCTAATGAAGCTGAGAAGCGGCATTAAAGAGGAAGACCTGCCTCACCAGGTCCGCGTCGGCGGAGAGCTGGCATTGGTGGTCGTACCTGGGCGGCCCATGCAGTGCCTGCCTTCCAAGAGACAGGACACGTACGCCGTGATTGCAAAGTCCCCCGCTGTTCGAGATGCAGACGGTTCGGCCACGTCGACGCTGACTGCATTAAATCTTACGCGGCCGTGACAGGACCAGCAGCGAGTGATGTTGCAGCAGAGCACGTCATGGATGCAGTCGAGACAGAAGAAGCTGCTAAGGGAGCCGGTGTGCAAGTGCCTTCATTGACGACAAATGCCACGACGGTACCGGAGGTCGCTCAAGCCAAGGTAGTCGAGGGTGCTGAGCAGGTGACTGGGCCTGCACGTGTCGAGAGGGACGAAGACCCTGTGAAGGCAGGTGCTAATGAAGCCGAACGCGAGGAGACCGAGTCAGCGATGCAACAGGGCGAGGATGCAAATAACGGGGACCGGGCGGCTAGTCTCGGTGCCACCTCCAAGCGCCCCCGTGACGAGGGCGGAGACAAGGACAGCGCGGCATCCAGCACAAGTGACGGGCCACCAGCGAAGACGCCTCTTGGGAGGCGGTCGGTCTTCGAGCCGAAGCCAAATGTTCCGCCCGAGAGAAAGCCTGGTGACAAAGCACAGCAAAAGAATAACGCCGGGAAGACGGGTGGTCCCGGAGGCGGCTAGCCGAAAGCTGGTCGTGAAAGGTAAGCACCATGCTCCGGGTCTATCTCACACTTTAGTTCATAATGGCTCCTAATCCGTCGCTCACTATTGCCACACTAAACGTGAGAGGGTTGGCGGCCAAGCGTAGGCAACGCCAAGTCCTACGGTTGGCCGCTGACCAAGACCTAGACGTTCTAGCTGTCCAGGAGACAAAGGTTGACGGAGAGGAGGAGACCGGGAGCATGGTGCGGCGTTTCATGACTAGATATTATGCGGTCGTGAGCCATGCGGTAGGGACGTCCGCCGGTTGTGTCCTGTTTGTTAAGAAGTTGCCTGGCCTTGTTGTTAAAAATGTATTTTCATGTCAAACCGGAAGGATCGTTTTTTGTGATTGTGTTTTTCGTGAATTGGAATTCAGAGTCATGTGCATATATGCACCGAATGCTGTGGAAGAACGCGCTTCATTTTTTGCGAACCTTTTTCAGTATATTAGCACTGATAAGTGCATGGTTTTGTTGGGGGATTTCAGTTGTGTTTTGAGGGCTCGGGATAGAGTCAATAATGCTGGTATTCGCGATAAAAGCAGTAGTGTGTTGACTAAGCTAATTAGTGATAATGAACTGGACGATGTCTGTGAGTGCCTGGAGGGGGAGCGGGAAGTCATGTACACACGATTCCAAGGTAGTAGTCATGCGCGGTTAGACCGCATATACGTATCGCAAGACATAATTCCAAAGTGCCATAGTTATTCGGTGGCACCAGTATCGTTTTTACATCACTGCATTGTGAAGTGTCATATAGGCACGGAGAGGAAGAAACAAGATTTTAATTGGGAACTATGGAAAATGAATGCCTTACTACTAAAAGACGAGCCATTTGTAGAGGCAGTAAGTGAGGCCGTCAGGAAAGTAAGTGAAGAAAACAGTGAAACAATAGCAGAGAAATGGGAATACTTCAAACAAAACGTAAAAATGAAAGCTTTAGAAAGATCGAGCTGCTTACGATTTGAGAAGGAAATGAAAGAAAGGGGCTTACGAAAGACACTTAAGCAGCTGATAGCGCTGGAGTGCGAAGAGCCTGGGACGTATAAGCAAGATGTAGGAGCCATTAAAGAAAAAATCGAGCAGCTTGACAAGGAATGGTATAAAGGTGCGATTGTGCGAGCAAGAGCAAATGCATTAGTAGCTGGAGAGACGCCCACTAAACGGGCGCTGGGACTCGAAAAAGCACAAGCTCGACGGAATCATGTCGACAGAATTTTATGGAACGGCACAGTTGCCGACGATAGTAAGAGCATAGGCCGAGCGTTTCTTGAGTATTATCAGTCACTCTTTACGTTTCAAGAAGTGAATATAGACGAGTTAAGAAGGGCCTTTCTATCTCGGATGCCGCGAGTGAGTGACGATACAAAACAACGATTGGAATAGAAAATAACAGAACGTGAAGTTGAAAAAGCGATTGATGATTTGAACCAAGGCAAATCACCTGGACCGGACGGTCTGGGCGCGTGTTTATATAAAGCTTTTAAGACAGAACTGTCGCCGTTACTAACAGAGCTCTTTGATGATGCGTATGATAACAAAACTTTGCCGCCTTCTTTTGGAAAAGCTCATACCATACTCATCCCTAAGAGTGATCAAGTGGAGAAACTTAGGCTAGTGACATCTTACAGGCCGATATCTCTAACCAATGTCGATTATAAAATTTTCATGAAGGTTTTGGCAGCCAGACTTCAAAGGGTAATAAATGGAATTGTCTCACTTCACCAAACGTGTGGGATCGAAGGAAGGTCGATTTTTGCGAGTATTCACAGGATGCGGTGTGTGCTGGAGTGCTGTGATGCCACCTCGGGTGGAGTCGCGGTGCTCCAGCTGGACCTCGAGAAAGCGTTTGATTGTGTCTGTCATGATATTTTGTTTGCCATTTTGGATTACGTTAATGTTGGTTCCATCATCACTGAGGGAGTGGCGTTGGCGTACCAGAACTGCACAACACGCTTAATTGTGAATGAATCATTGGGGGCCCCCATTAACGTCATGCGTTCTGTGCGCCAGGCCTACCCTCTCAGTCCTCTTTTGTTTGACATTTACGTAGAAACTATGTGTTTGGCAATAAATGAGAATGAGCAAATACGCGGGTACTTGGCAGCCACACAAATCAAGCTCTTGACATATGCCGATGACATCGCGGTGTGTTGTACAAGCAACGAAAGTGTGACGGAAACAATAAGGGTAGTGAAAAATTTTTGTGATGTGACGGGCAGTAGAGTGAACTAGGGAAAGTCCCTCGGTTTGTGGCACGGAGAGTGATCTTCGTCACCGGACCATTTTGCAAATGTGAGCTGGATAAAAACTCCGACCAAGTACTTAGGTGTCCCCATAGGCAGTTACAAAAATAGCGACGAATACTGGACGAACCAAGCAAAAGAAATAAGAGAAAAAGCAGACAGGTGGAAAGGCATCAACCTGTCGATTTTCGCAAAAGCAACTGTGTGTAACATGTTTTTTATTACGAAGTTGTGGTACGTCATGCAAACGTTGTACTGTTCAAGGGTAAACGTGCAAAGGTTGCACAGAGTGTTCGCGGTTTTTATCTGGGGCTCTACCTGGGAAAAGAATAGCCGAACCAATCTGTTCCCGCACGTGAAGAAAGGGGGGCTGGGCTTGGCGCATCTTTTTGTACGCCAGCTTGTGAACAGGTTTTTGTTTTTTCGGCATGTGCGTGATCCATTTCTGCACACTGTCTGCCAACTCAGGTTGAGAGGTGCTTTGCCGGCCCTTATTGTTAGTACAGATTGTATGCCCGGAACGCTTCGTGGCTATCTTAAAGAAGTTGCAGATAGTGTGCGCTTTCTTTCTGTGCGTTTTTTCTTTTGAGTATTTATGTAACGTTAAAAGGAAAACATTGTATAAAGATATTTGCGATATTGTATTTCCAGTGCCATTGTACAGAGCGCTATACAGTGGAAGATCAGGACTAGATGTCCTTAAGCGAGTGAAAAATATGGAGGTGCCTACTGGGGTAAAGACATTCTTTTTTAAATTACACACAGGAACACTCTCAGTGAAGACATTCATGGAAGAACGTGGCTTTCTTGTACCCTGGGGCTCGCACTACTTGATTTGCAAGCAACCAGAAACAATATACCATGTCTTTTTGCATTGCTGGGCCGGAGTGTTCTTCTGGGATGTCCTACAAAGAACAATGAAGAAGGAGTTACCGTTAAATCCGCATGGCATCAGGTACTTAGCGGTAACGAATGACGACGGGGTTCCCTTCGACCTAATAATGCACAAGGGCCTTCATAGTTTATGGCGTGCAAGGATGTCTGGGTAATACTGCGACCCGGACGCTAGGCCTGCGCGTACGTATTTCCGCGAAAGCATGTCTCGTTTCATTGAAATAAAGAAAATACAAGAATGTGTACCCGAATGGCTGTCGAGGATAGAACCTCTGACAGCACTGAAAGAATTTTAATTATACAACGCCAGTCCTTATAGGACTGATGGCATGTATGTTCTTTCAAAATGTTTTGTATTTGTTAATTGTGCATTGCAATTCTGTTCTGTATTATGTGCTCTGTACAATGTCGAAGACCTGCAATAAAAAAAAAGGCACACTTGTCCGCGTGGCTTAATGAGTAAGGCGTCTGGCGTCGGATCAGAAGATTGCAGGTTCGAGTACTGTCGCGGACGTTGTTTGAATATTTTTATTTACACCTTGAAGAATACATATTAAACTGGTGTGCACCGCCGAGGCACACTTGTCCGCGTGGCTTCATTCTGCTTCCAGCAGCCGAGCTGAGCGGTCCGCAGAATCATGGGCTCCAGTGGAGCAGCGACAGCGGCCACTTTTGGCCGCGGAAACAGGCTTACCGACGAAGACAAGGAGTACCCGTTTATTTTGCCGCAACTGCCGAAAGGACGGGTAACGATCAACACCGTGTTTTTACACGGGGATGTACGTGCGAGACCCTACAAGGTTGAAGACTTCAGGGACGTCCTATTGCCGACGGGCCTGCTACCTGACGTGGTATGCATGGGGGCGTACCAGATTAACCACGTCTGGGCGGTGACTCTCAATGATGCGACTGCCGCAAAACGCCTGCTGGCCATGAAGGAAATGCAAGCGAAGGGACGACGGTGCGTCATTGTTGACCCACAAGACCAACAGGTGAAGCTTAGGCTTCACTGCCTGCTGCCCGGCGTCTCCGATGAGGACATCCGGACGGCGTTCGCAACATTTGGCAAGGTGGAAGAGGTGAGCCGAGAGCGGTGGCGTGTCCAAGGCATGGGAGACAAGACCTCTATTACCCGGACTGTGCTCCTGAAGCTGAACAGCGGCGTAAAACTGGAAGACCTGCCTCATCAGGTGCGCGTCGGCGGAGAGCTAGCAATCGTGGTCGTTCCCGGGAGACCCATGCAGTGTCTGCGCTGCCAATGCACGGGACGCGCCCGCCGAGATTGTAAAGTTCCCCGCTGTTCAAGATGCAGGCGTTTCGGCCACGTTGATGCTGACGGCGTCAAATCGTATGCAGCCGTGACAGGACCAGCAGCGAGTGACGTTGCTGCAGAGCACGTTATGGACGTGGTCGAGACGGAGGACGCCGCCAAAGGAACCGGAGACCTGGTTCCGACAGCGACAGTCAGTGGGACATCCACCGTCGGCGGAGAAGGCACGGTGGCTGAGGCTGGCGAGAAGACGAGCAAGACTGTACAGGTCCTGTCTTCAGTGGGTCATGCTGCGGGGGGCGTTAACGGCGAGGCACCCGATGATGACACGACAGCAATGCTGCAGGATGAGGACACCAACGACGGTGAGCAGACTGCAACTCTCGGTGCCCCAGTCAAGCGCCCCCACGACGCGACCAAGGACCGGGACGGTAGTGCAACCAGCACCAACGAGGGGCCACCGCCGAAGGCGCCCCATGGGAGGCGGATGGGCTTCAAGCCAAAACCTAATATTCCGCCTGAAAAAAGCCTGTTGTCAAAGTGGTGATGGTGACCAACGCCAGCAAGCCGGAAGGTCCCGGAGGCGGCTAGCCGTGGGCTAGTCGTGAAGGGGAAGCACCATGCTCCGGGCCAACTTTTTTTTCTTAGTTAAGATGGCTCCCTTACCGTCACTTAGTATCGCCACATTAAACGTGAGAGGGTTGGCGGCTAGTCGTAGGCAAAGTCAGGTCCTACGGTTGGTCACTGACCAAGACATAGACGTACTAGCCGTCCAGGAGACCAAGGTTGACGGAGAGGAGGAGACCGGGAGCATGGTGCGGCGTTTCACGACTAGATATTATGCGGTCGTGAGTCACGCGGTAGGGACGTCCGCCGGTTGTGTTCTGTTTGTAAAGAAGTTGCCTGACATTGTTTTTCAAAGTATATTTTCATGTCAGTCCGGAAGGATTGTTTATTGTGATTTTGTTTATCGTGAAATTGAATTTCGAGTCATGTGCATATATGCGCCGAATTCTGTAGAAGAGCGCACCTTATTTTTTGAGAACCTTTTTCAGTATATTAGCAGCAATAAGTGCATGATTTTGTTGGGGGATTTTAAATGTGTTTTGAGTGCTCGGGATAGAGCCAATATTGCCGGTGTTCATGACAGAAGCAGCAGTGTGTTGACTAAACTAATCAGTGAAAATGAACTGGACGATGTTTGCGAGTGTCTGGAGGGGGAGCGGGAAGTAATGTACACGCGATTTCAAGGTATTAGTCACGCGAGGTTAGACCGCATGTACATATCGCAAGACATGATTCCAAAGTGCCGTAGTTATTCTGTGGCACCAGTATCGTTCTCAGATCACTGCTTGGTGAAATGTAACATAGGCACGGAGAGGAAGAGAGAATCTTTTAATTGGGACCTATGGAAAATGAACGCCTTACTACTAAAAGACCAACCATTTGTAGAGGCAGTGCATGAGGCCGTTAGGGAGGTTCGTGAGGAAAATAGTCAAACAACAGCAGAGAAATGGGAAGGGTTCAAACAAAACGTAAAAATGAAAGCCTGTGAAAGATCGAGCTGTTTAAAGTTTGAGAAGGAAATGAAAGAAAGGGGCTTGCGAAAGACACTGAGGCAGCTGATAGCGCTTGAGTGCGAAGAGCCAGGGGCGTATAAACAAGATGTACGAACCATTAAAGAAAAAATCGAACAGTTCGACAAAGAACGGTACCAAGGAGCGATTGTGCGCGCAAGAGCAAATGCATTAGTAGGTGGAGAGACGCCCACTAAAAGTGCCCTTGGACTTGAAAAAGCGCAAGGTCGAAGGAATCAGTCGATAAGATTCTATGGAATGGCACAATTGCCGACGACAGTAAGAGTATAGGCCAAGCGTTTTTCGAGTATTACCAGTCGCTTTTTGCGTTTCAAGAAGCGAATGTAGACGAGTTCAAAAAGGTCTTCCTCGGTCGCATGCCGCGATTGAGTGACGACACAAAGGAACGATTAGAAGAGAAAAGAACAGAAGGCGAAGTTGAAAAGGCAATTGATGATTTGAATCAAGGCAAATCACCAGGACCTGACGGCCTGGGCGCTTGTTTATATAAAGCTTTCAAGAAGGAACTGTCATCGTTGCTAACACAGCTGTTTAATGATGCGTATGCGAACAAAGCTTTGCCACCTTCTTTTGGCAAAGCGCATACCATACTCCTCTCTAAGAGTGATCAAGTGGAGAAACTTAGGCTAGTGACATCTTACAGGCCGGTATCTCTAACCAATGTCGATTATAAAATTTTCCAGAAGGTTTTGGCAGCCAGACTTCAAAGGGTAATAAATGGAATTGTCTCAGATCACCAAACGTGTGGGATCAAAGGAAGGTCGATTTTTTCGAATATTCACACGATGCGGTGCGTGCTCGAGTGCTGCGACGTCACCTTGGGCGGAGTCGCAGTGCTTCAGCTCGACCTCGAGAAAGCCTTAGATTGTGTCTCGCATGATATTTTGTTTGCCATTTTGGATCACGTTAATATTGGTTCCATCATCGCTGAGGGAGTGGCGTTGGCGTACCAGAACTGCACAACACGATTAATTGTGAATAAATCATTGGGGGCCCCCATTAACGTCATGCGTTCTGTGCGTCAGGGCTGCTTCCTCAGTCCTCTTTTGTTTGGAATTTACATAGAAACTATGTGTTTGGCCATAATTCAAAATTTTCAAATACGCGGCTATAGCTTGGCAGACACCGAATTCAAGCTCTTGGCATATGCAGATGGCATCGCAGTGTGTTGTACAAGCAAACAAAGTGTAACGGAAACGATAAGCGTAGTGAAAAGTTTTTGTGGTGTGACGGGCAGTAGAGTGAACTGGGGGAAGTCCCCCGGTTTGTGGCACGGAGAGTGGTCTTCCGCCCCGGACAATTTTGCAAATGTGAACTGGTTGAAAACCCCGACCAAGTATCTAGGTGTTCCCATACTGGTTTCCAAGTTGTTCTTGAGCCGCTGTGTCTATCTTAGTGTTGATGCTTCTAATGATGTTAATGTTGAACATGAATCCTGAACTTTGTGTTGCTTTTTTGTTGTTACCGACCATTGTATATGTAACGACTGCTCCCCCCCCTTATGTAATGCCCTAAGCCAAGGGCCTTTAAGGGTAAATAAATGATGATGATGATGATGAATCAAACAAAAGAAACTAGAGAAAAAGCAGAAAGGTGGAAAGGCATCAACCTGTCCAATTTCGCTAAGGCAACGGTGTGTAACGTGTTTTTTATTACGAAGTTGTGGTACGTCATGCAAACGATGTACTGTTCAAGAGTTAACGTGCAAAAGCTGCACAGAGTGTTGGCGGTTTTTATCTGGGGCTCTACCTGGGAAAGGTGTAGCCGAACAAATCTGTTCAGGCACGTGAAGGAAGGGGGCTGGGCTTGGCACATCTTTTTGTTCGACAGCTTGTCAACCGCGTTTTGTTTTTTCGCGATCTGCGCGATCCTTTTTTGCGCACAGTATGTCAGCTCAGGTTGAGCGACGCACTGCCTGCATATGTTGTTAGTACGGCAAGCATGACCGGAACACTGCGTGGTTATTTTAAGGAAGTGGCCGACAGTGTGCGTTTCCTTTCGGTTCGTTTTTCAAACAATTATCTGTGTCACGTGAAAAGGAAAACACTGTATAAAGATGTGTGCGGCATTGTGTTCCCAGTGCCGTTATACAGAGCCATATACAGTGGAGGGCCAGGACAAGACGTCCTTAAACGGGTGAAACGAATGCAGGTGCCACCAGGGGTTAAAACCTTCTTTTTTAAGCTCCACACAGGAACGCTATCTGTGAAGACTTTTGTGGAAGAACGAGCCTGTCTTGTGCCGTGGGGATCCCACTGTTTGATCTGTCAGAAGCCGGAGACCATTGATCATGTATTCTTGCATTGCTGGGCGGCGGTTTTCTTATGGGACGTTTTAAAGCGAACGCTGAAAAAGGAGTTTATTTATTTATTTATTTATTTATCATACCCTCAAGGTACGGTTGTACATTGCAGAGGGGAGGGGCAAAGTAAGTAAATACAGAGGCAATCACAAAATAAGGAGGGAAGGCAAACAACATGGCAAAAAACATCGTATACAAAACAAGAATGGTAAATAGAAACTTGTGAGCGTGGCAAAAATACATGGCGGAACAAAATAAAGAAAGGAAAGAACATACGATATGTTACCGGTGGACCCCCAAGGGATCAGGTATCTGCCAATTAAAGATGAAGACGGAGTACCATATGATTTTATTATGTTGAACGCCCTCCACTCTATATGGCCAGCTCGCATGGCCGGGTACTTTTGTGACGCCGACGCTCGGCCAGCGCGTATATATTTCAGAAAGTGTATGTCAGTGTATATTGAAATGCAGAAAATGCAAGAGTGTGTTCCGGATTGGCTGTCGAGGCTCGAACCTCTGACAGTCATGAAGGAATTTTAATTTGACGACGTCAGTCCTATGCGGATGGACGGCTTCGTTGCGCTTTTTTGTTTCTTGCCTTCCTTTTCCTCTTGAAAAAGGCTTGCATTTGTGTAATGAGTGTGAAATTCATATGTGCGATGTTATATTGAAAACCGGTAATAAATAAAAAAAAAGTCCACGTGGCCTAATGGATAAGGCGCCTTACTTCGAATCAGACGATTGCAGGTTCGAGTACTGTCGCGGACGTTGTTTGAATATTTTTATTTACACCTTGAAGAATGCACCTTAAACTCTTGTGCACCACCGAGGCGCACTTGTCCGCGTGGCCTAATTCCGCTTCCGGCCACTGTAGTGTATGGACCTGGCTGTCATGAGCAGCGTCGGAGTGGTATCAGCGGCCCTGCAGAGCCGCGGTTCTAGGTTTTTTGTCAACGAGGATTCTGATTATCAGGTGCAGCTGCCTCAACTACCAACAGGGCGACTTGTTACGAATACTTTATTTTTGCATGCTGATATGGGTGCAAGGCCCCCATAAACTTAAACTTAAACAGCGTACAGAACTGGTGTAACCAATGGCTCATGGAACTAAACCCCAATAAATGTAAACTCGTGTCTTTTAACCGAAAACGTAATCCTCTCCTCTTCTCGTACAAAATGTCGCACGCCACGGTAGAATTAACACACACTTATAAATACCTCGGCGTAACATTGTCCAATGATCTAACCTGGAACGCACATGTCACAAAAATCATATCATCCGCTAACAGAACCCTTGGATTCTTAAAACGTCATCTACGACATGCCCCACAAAACGTAAAACTACTTGCCTACAAATCACTTGTCCGTCCTAAATTAGAATACGCCTCTGCTATTTGGAGCCCTAACCAAAATTATCTAACAATTTCCCTAGAATCAGTACAAAGTCGAGCCACAAGATTCATATATTCATGCTATTCATATAACGTTAGTATATCATCATTAAAAGCAGAGGCAGGTTTAACATCTCTAGCTTGTAGACGTCGTATTACTAGTATGTGCTTGTTTCATAAACTTTATTACAGCTCACTTCGTCATCCGCCCTACATCAATCCGCTGTTTGGATCCCACCGATGGCATCGGTTGTTGGGAACTCGGCGCTGACGCCCGTGGTTGTACCTGGGTCGCAAGCCCCAAGGGTAGCGTTGGCCTGGCGGCCTGGGGTACAACTGGAAGCATCCGAAGGTCCCGGCAAAGCATGAGTCGACTGGTAACAACAAAACAACTTGTTTATTTTAACATCGCAAAGAGTTGGCGGTCAGGTTGACCGAAGTAGAGAGACGGGAGAGCACTTTACTCAACAGAAGAAATCGGAGCCCTCCTTTTGGCGTCCGGGGGCAGCTGTTTTTATACTCTCGCAGCTGAGGGCAAGAAGGAACTCCTCAATAGACGAGCACGTGATTGTACAATGGGCTAAGGTGACGCACACTGCCGCCGGTCGGGCACAAAGACTGGAAGGAGAGGGTGACCCCTGCTGTCGCATCGCCTGGTTCGGGCACAATGGCACATACACTCACACACGCACATGAAGACACGTCGCATCGGAACATGCCTGGAAACGCCTTGAAACGCCTGGCGGGGAGCGTTGCGGCGACGCCGAACGGGCCAAAATGTCTGCCGCCCCGCCGCAGTCGCGCCGGCAAAACCGCGTGTCGCAGGCGAAACGCAACAGACCGCCCCGCCGGGGGAAGGAGATCCCGATGGACAGGGGACTGCATCCGCTGTCCGGAGGGATGTCGCTCGATGATGCTCATAACCGAAGTCGGGCGTCCCTCGACGTTTCTTGAGCGCAGCGCACAGAGAAGGCCTCGTTCTCTCGTTCAGGTTCGCACGGGACACTGCAAAGTGACTTCGGGAGAGTTCACATTTTTGTTCTCGTTCCCGGCAAGCGTTAGAACTACGCTGAAACTCAACCGCTCAGTCAGCAAGCACGGCACAACCCTCACTAAGCCCTGCCAGGCTCTTTCCCCTTTTTATACCACTGCCTAGTTCCTTACAGTAGTCTAGCATCACTCAGAACGCGTCCACAAATTGGAAAATTGCACTAGAAAGCATATCATCACTTTGAAACACTAAACAAAAGCAATATGTTAAAAAAAAATCCTGCCTCAGGAAGAAAAACATCAGTAACCAACAATTTTGAGGCTGATTCCTACGTTAGGGGCTTCGACTTAAGCCATCGGCGTTACCGTTGAGACTCCCCTTTTTGTAACGTACCTCAAAGGAATATTGTTGTAAAGCGAGGCTCCAGCGCAGGAGGCGGCCATTTTTGGGAGAGATGGTCTGCAGCCATTGGAGAGGGCAGTGATCCGTCTCAGTGATAAACCTCGAGCCGGCTAGATAGCATGACAATTTCTGAAGGCCCACACGAGACATGCACACTCTTTCTCGGTGGCGCTATACGCCTGCTCACGACTGGTCAGCTTACGACTAGCATACAGGACGGGGTGTTCTACTTCTCCCTTTTCCCGTTGGCACAGTACAACGCCCATGCCTCGCTCACTAGCATCGCACTGAACAATGAACCCTTTTGTATAGTCTGGCGATCGTAGCACAGGCTGGCTTGTTAGGGCACTCTTTAGGGCGCTAAACGCTCTTTCCTTTGTCTCGTCCCAGACGACTGTTTGGGGCTCTGTCTTTCTTAGAGCATCCGTCAGGGGAGCCGCGATATCAGAGTACCTGGGGATGTACCTCTGATAGTAGCCGGCGACACCTAAGAACGACCGAATATCGGTCTTTGTGCGCGGTTGCGGAAAGTCTCGCACAGCGGCTACTTTTATTTCAGAGGGGCGGCGACGACCCTGACCAATCACGTGACCGAGGTAGACAACCTCGGCCTGTGCTAACTGGCACTTAGGAGCCTTTACTGTCAAGCCCGCTTCGCGCAGGCGGGTTAGCACTGCCCGCAAGTGTGCCATATGCTCAGACCAGGATGCGGAGAATATCGCTACGTCGTCTAGATACGGTAAAGCGAATTCTTGCTGTCCCCGCAACACTTTATCCATGAGGCTTGAAAAACAGTATGGCGCGTTCTTCAAACCAAAACTCAGCACTTTAGGACGGAATGTTCCCATTGGTGAAATGAACGTCGCATACCTACTAGCCTCTTCTGTAAGTGGAACCTGCCAATAACCCCTGACAAGATCTAGGGTGGAAATAAACTGAGCGCTACTAACTTTCTCAAGGCGCTCCTCGATGTTAGGGATCGGATAAATTTGATCCTTAGTGATGGAATTAAGCCTGCGGTAGTCGACGCAAGGACGAGGTTCCTTGCCCGGTACCTCAACTAAAATCAAAGGGGAGGTATAATCACTCTCACCTGCCTCAATAACACCGAGCTGTAGCATTTTCTTTACCTCAGCCTCCATAATATCGCTCTGGCGGGGTGACACCCGATACGCCTTGGATCGTACTGGCTCTGGGGAGGTAAGTTCTATATCATGAGTAAGTACAGAAGTCCTACCAGGCCTCTCAGAGAACAGACCTTGAAACTCTTGTAAGAGCTGGTGTAGTTCGGTTTTCTGCTCAGGCGACAGCGGTGCTTTACTGACTAAGTCACTAATGACTTGACCGGTGTCTTCCCTGTTCGTCACTGAGCCTAGTCCCGGAAGCTTGACCGGAAGCTCTTCAGGAACGTTTACCATCATGCACACCACTGCTTCCCTTTGTCTATAAGGTTTGAGCAGATTACAGTGGTAAACTTGCTGTGCTTTCCGCTTTCCTGGCAGACTTACCACGTAGTTAACGTCCGACAGTTTCTGAACAATTCGTGCTGGGCCCTCCCACTGCACGTCTAGTTTGTTGTTTAGCGATGTGCGCAATATCATGACCTCATCGCCCACCTCAAAACGACGGGCCCTGGCTGTCCGATCATAATAAACCTTGGCCCTCTGCTGGGCCTTTGTCATTGCTTCACCTGACAACTCCTGTGCCCTTCTTAAGCGTTCGAGGAGCTTAAGTACGTACTCCACCACGACTTGGTCGTCGCCCCTGCCTTCCCATGATTCTCGAAGCATGCGAAGCGGAGACCGAAGCGAGCGACCGTACACCAGTTCAGCTGGCGAAAACCCCGTAGCCGCATGCGGCGCGGTCCTTAAAGCAAACATCACCCCAGGCAGACACAGCTCCCAGTCAGTTCGATGTTCAAAACACAACGCTCTCAACACGCGCTTCATGACGGAGTGGAGCTTCTCAACGGAATTCGACTGTGGGTGGTACACTGAGCTGTGTAGCAGCTTTACCCCACACCTTTCGAGAAAAGTTGTCGTCAAAGCGCTAGTAAACACTGTGCCCTGATCTGATTGGATTTCCGCAGGAAAACCAACTCGCGCAAATATGGACAGTAGTGCATTGACTATCTCAACTGAGCTGAGTTCTTTAAGCGGCACTGCTTCAGGGAACTTTGTCGCTGGGCAGATGACAGTCAAAATGTGTCTGTACCCCGTGGCTGTTACCGGCAGAGGTCCCACTGTATCAATAACGAGCCGTCTAAAAGGCTCCGTAATGATAGGTACCAATTTCAACGGCGCCCTCGATTTGTCCCCTGGTTTGCCCACCCGCTGACAGGTGTCACATGACCTTACGAAATGGTCTGCGTCCCGAAAACACCCTGGCCAATAGTACTCTTGCAAGAGACGGTCCTTAGTTTTCTTAACTCCAAGGTGTCCGGACCACGAACCCCCGTGTGACAAGCGCAACAGATCCTGACGATAGCATTGAGGCACGATCAGCTGATCGAACTCCACTCCTCGGCGGTCTAGATACTTCCGGTACAGGACTCCACCTCTTTCCACAAAACGCGCAGTTTTCCTGGCGATACCTTCTTTGACATTGCAGCGCACGTTTTCCAGGCTGCCATCCTTTTTTTGCTCGGCTATCAAAGCCGACCGGCTGACTTTTAGCAACCTATTAAGTCCGTCTGACGTAGGCGCGATGAGCAAATCAGTAGATAGCTCTTCTAACTTTCCCGCATCGGGATTTTCCTCTCCGGTATCTGGTGCCTTTAACGTTACAGACTCAAGTTTATTCAGTTCGGGCGTGCTCTGAATATCAGCTTGCTGCGCCTCTGACCCTTTTTCGTTGTTTGATAACGTCGGCCCCGCAACTACCGCCTTTGCAGCGAGCTCCCGAACCTTCGATCTGGTTAAGGCCTGAACACTAGCTTCACCAAACAAAAGCCCCTTCTCGCGCAGGAGGTGATCGGACCTGTTTGAAAATAGGTACGGGTACTGGGGTGGCAGCATAGATGACACTGCCGCCTCTGTCTCAAGCGCTCCGAAAGGTCCTTCAATAAGCACCTTTGCTACTGGCAGACACACGCTATGAGCTTCCACGGCTTGCTTGATCCACGCGCACTCGCCCGTGAACATATGGGGTTCTACGTAAGACGGGTGAACTACATCCATCGTAGCTGCGGAATCGCGAAGCACTCGGCACTCTTTCCCGTTCACGAGGAGGTCTCGCATGTAAGGCTCGAGAAGCTTCATGTTCTCGTCAGTGCTGCCTATTGAAAAAAACACAACTTTTGGTGTTGTTTCCGGACACTGCGCCGAAAAGTGACCCGGCTTCTGGCACGTATAACAAACGCGCGCTCGCCTCATCTCGAACCGCTTTCTGCGTTTGGCTGCCGCCGTCTCTTTACGTTTGGTCGGACTGCTTTCACTCGCATCCTCCCTACGCGTGTCCCCCTTTAATCCCATGGGCGTGAACCTCGGCCTCTCAAACTTCGAGCCAAATTCACCCTTTTGACCGTCCTTAGCTCCGCGAGCCCGACGCGTCACAAACTCCTCGGCTAGCTCAGCGGCTTTAGCCACCGTACAAACGTCTGGCCTATCCAAGACCCAGTATCGCACGTTCTCCGGTAACCGACTATAAAACTGTTCTAGCCCGAAGCACTGCAGAACTTTATCGTGGTCACCAAACGCTTTCTCTTCTTTGAGCCACTCCTGCATGTTCGACATAAGCCTATACGCAAACTCTGTATATGACTCACTTTTGCCTTTCTCATTTTCCCGAAACTTCCGACGGAACGCCTCCGCAGACAGCCGGTACTTTTTTAGAAGACTCGATTTCACTGTGTCGAAATCCTCTGCCTCCTCTCTATCCAAGCGAGCGACTACGTCGGCCGCCTCGCCGGGTAACAAAGTGAGCAAGCGCTGTGGCCACGTTTCCCGAGAGAACCCCTGCTTCTCGCACGTTCGCTCAAAGTTAACCAGGAACAAACCAATGTCCTCTCCAAGCTTAAACGGCCGCATCAGGTCAGTCATTTTGAACAATACTCGTTCTCCTGCACCGTGTGCCTGACTTCCATTACGAGCGCGTTCCATCTCTACCTCGAGACGCTTCATTTCCAAAGCGTGTTCGCGCTCTTCTTTTTCTTTCTGCTCTTTAAGTTCGCGCTCCTGTTTCTCTTTTTGCTCTTTAAGTTCGCGCTCCTGTCTTTTTGACCTCTCCTCAATAGTCTCAAGGCATTCCGACAGCTCGTCATCCTCAGCCTCTAACTCAAGAATAGCCTTTAGCCGTTCTGGTTTTCTGAGTTTGTCCGAGACATCCAGACCCAACTCTCTTGCAAGCTCCAACAATTTCGGTTTGCGCAACGACTTCAAATCCATGGCTGCTCTGAATGCTGCTTTCTCTACTGCTTACTATTGTCTTGCCGCAAACTAACCCGGCAGCAACGACAACCACAATTACCAGCTCTGTTTCTGACACTAACAAAAGCCTGGCAAAGCTCAGAAGAAGAAAGTCCCGCACTCACCAAACCTCGCAGGCAGGAATTCCGCGCAGTCGTTCCGCTGCAGGCAACCAGTCGTCACACAGGGCTCGTTGCACTGCTCCCGGATCGTCGTTGAGCTGCTCAGCATACAGTCAACTGCATCTCTTCGCTGCTGGCCTCCGTTGTCGCGATCTCACCGCTGGCAGACAGTTGTTTGGAGTCGGAGGCGATCTCACCGCTGCCAACCAGATGTTTGGATCCCACCGATGGCATCGGTTGTTGGGAACTCGGCGCTGACGCCCGCGGTTGTACCTGGGTCGCAAGCCCCAAGGGTAGCGTTGGCCTGGCGGCCTGGGGTACAACTGGAAGCATCCGAAGGTCCCGGCAAAGCATGAGTCGACTGGTAACAACAAAACAACTTGTTTATTTTAACATCGCAAAGAGTTGGCGGTCAGGTTGACCGAAGTAGAGAGACGGGAGAGCACTTTACTCAACAGAAGAAATCGGAGCCCTCCTTTTGGCGTCCGGGGGCAGCTGTTTTTATACTCTCGCAGTTGAGGGCAAGAAGGAACCCCTCAATAGACAAGCACGTGATTGTACAATGGGCTAAGGTGACGCACACTGCCGCCGGTCGGGCACAAAGACTGGAAGGAGAGGGTGACCCCCTGCTTTCGCATCGCCTGGTTCGGGCACAATGACTGGAAGGAGAGGGTGACCCCTGCTGTCGCATCGCCTGGTTCGGGCACAATGGCAGGAAGGAGAGGGTGACCCCTGCTGTCGCATCGCCTGGTTCGGGCACAATGGCACATACACTCACACACGCACATGAAGACACGTGGCATCGGAACATGCCTGGAAACGCCTGGAAACGCCTGGCGGGGAGCGTTGCGGCGACGCCGAACGGGCCAAAATGTCTGCCGCCCCGCCGCAGTCGCGCCGGCAAAACCGCGTGTCGCAGGCGAAACGCAACACCGCCGGCACGTATCTCCCCCCGCATTGGTCATCCCCTTCAAGTTGCACGGCTTCGTACGCGCACTGCTACTTTCGCATCTTCATTCTTTCCACGCTCAGCCCCGGACTGGAACGGCCTTCCACACGACATCGCCGCAATCATCTGTACATCCACATTTCTGAATTGTATAACTACTATATTTAACAGCGAATAATTTATGTCCATTACATGTTTTCTTTGTTTATTATGATTTATACATGTAACCCACCCCTTATGTAACACCCCCAACCCCGGGGGCCTGTAAGGTAATAAAGTGAAGTGAAGTGAAGTGAAGTGAAAGTGAAGTGAAGTGAAGGCCATACCGGGCAAAAACTTCCATGACATGCTGTCGAATATGAAGTTGCTGTCTGACGTTGTCGCCCTAGGGACGTATCGAATGAGTCATGTGTGGGCCGTGACTTTCAAAAGTAGTGAAGGAGTGAAAGAACTGCTGCAGGCAAAAGACTTGAAGTTGAAGGATAGACCATGGATCGTCGTCGACCCTGGAAATCAAGCAATGCACCTCAAGCTGCACTGGATGTTACACAACGTGCCGGACGAGGACATTCATGAAGCCCTGGCGCCTTACGGCCGAATCACGGATGTGAGAAGAGAGCGGTGGCGGGTGCATTGCCTTCAGGATAAAGGTTCTTCAATGCGCCTGGTCACCCTTATTCCCATGAAGGGCTTGGGGGTGGACGAAGTGCCTTATCTGTTACGGATAGCCGGTGAGAAAGCTCTCATGGTGATTCCTGGCAGACCACCGCACTGCCTTCGTTGCCGCAACACAGGACACATCCGGCGCGACTGCGGCGTCCCGCGCTGCGCACGTTGTCGTCGTCACGGCCATGACCAGTCGCAGTGAGTGAGGACATACGCGAACGTTACGGGGCCGACGGCTGCGGATGAAAGCGCTGAACTTCTCATGGATAAAGTGGATGCCGAGGAAGCCTCTGCCGGGAGCGCCAATAAGGCGAAGGCCACAGCGACACAACCACCGAATCCGCAGGGTCAAACCACTGCCGGAGCGGTGGGTGTGCCAGGAACGCCTACGCGGCCTGTGAGCAAGGGCTTGGCCGTCGACGTTCATAAGCAAGACACCGCGACCAAAGAAACGCCGGCCGTCTCGACTATAACATCAGCAGACAACGAAGCGATGGACGTTACCAATGCTAGTGTGGTGGTCGGGAAGCGAACGCACGTAGAATCAACAAGCGACGGCAGGAAAACTGGCCCACCGAACAGCGAGGAACCGCAGCCAAAGTTGGTGGTGATGCGCCGGCCGGCAGTACGGCTGACGCCGAATATCCCGCCGGACAAAAGATCAGCGGCACCGACGCCTAAGTAGCCGTAGGGATTTGTGCTCGTACGCGAGCTTGCGAGTGCCCATCGCTACCGAAGGGTCGCGGAGGTCATTTGCTGCTCAAGCAAGGTTTTTCTGTGGACTGCACTTCAATGTGTTGCGAAAAAGCTGCTCTGTCCGTAGACGTAGATGTGCTACGTGTGATTATATACGTTTTTATTTTGTGTTTAACTTTTCCGCTTACTAACAATGGATTTGAAGAGGGAAATAGGAGTTGCCCCTATTAATGTACGCGGCCTCGCTGCAAGGCGGAGGCAGTACCAGCTCAGCCGACTATGCGTTGACAATGAACTCGATAACATAGCTATGCAAGACATGAAAGTTGAAAGCGAGGAGTAAACAAACAAAATGGTAACACCTTTTAGAACCTGTTATAACATATGCACATGTCACGCTGGCGGCACATCTGGTGGATGCGCTGTCTGGGTTCAAAGGGGTATCGGTATAAATGTAGATATGGTTACTGGGCGATTTATTGTTGTATAAACGTAGAAAGTGGGCGATTTATTGTTCTTGATTTTTCTTTTAATGGACCACAATGGAGGATTATATGTGTGTATGCGCCAAATGATATCAATGAAAGATGTCGTTTTTTCTCGAATCTAGAAGAGTAGCTTCGTTGTGACAAGTACATCATCTTTCTTGGTGACTTTTATTGCGTGTGTCATGCAAAAGATAGTGCTGAACGTAAATTGCCGCGGGACTAGGGTGCAGTGATTTTGAAGACTTTAGTAAACAATTTCAACCTAAAAGATCTTGGGCGCCTTTTGGCCAGTACTTTGCTGCCGCAATTTAGGCACTATCAACGAGATAGCCAGGCACGACTTGACAGAGCTTATATCTCGTTAGATCTTGTGCCTCTATGCGATAACTATGTCGTGAAGCCGGTGTCCTTTAGCGATCACAGTATAGTGTGGTTTGCACTCGGTGCCAAGCCAAAAAAGCCGCGGTGCGAATGGGCACTTTGGAAATTTAACGAAAAACTCCTAAGTGATGACAAATTTATAAACGATGTAAAGCGCGAAATTAAAAACATGTTGAGTAATGACAGTGTACCGTGGGCAGAAGTATGGGAAGACTTTAAGATTCGCGTGAAAATGGTGGCAATTGAAGTAGGAACTGTTAGACAATACAATGAAAAAATGAAAGAAAATGAGCTCCAGAAGGAACTCAATTTTGTGATTTTCATGGACAGTGCGGAACCTGGAAAATTTTGTGATGAAATCAAAACAGTTAAACGCGCGATGGAAGCTACCGACACGGGAAAATATAGAGCAGCGGTTATTCGGGCACGGACGAAAATTCTGTGGGTTGATGGAACGCCGAACAAACGTGCTATTGACGATGAAAAGAGGTACGCAAGGAAAAATCAAATAAGAAAGATGAAGTGTCGGGATGAGGTTATTTCCCACTCGAATATGATTGAACAGGCCTTTACCGAACATTACCGCAAGCTGTTCGGCATCCCAAACCATGTAGGAGCTGAGTTTGAAGCACGTTTCGTGAATTTTATGGCGCGCGCTGATGACGACGTAAAAGCCAGTCTCGAGGAACCGATAAGCGTGCGAGGAATAGAACACGCGATCGAAGAACTTCCTGCGGGAAAATCACCGGGTCTCGATGGCTTAGGAGCCACCTTTTATAAGGCATTTGCGCCTAGGCTTGCTCAAGTGTTGGAGCTCTGAGGCACATAAAAATAAGCGACTGCCACGTTTTTTCAGGAGTGTGCACATGGGTTTAATACCGAAAACAGATGACCACAAGGAGCTTTTGTCGGTAGGGGCATACAGGCCAATTAGCCTTACAAATACCGATTATAATATACTCATGAAGGTATTCGCAAAGAGACTTCAAACAGTTATTACAAATCTTGTCGGTCCGCATCAAACTTGTGGTATAAAAGGCCGCACTATTACTACAAACACTCACGTAGCGCGAAGCGTTCTAGAGTGTTGCGGCGTTTTCGCTAGACACGTTGCTTTGTTGCAACTCGACCTGGTGAAAGCCTTCGAACGTGTGTCCCACGATGCTCTTCTTCTTGTTTTGGAATATGTTAACGTAGGGAAAGTAATCTTAGATGACGTCAAAATGGCCTACGACCAATGCGCCGACACAGATTATAAATAAGTCCCTCAGCGAAAAGCTTTCACTAAGATCTTCCCTTAGACTGGGGTGCCCACTAAGTCCATTGCTTTTTGCATTGTACCTCGAGCCTTTCTGTTTAGCACTGATACGCATTGACAACGTCCGAGGATTTCAGCTACAGCTTTCTGAAGTCAAGGTACTGGCATACGCTGGTGATATCGCAGTCTTCTGCGAGGATCGGGATAGCGTTCTTGAAGCTGTACATCTTGTAAAGGAATACTGTGAACAATCTGGATCCCAGATCAATTGGGAAAAGAGCATCGGTATATGACACGGTCATTGGGACATTATACCAGCTCACTTTGCAAACATCCGGTGGTCAACAACGCCAACTAAGTACCTGGGTGTGCCGCTCGAGCACAATAATGACACCGCACAGTACTGGTCCGATGAAGCTGATGGAATCAGCGAAAAATCAAAGGGTTGGCTTGGCCGAGATTTGTCAATGTTTGGGCGCGCTTCTGTGTGCAACATTTTTTTAGTAACGACAGTGTGGTATATTATGCAAGTGTTATCAATGTGTCATTCAAGTGTGCAAAAAATACATCGTGGTTCTGCCGTATTCATATGGACTTCTAGTTGGGAGAGGGTAAGTAGAAGCAATTTGTTTCGTTCAGCCCGCAGTGGTGGGCTAGGTCTGTCGCATTTGTTGATCAGGCAAATTGTGTCGCGTTTTCTTTTTTTCCTGATCAGGCAAATGATTTTCTGCGCACGGTAATTCAAGTCCGTCTGGGAAAAGCACTGCCGCAATATGTTTTAACGACCAGTGATGTGAAGAGAGGAAGTATCAAGGGATATCTGCGCGAAGCGGTAGATTCACTTCGTATGTTGCGTGCGTGGTTTTCCATGGAATATCTGTGCTCTGTGACAAGAAAAACACTGTATAAAGATTTAGTTGACACAATGTTACCAATACCATTGTACAGGTCTGTAAACTGGGGAGGCCAAGGAGATGATGTAGTGAAACGGGCGAAAAAAAATGCCAATTACACCCTCTCAAAAAGACGTTTTTCTTTAAGCTACACACAAACACGCTACTCGTAAAAACATGGTTAGACGAAAAAGGAATATATGTGCCATGGACAGTAAACTGCTTACTTTGTAAAAAGCCAGAGACCATCGAGCACGTTTTCATCGATTGCTGGGATCCAATATTTCATTGGGACGCCTTACAACGTACATTTAAAGAAGAACTGCCGATTACACCTCTTAGTATTCGATATTTGCCAACCGATAACGAAGGAGGAGTTCCGTATGATATGCTTATGCTCCTTGGCCTCCACAGTCTGTGGAAAACGAGAATGGCAGTGCGACACTAGGATGTTGATACCCGTCCGGCGAGAATAAACTTCATCGAAAGTTTCGCGTATATTCGGGAAATATATCGTGCCCAGACTGAGCCTCCCGAGTGGGAGGCTAATCTTCATGAACTGATCCAGCTGAAGCGATTTTAATATATAATGTTAGCCAAAGTGTGGTTGACATGTTTTAGCATTTGAGTGTTTTCTTGTTGTGCTGCAAACAGGCAATAAAGAAAAAAATCCGCATGGCCTAATGGATAAGGTGTCTGACTTCAGATGAGAAGATTGCAGGTTCCAGTCGTTTCGTCGACGTTCTTTGAATATTTTTGTTTACACCTTGAAGAATCAACAATAAACTGTTGTGCACCGCCGCGGCACACGTGTCCCTGTGCCTGCCATGGCAGCTACTGAAGGTTTGTGCAAGATTCCAAGGCTGCTTTGACCACAGACGCATGAGGTGGGTACCATGTGGTTCGTTTGTTCTTGAGGAAACATAACAATGACTAAAAACACTGCACTTCGTTTTGCTACTATAAATATCCGCGGTTTTCGTGGCAGAAAGTGGCAATACCAGCTTAGGCGGCTTTTCTTAAAAACAGATGTTGATACAGCAGTGGTTCAGGAGAGAAAGATAGAAAGTGAGGAACAGACGGATCGCAGGGTGCTGCAGTTCCGCAATAGATACAATGTTTGTATATCACATGCTGTTGGGACTTCCGCGGGGTGCGCTATAATCATTAGAAACAATCTGAGAATTAGAGAAGAAGGGGTTCCTTCTTGTAAAAGTGGAAGACTGGTTTTTGAGGATTTTTCTTTTTTGAGCGTAGGTTGGCGCGTGATATGTGTCTACGCCCCCAACATTGAAAATGAGCGTGTGCCTTTCTTTGAGAGAGTAAATCAGCATTTACAGTGTGACAGGAAAGTCTTACTGCTAGGAAGTTTTAATTGTGTATGTTTCGCGGACGATCGAGTGAAAAACCTTCCAGTGCGTGACAAAAGTGCTTTACTTTTTAACACACTAGTGCGAGAATGTAATCTGGATGACGTCGGTCATTGCCTTTGTACTACCGGCACGCCTGGATTCACACATTTTCAAGGGCAAAGTAACACAAGGGTAGAGAGAGGGTATGTCGCACTGAAGCTTGTTCCGATGTGCGGTAGCTATAATGTGAAACACGTTTCGTTCAGCGAGCACAGCCTAGTAACCTTTAGCGTAGGTACCAAAGGAAGAAACTCGAGATTTAACTGGAAGTTGTGGAAGTTTAATGATGGGCTGTTAATGAACGAATCTTTTTGTGAAAGCGTGAAAGAAAAGTTAGGTAATTTGATCGAGGTCGAAAATGACAACGAGCTGAAATTATGGGAGAACTTTAAACAAGAAGTCAAGGTCAGCGCTATAGAAGAAGCCACTAAAGAGAAGTTTAATAAAAGGGAAAAAAGAAAATGAAAGGCAACTCGAGCTCGATTTTTTGTACACCGTGGAAAGTGTGAGACCTGGGAACCGAACAAAAGAAATGAACTGAAAAGCCAGCTTGTGCTTATCCAAGAAGAGAAGTTCAAAGGAACAGTTATAAGGGCACGAGCTGCAAGGGATTGGCTAGGTGAGACACCGACAAAACGAGCCTTATCTGATGAAAAGTCGTGCGCGAGGCGAAATGAAATCAGAATGATTTGATACGAGAACGAGATGACGAGCCAACCTCAAGAAATTGAACAGGCGTTTCTTGATCATTATGGCAAATTATTCGGGACTGCTAAAGACGTCACAGAAAAATTCAAGAAGGACTTTTTGTCATGCGTGCCGCAATTAGAGAAATGTATTCAAAAGCGTCTGGAGTGGCCTTTGAGCATCACCAAAGTGGAAGGAGCCATAGATGATTTAGTTGCAGGTAGGTCCCCGAGACCTGATGGACTCGGGGCGGCCTTTTAAAAACACTTCAAAAGTGATGTCAGCCAGATCCTGTTAGGGTTGTCTAAGGAGGCCTACGCGCTAAAACAGGTTCCTCCATCTTTTCGGACATCGCACATAGTGCTGACACGGAAATCAGAGGACCCAGAAAAATTGTTAGCTGTTGACTCTTACCGGCAGATATCATTAATGAATGTAGACTATAATATACTTACAAGTGTGCTCGGAAAACGATTACAGGGAGTGGTGACCAGCATAGTAGGGTCGCATCAAACATGCGGCATTAAAGGAAGGTTTGTCTACACAAACATACATTATCCAGGAGCATTTTGGAATACTGTAACTACGTAGGGAAACACTGTGGCGTGTTACAGTTAGGTATGCGGAAGGCTTTCGACCGTGTAGCCCATAAAATTTTCAGTATTCTAGAACATATAAATGTAGGGGGTTTGATCTTAGATGGGGTAAAAATGCGCTATCAAGACTGTACCGCCATCTTCGTTATAAACAAGGAGGTTACCAAAAGCTTTAGCGTCCGGTCATCTGTGCGCCAGTGGCATGGTTTGCCGCCTCTTTCATTCGCAATTTTCCTAGAGCCGCTTTGTAGGAAAATCAAGAATGAGAATAGAATATCGGGTTTCAGAGTGCAGTCCGCGGAAGTGAAAGTGCTGACATACGCGGACGACATAGCGTTGTTTTGTCGGAATGAAGAAAGCATCGAAATCGCGGTCGCAGAGGATTTATCATACTGCAAAATGACAGGCAGTGCTATCAACTTTGATAAACCCCTAGGGGTATGAATCGGCAACCATCCGAGTAGGTTTGCAAATGTCCGCTGGACAGTCACGCCGACAAAGTACCCAGGGGTGCCGCTTGAGCATTACCGTGACGCCGTTGATTACTGGAATGCCGAAACGGAAAGGGTTCCTGATTATGGGGAGGAACTAAATGGGGAGGCCGCAATTTCTCAATGTTTGCTCGTGCGACAGTGTGCAACCTGTTTGCCGTCGCCAAAATTTCTTACGTGCTCCAGGCGTTGTGCATGTCAAGGGCCAACATACAAAGTATAAACTGAGTACTCGCAGTGCTTGCATGGGGTTCAAGCTGGGAGCGCACCAGTCGCACTAATCTTTTTCGTCCGGTTAAAAGTGGAGGATTACGTCTCGCACATTTGTTCATTAGGCAGATTGTGTCAAGGTTTGTTGACTTACGGGACCAAAATGACCATTTTTACTAACTATGTTTCAAAGAAGGCTGAGCGAAGCTATACCTAAATTCATTGTGTCGTCACATCGGTGCAGTCAATGCAAAGTGCCTGGTTTCATAAAAGAGGTAGTCTGGGATTTTCAGCTGTTAAAGGTTCGGTTTTCCATGGAATACTTAAGTAGGGTACCATGAAACTGTTGAGAGACACAATTGCCGGTGCCATTGTACCGCTCGATTTTCTGCATTGGACCTTAAAAGGGCGTGCTAAAAAGAGTAAAACGAATGCTAGTACGCCCGTCGGTAAAGTCCTTTTTCCAGCTCCACACCAAAATCTTACCTGTGAAACCATGGCTAGAGGAAAAAAGGACTTCCTGTGCGTTGGAGCGTCAACTGTATACTAGGGTGGTTGCTTGAGCTAGTTGGTAATTCATGATGAAAAATAACGTACAGCGCGAAGGACGAGGACTGCGAAGACGACATACACAGCGCTGACTTCCAACAATATTTAATTGCGTTGCCACATCGTGTGTATATATATACAAGAAAGGGCATGCGTAGAAAATTATTGCGCCTGCGCAGAAAATTATGCCGGAAACTCGAAAAAGTTTAACATATTTTTCTTGACTGCTGGGATGCTGTGTCCCATTGGGACATTTTACACAGAACGCTAAAGAAGGACTTGCCGATTACACCATATGGGATTCGTTTCTTGTATACGCTAAATGAAGACAAAGTATTAAATGACATGTTCATACTGGTGTCCTTACATAGTTTATGGAAAACTAGTATTGCCGTGAGACATGCCGAAATAAACACCCAGCCTGTTAGAGAATACTTCATTGAAAGCATTTGTTATATAAAGGAAATGTATAATCTCAAAAAAGAAAAACCAACATGGCTCAGTGTGATGACTGAGCTTGCAAATTTCGAGCGTTTTTAGCCCTATGACCGCCAACCAATGGCAGAGATTTCTAGCGTGACTGTTGTGTATTGTTAAAATGTCTTTTTTTGAATGTTGCCAAGTCGGTAATAAAGAATTTTCTTTCCGCGTAGCCTAATGGATAAGGCGTCTGACTTCAGATCAGAAGATTGCACGTCCGAGATTTTTCGCGGACGTTCTTTGAACATCTTTATTTATACCTTGAAGACTAGATATTAAACTGTTGCGCGGCGCCGAGGCACATTAGTCCGGGTGGCCTGATTCTACTTCCGGCTACCGTCCGGTACGGTCGTGGAATGTCCAGCTGTGCAGGAGCGGCTGTTGCGGCCCGTTCGAACCGCGGAATCAGGTTTTCGGAAACGACCCAACAGGATTATCAACTTGTTTTGCCTCAGCTACCATAAGGAACTACTGTCCTTCCTACTGTGTTCTTACACGGTGACTTGAGGGCAAGGCCTTTTCGCGTCGAGCATTTTTGCGATGCACTAGTGCGCCATCAGCTCATGCCGGAAGTGGTTGCCCTCGGTGCCTACCGAATGAACCACGTCTGGGCCATCACCTTCAAAGACCTTCAAGGCCAGAAGAAACTTTTGTCTACCAAAGCTTTTAGCGTGAAAGACCACCGTTGTGCTGTGATAGACCCCTGCAACCAAGATGCGAGAACGAAGTTGTACTGGCTTCTCCACATCACTTCCGATGAAGACGTCAAAGCAGCCCTGGCACCATTCGGAACCGTGACCGAAATCTCCAAAGAAAAATGGCGTGTTACCGATTGCAACGACAAGGGCTCACATACACGCTTAGTGTCGTTGCGTTTGGAGGCAGGGACGGCAGTCGAAAACCTGCCGCACCAGGTGCGAGTAGGAGAGGATCAAGCACTAGTCATCGTGCCAGGAAGACCTCCGCTTTGCCTCCGGTGTCATTGTACTGGCCATATACGACGCGAATGTCGCGTGCCGCGCTGTGGGCTGTGTCACCGCTACGGCCACGACGAGACCCAGTGCGTGCGCAGCTGCGCGAACGTCACTGGGCCGGGTCGTAGTGACGTATTAGACGAACGCCTGATGGAGCAGGTCGACGCCGAAGAGACGGCAGCAGCAAGCGAAACACATCCCAGCGAGGACAAGACGCCTGAGTACACGCCCCCCGACGTAGACGAAGCGCAGGAATTTCGCTCCGCCACTGAGGAACTACCGCAAAAGCTTACACCTGCAAACGATACCGTAAGCGTAACTACTGTCAAAGAGCCTGGGCCCAGCGAAACACGGGAAGGCAAGAAGGAAGAAACGTGCACCGACGTCACAGTGGGAATGCCTTCTAGGACAGTCACTAAGCGACCGCTAGCAAAACGAGCAGTGACGACCAGCGCTCTGGCTCAAAGTGTGCAGAAGAACCTCTCTCCAAAACAACATCCACCAGTAGGTCTATCTTCAAGCCAAAACCTACCGTGCCACCTGACAGGAAACCGCCGCCGTCTATGCCCCCGCTGTGTCGGGAGCATAGTTCGGTTAATCACTTCGTTACTAGACCGGTAAAAGACTTAATCTACGATGGACAATCACAGATGTCGACTCAACCAAGCGACGTGCTGCATCGAGTGCAGCAAGGACAGCGGTGGTCACTAGTCTACAGTTGTAAGTTTCCACTCATCTGAGCAGTATCTTGCGTCGGTTTGCCTAAACTATACTTAAAATGGCCGTTAATCCTGGAATAGCCCTTCGTGTTGCAACACTAAGCGTACGCGGCTTCGGAGCCCGAAGGCGGCAAGTGGAACTGAGCCGCCTGTTATTACTAAATGATATCTATATGCTGACTATCCAGAAAACAAAAATTGAAAGCGAGGAACAAACTGATAAAATGGTGGAAATCTTTCGGTAAAGATATAACTTGTTTGTGCCACGCCGTGGGTAAATCACGGGGGTGCGCAATTTTCTCGCGTAGCTCCGTCGGAATTGTAGAGCAGTCTGTCATCGTTTCTGAAAGTTGTCGCTTAGTAGTTTGCGACTTTTGTGTTAAAGAGGCACTATGGCGAATTATTTGCATTTATGCACCAAACAAAGTTAGTGAGCGTATAGGTTTTTTCCGATACATCGAAACCTTCTTGAAATGCGAAAGAAATGTGTTACTATTAGGATACATCAATTGTGTATGCATGGCTGAAGACAACGTCAAGAACTTACCGATACATGATAAGAGAGCATTGCAACTTTGCGCAACCGCTCAGGAATACGACCTAATTGATATAGGCGATGTACTGCAAGAAAAGCGAGTTCAGTTCAAGCATTTCCAAGGCACAAAGCGTAAAACGAGCGTATTGAACTGGGGCCTCTGCAAATTCAATGATAGCCTTTTGCAAGGCGAAAACGTTATCGAAGTAATAACGGCAAAAATGAAAGAAATGCAGGAAAACGACTTAATGAGCCCTGTTGAGTTGTGGGAGCACTTTAAGTCTGAAGTTAAGATGAGCGCAATCAAAAGAGCTAGTGTCTTGCGCTACAAGGCTTTTTTTCCTTATTGCCGGTTTGCAATACATACAAATATGAACAAAACACTGCGAGAAAAAAAATTAAAAGCGCCTGCTACTCTGAGGCTGACGCGAGGTATTTAAGAGCACTTCACAGATGCCAGCTCATCTAACAGTGAAATCCACTCAGTGTCCTCTTTTCTTGCCTTGTACACTTCCAGCATGAGGACCATGCTCTCAATAAAGTTTTCCCTTGAAGACTGAATCTTAATATGCTCATGACGTGTCGCCATTCGTGTTTTCCATAGACTGTGTAGACACAATAACATGAACATATCATGAGGGACTCCATCGTAATTTGATGTAGGGAGAAAGCGGATTCCGCACGGCGTCACCGGTAGCTCCTTTTTTTAAAGTTCGTTGCAAAATGTCCCACAAGAATACTGCGTCTGGGCAGTCCAGGAACATGTGCTCTACTGTTTCTGGTTTTCTGCATATTAAACAGTTGACTGACCATGCTACAAACAAGCCTTTTTGTTCGAGCCATGGATTAACCGGTAGCGTTTCGCTGTGAAGTTGAAAGAAAAAGGACTTGGCTGACGAGCGCACCGATCCGCTTTACCCTTTTAACACATTTCCTCCATTTTCTATACAAAACTTGGTCCTATATATAGGTGTACGCTGCAATGTGTCGACAACATGTTTGTAGAGTTTCTTTCGCTTAACACTGCTTAAATACTCTAAAGAAAAACGCGTGCACAAGAATTGGTACGCCCATACAACTTCACGCAGAAAGCCTTTGATAGTTGTTCTCGCTAGTCGTGTTGACACAGTATAACTTGGTAAAGCGTCACTCAGACGTTCCTGAAACAGAGTTAATAAAAATTCATTTTGTTGATCGCGCAAGAACATAAAACGTGACACCACTTGCTTCAAGAACAAGTGATCTAGGCCCAGGCCGCCTCGTTTAACCGATGTGAACAAATTGGTGCGGCTGGTACGTTCCCACACAGATCCCCAGATAAATGCGGCAAATTCCCGGTGCAGTTTTTGTATGCTCCTTCTTGATGCGCATATGGCCTGTAGCACAAACCAAATCTTGGCGACGAGAAAGAGGTTGCATACAGTTGCTCTCGCGAACATGGAAAGGTCCCTCCCACCAAATTGTTTTGTTTTTTCATTCACTTCTGTGCATTGCTCTTTTCATTTGTCCGGAAAATGCTGTAGCGGTACACCGAGGTACCCCATAGGGGTATTCGTCCACTGTACACGTTCCATTTCACTGGGAAAATGTTCCCAAACCCCATACAATATGCCAACTAATTTTCCCCAATTAATGACACTTCCTGATATTTTACAAAAACTTTTTGCCACATCAACCGCTTTATTAACGCTTTCTTTATCCCGGCAGAACACTGCTACGTCATCTGCGTATGTTAGTATCTTTTTTTCCCTTGTGCCTACCCGATAACCTGCGATTTCACTACACAAAAGTACCTCTAAACAAAATGGCTCTAAATATAATGCAAAAAGGAAAGGTGACAAACAGCGACCTTGTCTCAAAGAAGATTTGAGTTGTATATTTTCTGATAACGTATCAATAATGATGTTCTTAGAAACTATTTGATCATAACACATTTTAACACCTTCTAGTAACATACATCCAACGTTCACATGTTCAAGTATAAGAAAAAGGATTTTATGCGCCACCCTATCGAATGCCTTTTCAAGGTCCAACTGTAATATTGCCACCTTCTCTGAAAAGGCATCACAACACTCAAGGACGGTCCGTACCACATGAATGTTTGTCATAATGAACCGTCCTTTTATTCCACACGTTTGGTGTGGTCCAACTAACTTCTGTATGACCGACTGTAGTCGCCTCCCGAGAACTTTCGTGTATATCTTGTCTGTATTTGTAAGGCTAATGGGACGATATGCCCGCACCGAGAGTAGAGTTTGAGGGTCTTGACTCTTTGGTATTAATACCACTTGGCTCTCACGAAACGAAGGTGGTAGAACTTGTTTCTCATATGCCTCATTAATTAACTGATGCAAAATTATTGCCATTTCCTTTTTAAAAGTCTTATAAAAAGCGGCGCCTAATCCGTCAGGCCCTGGCGCTTTACCTACAGCTAACTCATTTATTGCTTGCCCTATTTCTGCGATAGCAATTAGCTGCTCAAGGTTCAGCCTTGCGCCCTCATCCAACTTTGGAAGAAGCCTTAAAAATTCACTATCGAAAGCTTCCGAGTGCTCGCGTTTACTGCCTAACAACTCGTTGTAATATACATAAAAAGCCCGCTGAATTTGTTGGTTTTCATGTACAATTGCGTTTCCATATGTGATGGCCCTTATCTCCTTTCGTGAAGCGTAGCCCTTTTCGTTCGACAGAGCTCTTTTGGTCGGTACTTCACCGCACCATAATCTTTCTGCGCGCGCACGTATAACCGCACCTCGACATTTCTCTTGATCGTCGCTTTCTAACTGAGCTTTTACTTCTTTTATTCTCTTCGCAAAGCTACCTGGGCAAGCACCTTCCATTGTTAAGTAGAAGTTAAGTTGACACTGCAACTCTTTTTTTCTTTTCTTTGTTCCTCCCTTCGTAAAGTGCATGATCTTTCCATTGCCATTAACTTTGTTTCCTGCTTGAAACATTCCCATGCTTCTGCAATACTTTGATGGTCCTTTTCTAATAGGTTCTGAATATAATCTAATTTTCTGAACAAAAACATCATCATCTAGTAGTTTAGAGTTAAATTTCCACAACGCCCAACTAAAATTTGGTTTTCTAGGGCCCAAAGCAAACATAACTAAACAGTGGTCACTATATGACACAGATTTTACCTCATAGTTGCTACACATTGGAATCAAATCAGCAGACATATACACTCGGTCTAATCGTGCGTGGCTGACTCCTTGAAAATGCGTGAACCTTGTATTCGTACCATTTCCCATGACATGGCCCACATCTACCAGATTCACTTCGCCAACAATTTCGGCTAAAAATTGCGCTTTTGCGTCGTGAACCGGCGGCCTTAGCACTCTGTCCTCAGCGTAACACACACAATTGAAATCCCCCATCAATAAAATGTTGGTTCGACAATTGAATTGGCTTTTAAGGCACTGCAAGAAAACCTTGCGTACACATTCCCAGTTAGGTTCGTACACACATATCGCTCGCCACTTCACTGCTCCAATAACAAAGTCGCCCACTATTTGTCGTCCATTAACATCACAAACCATGTTTTCAATAACTACGTCTAGAGAACTGCGAACAACAAGGGTGCACCCACAAGACCTCCCTACACAATGTGACACACACACATAATACCGTGGCCGAAAAGCCGCTACCATACGTTCCGTTCCATCTTCACTTCCGATTTTAGTTTCTTGCACTGCGATAAAGTCAAGATCGGTTTCCATGAACAGCCTGCTTAGGTGGTACTGTTTACCTTTAGAACCAAGGCCCCTTACATTTATACTTCCAACACGTAACGCGACATTGGTGGAATTTATTATGTTATGAAGAAGGAAAAGGACCGGTCAGGACCTACATTCACTGCACATAACTCGCTGCACACTCACGTGTACCGGCATAGCGCAGCGAAAACCATCCTCTGGACTGTCGTTGTTGGATGCCATATCTATGAATTTCCATCGCGAAACTTGCGTCTTGTTGCAGTCACCCGCTACCCCACCATTATCCCGCAACCCCCCCCACCCCACAAAAAGAAAGTAAAAGGAATCGGAAAGCGTCTGTAGGCACATTCTCATGCTATGTCAGCGTTGGCGCCGGCGGTTTCCTATCGGGCGGCACATTCGGCGTCGGCTTCAAAGTCGGTCGCCGGACATTGGTTGTCTTCAAAGGCGGCTCGCTTTGAACCGCTTTGATTTTTCCTGGTTCGCCGTTATTGCTCTCCTCAAGGGACCTCTTCGGCGCCGTACCACTTGGGCCACTAGTGTCCATAGGGGTTGCCTTCTCCGCTTCTGTGTTCTTTTTGTCTTTGCTGCTGTCCTTTGTGGCGACCTTAGCCACTGGTCCTTGGCAGACGTTTCCGCGTCCGCCTCTGTTCTTTGCACTTTGTCGTCCTTTCCATGCTTGACAGTTCTGCTGGCTCCGTCAGGCGTAGCGAGGACTTTTGCCTTTGAGCCTTGCGTAACGTCGGACCCACCAGCCGCTTCCTCGGCATCAGCGGCATCCATAAATCCATAACGTGCTCTTGTAATACCTCGTCATACTTTGCGGAGCCTGCGATGTTCACATACGTCCGCACACACTGGCTCTCGTCATGGCCAAAACGCCGGCAAATAGAGCAGCGCGGTACGCGACACTCCCTCCTGATATGTCCCGTGCGGTTGCACCTCAAACATAAGGGAGCCCTTCCAGGGGCTACGAGAAGTGCCATCATATCGGCTACTTGAAACTGATGTGGCAGATCCTCAATGGTCAAGCCCGCTTTCAGCTTCACGGTTACGGTGCACGTTGTCGAACCTTTGTCCGTGATGCCTTGCACACGCCAGCGTTGTCTGGTCACGTCACCGGATTTCCATATGCTGCAAGTGCCGCGCGGACGTCTTCGTTTGGGACATAGTGAAGGAGCCAGAAAACCTTCACGCGTATCTCCTGGTTAGCCGGGTCCAACACTAGGCACCTTCTTTCTTTTACCTCAGCATCGCCACACGCCAACATTTTTTTTCGTAGACTCCGAGTTCCTGAACGTAACCGCCCAAACGTGGTTCCTCTGGAACGCCCCCAAGGTGACAACCTCGGGCAGTAGTCCCAGACGAGCCAGCATGTCCCGGAAATCTTCGGCGCGAAATGGCCTTGCCATTACGTCCCCGTGAAGGAACACAGTATTCAAAACGCTGGGCCCTGTAGGCAATTGCGGCAAAATAACTTTGTATTCTTTGTCTTCATCGCCAATAAACCTGTTCCCGCGGCTCGGCTGAGCCACAAACACCGCCCCACCGGAGCAAGTCATTCTGCGTCCGCACCGAACGGTAGCCGGAAGTAGAATCCCATGCGCTACAAGGCAAGACAGAAAGAAACCGAGTTGCAGCGTACTCTAGACTATCTCTTAAATGCGGAAAGCGCTGTTCCTCGCCTGCTTGTAAACAAAGTTAAAGAAATCAAAAGGCAACTCGAGAATATTGATACGGAAAAATATCAAGGTCTGATGATAAGGTCGCGTGCTGAGCGGCTGTGGATGGTCGAAACACCTACCAAGCGAGCGTTAAGCGACAAAAGAAGCCACGCTACTAGAAATGCAATAACAGAGCTGCGCAAGCAAGGTGTGCTTTCCACAGACCAAAAGGTTATTGAAAGAGCGCTTGTGCAACGTTTCAGAAACTTGCTAGGCTGCAAGGCGAATGTGCGAGAGGGCTTTGAGACCCTTTTTCTGAAATTAATGCCACGATTAGAAGATGAACTAAAAACACAACTTGAAAGACCAATAAGTGTTAGTGAACTGGAAAGTGCGATAGATGACTTGCCTATAGGGAAAGCTCCGGGGCTCGACGGGCAGTGTGCCCCTTTTTATAAATTCTTTGGGCATCAAATGGCCGAAATGCTCCTCAGATTGACTACTGAGTGCAAATGCTCCTCAGATTGACTACTGAGGAGTAGTGCATCGCGAGCATTTTCGCGATGCACTAGTCCGCCATCAGCTCATGTCGGAAGTGGTTGCCCTCGGGGCCTACCAAATGAACCACGTCTGGGCCATCACCTTCAAAGACGTTCAAGGCAAGAAGAAGCTTTTGTCTACCAAAGCTTTTAGCGTGAAAGACCACCATTGTGCTGTGATAGACCCCTGCAACCAAGATGTGAGAATGAAATTGTACTGGGGCTTCTCCACGCCACGCCCGACGAAGACGTCAAAGCAGCCCTGGCACCATTCCGAACCGTGACCGAAATCTCCAGAGAAAAATCGCGTGTTACCGGTTGCAACGACAAGGGGTCACATACACGCCTAGTGTCGTTGCATTTGAAGGCAGGGACGTCAGTCGAAGACCTGCTGCACCAGGTGCGAGTAGGGGAGGATCATGCTCTAGTCATCGTGCCAGGAAGGCCTCCGCTTTGCCTCCGGTGTCATTGTACAGGCCATATACGTCGCGAATGTCGCGTGCAGCGCTGTGGGCTGTGTCACCGCTACGGCCACGAAGAGACCCAATGCGTGCGTAGCTACGCGAGCGTTACGGGGCCGGGTCGTAGTGAGATATTAGACGAACACCTGATGGATCAGGGCGACGCCGAAGAGACAGCAGCAGCAAGCGAAACACATCCCAGCGAGGACAAGACGCCTGAGGCCATGCCCCCCTATATAGACGAAGCGCAGGAACTTCAGAGTGCCACTGAGGAACTACCGCAAAAGCTTACACCTGCAGACGATACCGTAAGCGTAACTACAGTCAAAGAGCCTGGGCCCAGCGAAACACGGGAAGGCAAGAAGGAAGAAACGTGCACCGACGTCAATATGGGAATGCCGTCTAGGGCAGTTACTAAGCGCCCCCGAGAAAAAGCGAGCAGTGACGACCAGCGCTCTGACTCAAAGTGTGCAGAAGAACCTCCCTCCGAAACAGCGTCCACCAGTAGGTCTAGCTTCAAGCCAAAACCTACCGTGCCACCAGACAGGAAACCAACGCCGTCTATGCCCGCTCGTTAGCGGGAGCATGGTTCGGCTAATCACTTCGTTGCGGGACCGGTGAAAGACTTACATCTACAGCGGACAACCACGGATTGCAACTCAACCAAGCGACGGGCTGCATCGAGAACAGCAAAGACAGCGGTGGTCACTAGTCTAGAGTTGTAAGTTTCCACTCATCTGAGCAGTATCTTGTGTCGGTTTGTGTAAACTTTACTTACAATGGCCGTTAATCCTGGAATAGCCCTTCGTGTTGCAACACTAAACGTACGCGGTTTCGGAGCCCGAAGGCGGCAACTTCAACTAAGCCGCCTGTTATTAGAAAATTATATCGATATTCTAGCTATCCAGGAAACAAAAATTGAAAGCTAGGAACAAACTGATGAGATGGTGGAAATCTTTCGGTCAAGATATAATCTCTGTGTGCGCCACGCCGTGGGTAAATCAGGTGGGTGAGCAATTTTCTCGCGTAACTCCGTCGGAATTGTACAGCAGTCTGTCATCGCTTCTGAAAGTGGTCGGTTAGTAGTTTGCTACTTTTATGTTAAAGAGGCACTATGGCAAATTATTTGCATTTATGCACCAAACAAAGCTAGTGAGCGTTTAGATTTTTCCCGATACGTCGAAACCTTCTTAAAATGCGAAATAAATGTGTTACTATTAGGATACATCAATTGTGTATGCATGGCTGAAGACCACGCCAAGAACCTACCGATACATAATAAGAGCGCATTGCAACTTATCGCAGTCGTTAAGGAATACGACCTTATTGATATAGGCGATGTACTGCGAGAAAAGCGAGTTCAGTTCACGCATTTCCAAGGCACAAGCCACGCGCGACTTGACCGAGTGTATCTGACAGCAAGCCTCTTATCTTTGTGCACAACATATGCCGTTAAGCAAGTAAGCTTTAGCGACCATAGCTTAGTAACTGTTACAATAGGCACAAAGCGTAAAACGAGCACCTTTAATTGAGACCGCTGGAAATTCAATGATAACGCCCTGCAAGACGAAATCTTTATCGAAGTAATAACGGCAAAAATTAAAGAAATGCAGGAAAACGACTTCATCAGCCCTGTCGAGTTGTGTGAGCACTTTAGGTGTGAAGTTAAGATGGGCGCAATCGAAAAAGCTAGTGTCGTGCGCTACAAGGCGAGACAGAAAGAAACCGAGTTGCAGCGTACTCTAGACTTGCTGAAAGCACTGTTCCTCGCCTGCTTAGAAACAAAGTTAAAGAAGTCAAAAGGCAACTTGAGATTACTGATACGGAAAAATATCAAGGTTCGATGATAAGGTCGCGTGCTGAGCGGCTCTGGATGGGCGAAACACCTACCAAGCGAGCGTTAAGCGACGAAAGAAGCTACGTTACGAGAAATGCAATAACAGAGCTGAGAAAGCAAGGTGTGCTTTCCACAGACCAAAAGGTTACCGAACGAGCGCTAGTGCAACGTTTCAGAAACTTGTTAGGCTGCAAGGCGAATGTGCGAGAGGGCTTTGAGACCCATTTTCTTAAATTAATGCAACGATTAGAAGATGAAGTAAAAACACAACTTGAAAGACCAATAAGTGTTACTGAACTGAAAAATGCGATAGACTACTAGCGTCCAGGGCAAGCTTCGGGGCCCGACGGGCTGTGTGCCGCTTTTTATAAATTCTCTGGGCATCAAATTGCCGAAATGCTCCTCAGATTTACAGAAGAAGCTTATGAATCCAAAATGATGCCTCCGTCATTTAAAAGGAGCCATGTCGTACTACTACCAACGAACATAGACCCTGTAAAATTACTGTCACCCGAAGCATACCGACCCATAAGTCTAACTAACACGGATTATAAGGTATTTACGAAAGTTATAGCTAAGCCACTTCAGTGCGTGATTACAAACTTGGTCGGTGAAGATCAAACTTGTGGAATCAAAGGGAGAACCATTCTCACGAATATTAATGTAACCAGAAGTACATTGGAACTATGTGGCCTAATGCACGGACGGGTAGCCATGATTCAATTCGACTTAGAAAAAGCTTTCGATGAGGTAACCCACAGCATTCTTTTCTCCGTCTTAGAACACATCAACGTAGGTACCATCATTTATGATGGAGTAAAAATGGCCTACACTGGCTGTTTTTCGAAACTAATTATTAATAAAAAATTAACCGAAAGCATTACAGCATACTCTGGTGTAAAGCAGGGATGCCCTGCCAGTTCATTGCTATTTGCAATTTACCTCGAACCGCTGTGTTGAATAAAAAGATATGCGGTTTCCGGCTCTAATCACGTGACATAAAGGTCTTATCCTATGCTGACACTGTCGCAGTATTCTGTACTGATAAGCAAAGTATTCAGGAAGCTATGCATACCGCAAGAACTTTCTGCAGCCTTACAGGAAATGCAATAAGCTGGCAAAAATGCTTAGGTTTTTGGCATGGTGAATGGGAATCTACGCCAGAATTTTTCGGCACTATAAATTTCAGCGAGACACCTGCTACTTACCTCGGCCTACCACTCGAACATTACCGCGATACGACCGAGCAGTGGACAGCAGATACTGATCGGGCAAACGATCAAACAAGAAACTGGGGAGGACGGAACCTCTCAATGTTTGCGCGTGCAACTGTGTGTAACTCATTCCTCGTGGCTAAATTTTTCTATATGTTACAAGTATTATGTATGTCTAGGATGTGTGTCCAAAAATTGCACAGGATATTCGCAATGTTTGTTTGGGGATCGGGATGGGAACGTACAAGCAGGCTAAGCTTATTTCATTCCGTGAATAACGGAGGTCTTGGTTTGTGTAATTTGTTTTTAAGACAAGTAGTCTCAAGGTTTATTTTCCTACGCGACCAAAGGAATGCATTTCTACAAACTGTTATACACGTCCAACTACACAATGCCTTATCTGAGTTCATTGTTACATCATGTGGAACACCACAAGTAGTGGTGAAAGGCTACATGTGCGAAGTGGTAAGCGCTTTTCATTTGCTCAAAGCACATCTCTCGCTTCAATATTTGTCTGTTGTCGGCCGGAAAAAATTGCATAAAGACCTCGTGGATATTTCGTGCCCCGTGCCTATATGCCGCTCAACATACGCTCTAGGGCCTGAACGCAATGTCTTTTAACGCGTAAAAAGAATGTCTACCAGGCCGTCTACCAAATCTTTCTTCTTTATTTTGCACAGCGGCACGCTTCCCGTAAAACCATGGCTAAGAGAGAAGGGTTTGTTTGTACCATAGAGTATCGATTGCGGTATATGCCATAAACAGGAAACTATAGACCATGTATATCTAGATTGCTGGGACTCAGTGTTCTTGTGGGACATCCTACAAAGAACCATCAAAAAACATTTCCCTCTGACACCATTCGGTATTCACTTTCTTCCTTTTGAAGAGACGGGAGATGTGCCGTGCGACACAATAATGTTGCTCTGCATGCACAGTGTCTGGAAGACACGAATGGATGTAAGGCATGAAGCTCTCCAACCTCGTTCTGCTCAGGAATATTTCGTGGAAACACGTCGTGCACCTACGTGACATACATAAGGCCAAAGGGAAGCCACCAGCGTGGCTACCCATATTAGACAAGCTGGCCGCAGTTCGGTTCCCCAAACCAAGCTGCATTACCCAATATGCAGCCGGTGTTTTTACCAAAGTACAACTACCTCTTTCTGTTTTTAACTCTAACGCGTGGAATGTTCTACTAAGAGCAAACGTGTTACCTTTTGTGTACGCGCATTGTGTGAAAAACAGGTAATAAAAAAAATTGTCCACGCGGCCTAATGGATAAGGCGTCTGATTTTGAACCAGAAGATTGCAGGTTCGAGTCCTGTCGCAGACGTTCTTTGAATATTTTTATTTACACCTTGAAGAGTACATATTAACCTTTATTGCACCGCCGAGGCGCACTTCTCCGCGTGGCTTAGATTCGGCTTTCTGCCGCGCTAGCGAGCGGTCGTGCCGATCATGAGCTCCGTAGGAGCGGCTTCAGCGGCCCAGCAGGGCCGTGGTACGAGGAATTTTGCTTCGTAAGACCCGGATTATAAAGACTTGCTGCCTCAACTGCCGACAGGTCGGATTGTTTTAAATACAGTGTTTCTTCATGCTGATGTACGTGCCAGGCCGTATCGCGTGGAGCACTTCCGAGTTGCGCTGAATAGCTTAGGCCTACTTCCTGGTGTAATCTCCCTAGGGGCGTATCAGATGAGCAACGATTGCGCAGTGACTTTCAATAGCGACGAAGGCGCGAAGAGGCTTTCAAGCGCCAAGAACATCAAGGTGAATAAAGATCGGTGCATTGTCGTTGATCCAGCCAATCACGCCGTGCGGCTTAAGCTGCATTGGATGCTACATAACGTGTCGGACGAGGATATACGGGCAGCCCTGTTACCGTACGGAAAGGTTACGGACGTTTTCCATGAAAAGTGGCGTGTTCACGGAGTTCAAGATAAAGCATCGTCGACACTTGCGGTGTCCCTGGTCCTGAACAAGTGTATGACCATAGAAGACCTGCCCCATCAACTTCGTGTACCTGGTGAGCAGACCCTAGTTGTTGTACCGGGCAGGGCACCCCTTTGCCTGAAGTGCCGAAACACGGGACACGTCCGACGTGACTGCCGCGTCCCGAGATGTGCAGTATGCCGTCGCTACGACCACGAGGAGACGAAATGTGTTAAGGCTTACGCATCCGTCACAAGACCTGCGCTTCTAGAGGACGTGGCTGGCCTGTTATTAGACGAGGCTGACGTCGATAAGGCTTCCCGCGTGCTAGTTTCGCCGTCGGACACAGTTGCAACACCTTCTGTACCGGATGCAAAATCCACGAAGGTGGCAAATGTGCTACCTTTTGACCCGAAAGATGCAGTGCAAGGGGCATCCGACAAAGGAGGCAAAGAAGAATAGGTCGCAAAGTCTGCCATTGCCGAGGTGGCCGCCACGGAGCATGTACCGGCAACACCCTTGATGGACGTAAAAGAATCGAGTGCAAGCAACGCGGTTATGAAAAGAGCGAGGGACTCGACCGGCAACCTGGACGGCAACCTTGACAACGGGGCCAAAGACGAGCGGCCACCAAAGGCGCAGGTGGGTCGTCGTGTTCCCGTGCGCCTGAAACCAAACATCCCACCGGACAGACGGCCGGCGGCAAAACTGCCTAAGTAGGACCCGGCGCCTACTGAGGCGCCCTGACTAACGTCGTGAAGAGATGGCTGCCTTTTTGGAATCAGCCGTCGCGTACGCTCTAAAGCTACGCGTGTGGATCGAGCGGTTTTCAGTGGAAACGTTATGCGTGCAATTTATTTACAGTGTGTCCGGATCGCTTGTTTTTCAGCGGCACCATGCGATCGGCTTGCTTTTGCAGATAAATGGCGGTGAAACTAGAGAGAGCATTGAGAGTTGCCACTTTAAATGTTCGAGGCCTAGGAGCGCGAAGGCGGCAATATCAACTTAGCCGCTTGTGTATGGAGAAGGAACTAGATGTAGTTGCCTTACAAGAAACCAACGTGGTAACCCAAGAGGAGACCGATCGCATGGTGACGCCTTTCACCGCGCAATAAAATGTGTGCGTGTGCAATGCGAATGGCACATCAGGCGGATGTGCGTTGTTAATACGGAAGAGTGCTGGTATTATTGAAGAAAGCGTAACTGTTTGCGAAACTGGTCGCTTGCTTATTGTAGATTTTTGTTTTTCTCACAATTTGTGGCGGCTCGTATGCGTTTATGCGCCAAAGAATGTGAATAATCGAATTTTGTTTTTTCAACGTTTTGAACAATTTCTAAAGTGTGATCGCTTCGTTATATTTCTTGGTGATTTTAACTGTGTGTGTTCTCCGGAAGACCGACTATAAAGGGAAAGGGTTCGGTTAATGTGCTCTCCTTTTGAGCACACTGATTGTAGACCACAATTTAGAAGATGCGGGCCGAGTCCTAACTGATGGTATGATCCCGCAATACACGCACATTCAGCGAAATAGCCGAGCAAGGCTGGACATAGTGTATGTCTCTGACGACTTGATCACCCTTCGTAATAGTTATAACGTCGTACCGCAATCGTTCACGGTCCATAGCTTGGCAAGCTTCTCGATTGGGGAAAAAGTTAAAAAACACGATTCATCTGCAACATGTGGAAATTCAACGAAAAGCTCCTTGATGATGAAACATTTGTGCGCAGAGTTAAGGAAAAGATAACAGAGTTGATGACAAATGAGGATGCATATTTTATTGCTACATGGGAGGAAATTAAGATTCAAGGTAAATTCATTGCAATAGAAAGCGGAAGCAGCCTTCAGAACGATAAACTGCACAAACAAGGAGAGCTGCAAAGACAGCTAGAATATCTGTCAAGCGCACAAAATATGGCTCATGGTCAATTAGCTGGAAACGTACAGAAAGTAAGACACGAACTTGAAGTTATCGATGCCGAGCCATACAAAGCAACAGTTACACGCGCTAGAAGCGAACGCCTATGAATGGGCGAGATACCATACAAACGGGCAATGAGCGATGAAAATCTTCACGCGTCGAGAAATGAGATCAAGCAGATACGTCTTCCAAGCGAAGTGACGTCAGACGCTTCGTCGATCCAGAAAGCTTTTGTGGAGCATTATCGCGAATTCTTCGGCAATGTGACACGTTCTGGACTGGGCTTCGAAAGTGAATTCATGAGCGAAATGCCAAGGTTGGATGATGACGTTAGAGAAAGTCTTGAGAGACCAATAGCTGTGTCCGAGATTGAAAGGGCGGTAGAGGAGCTGCAGTCAGGCAAATCGCCAGGGCCGGACGCCCTAGGCGCCGCTTCTTACAAGGCGTTCAGTCAGGAGTTTGCGTGTATATTGCACCGACTACTCTCACAGGCGTATGAATTTAAAAAAGTACCACCCTCATTCCGCACTTCACACATAGTATTAATTCCGAAAACCGATGACCGGGAAAAGCTCCTTTCAGTAGGTTCATACAGGCCGATAAGTCTGACCAACACAGATTACAAAATATTTATGAAAGTACTGGCTCGAAGATTTCAAAGCGTGATTCAGCAGCTTGCAAGGCCACAACAGACGTGTGGCATTAAAGGCCGCACAATTTTCACGAACACCCGCATCGCAAGGAATGTGTTCGAATGTTGCGATGCCATTGGGGGTTGGGTGGCCATGTTGCAGCTAGACCTTGCGAAGGCATTCGACCGGTTGTCACATGAGGTGCTTTTCGCTACACTGCAGTACGGTAATGTTGGGAGCACCAATGTAGATGGCGTTAAAATGACTTATGAAGACTGTTACACGCAGCTTATAGTTAAAAAGTGTCTTAGTTCGCGGGTGCCAGTCCGCTCGTCTGTACGGCAAGGCTGTCCCTTGTCTCCTTTGCGCTTTGCCCTGTACCTCGAACCCTTTGTATAGCAGTCATAAGGGACGCAAACATTCGTGGATTTAGGCTGCACGCCGCAGAAGTTAAAATGTTAGCTTAATCAGATGACGTCGCCGTCTTTTGTGAAGACAGGGAAAGCGTGGTCGAGGCTGTCCGCCTTGCAAGATCCTTTTGTAGGTACACTGGTGCTCAGATAAACATGGAAAAAAGGGTTGGGATATGGCATGGAAGCTGGGACGTGTCACCCACAAAATTCGCCGCTATGCAGTGGACTAGAGTACCTTCACTGTATCCAGGAGTGCCCCTTGAGCACTATCGGGACACGACGCAATTGTGGACCGGACAAATAGATTCAATGAAAGAAAAGATAAAAGTATGGCGGGGCCGGGGATTGTCAGTGTTTGCACGTGCTTCAGCTTTCAATGTTTTTTTGATTGCCAAAGTTTGGTACATACTGCAAGTAATGTTCATGTCCCGTGTAAACGTTCAAAAAATGCATCGAGTGTTTGCTATCTTTATCTGGAACTCCACTTGGGAACAATCCAGCCGAACAAATATTTTTCACACTGTTTGAAACGGGGGCTTTGGGTTCTCACACTTGTTCATGAGACAGATTGTATTGAGGTTCTTCTTCCTACGAGATGAAAGAAATGTTTTTCTCTGTACAGTCATTCAGGCGAGAATGGCAGCAGAACTGCCTGAATTTTTTGCGTCCACATCTGGTGTTATCAGTAGAAAAGCGACTGGTTACTATCGTTAAGTCGTTGCATAATTTAGAATACTCTGCGCACGTTTTTCGCTGGAGTATTTGTGCTACAGAAAGGAATATTCGTACCTTGGACTACCAATTGCCTGCTGTGTAAAAAGCCCGAAACAATTGAACACGCCTTCATTGAGTGTTGGGACGCTGTCTTTCACTGGGACATCTTGCAGCGCACTCTTAAAAAAGAACTCCCCATAAACCCCTATGGAATTCGATTCCTGCCAGTTGAAAGTGATGACGGGCCACCGTTTGATATGTTCATGTTGCTGGGCCTCTACAGTTTGTGGAAAACAATAATGGCTGTACGGCTGATGTGAATGCGTGCTCTGCGCGAGAGAATTTCATAGACAGTACGTCCTTATTACGAGAAGTGTATCGTGCACAAGGCAAACCTCCAGACTGGGTTAGCATCCTTGATGAGCTGCTGGGCCTCAAAAAATTTTAGCGACCATCCCACCTAATGTGATGTGGGTGCACTGTGTATATGAATTTGTTATTTAGTGCTAATGTCTAAGCACGCAATAAAGAAAAGAAAGTCTGCGTGGCCTAATGGATAAGCCGTCTGATTTCGGATCAGATGATTGCAGGTCGAGTCCTGTCGCAGACGTTCTTTGAATATTTTTATTTACACCTTGAAGAGTACATGTTAAACTTTTTTTTCACCGCCGATGCACACTTGTCCGCGTGTCTTAATGGATAGGGCGTCTGATTTCAGATCAGAAGATTGCAGGTCGAGTCCTGTCGCAGACGTTGTTTGAATATTTTTATTTACACCTTGAATAATACATATTAAACTGTTATGCACCGCCGAGTTGCAATTGTCCGCGTGACCAAGTGGATAAGGCGTCTGACTTCGTATCAGGAGATTGCAGGTTCGAGTCCTGTCACAGACGTTTCTTTCAATATTCTTATTTACACCTTGAAGAATACATATTAAACTGCTATGCACCGCCGAGGTGCAATTGTCCGCGTGGCCTAGGAGGATTCCACTTCCGGCCACGGAGCGTGACGGACGTGCGCATCATGTGCTCCAACGGAGCGGTATCAGCGGTCAGCTTGGCCGTGGAAACGGGTTTGCTGGCTCGAGTGACCAGGATTATGAAGTTATTTTGCCGCGGCTACCAACACGTAGAATTGTAAATACGCTGTTTTTGCACGCCGACGTCAGAGCAAGGCCCTACAAGGTGGAGGACTTTCGCGACGCACTGGTTCGTTTGGCACTGCTCCCCGAGGTTGTCGCCTTGGGGGCGTACCAAATGAATCACATCTGCGCTATCACGTTCAAGAGTGTTGAAGGAATGAAGAAGCTGCTTTCAGCCCGTGAAGCGACTGGTAAAGAACGACAGTGCATTGTCATTGATCCGGATGACCAGGACGTGAGGATGAAGATCGACTGGATTTGGTACAACATGCAAGACGAAGATGTGCGAACAGCCTTTGCACCTTACGGAACGGTGACGGAAGTCGCCAAGGAACGCTGGCGCATTCAGGGAGTCATGGACAAAGGTTCATCAACGCCTTGTGTGTCCTTGAAGTTGAAGCCTGGAGTTACAATTGATGACCTGCCTCACTTGCTACGCATTGCTGGAGAGCAGGCCCTCATTGTGGTTCCTCGAAGAGCCCCGCTTTGCCTGAGGTGCCATACCTGAGGACACGTCCGACATGAATGCAAAGTTCCCCGTTGCAGTCAGTGCCGTCGCTTCGGCCATGACCAATCGCAGTGCGTCAAAACGTACGCAAATGTTACAGGGCACATGAGAGGAGAAGATGACTCTGACCTTCTCATGGATGCGGACGAATCTGAGGAGGCAGCGAGAACCGCAGAAAAGAATACGCCGCAGGCAGCGCCTAACGACCTCAAGGGGGTGCGGCAGCGACACAGACTGAAAACCAGACCACTGGGTCGAGGCAGGCTGTTGTAGACCCAAAGCTTGATGCAGCGGAACTAAGCACAAGTACTGCTACGGAAGCAGTACATGGAAAACCTCAAGAGGAGGGAGAAGGCATGAACGTCGTCCAACCAAGCATGAGTAGTGCTCCAGCAAAAAGGACACACGACAAGGCCTGTGTCGAAGAGGTTCAGCATCCCTCTGCGAGTATCGACGAACCACCCCCCAAATCGTGGGGGGCAGCGCCGGCCGACGTTTCGCCCGAAGCCCAACATCCCGCCGGACAAGCCGGCGAAGACTACACCGACGTAGCAAGCATGGCTCCCTTCTGGCTTGACAAGGAACGAGAGGCGACCCACAACGGGACTACGACGACCAGCGTGCTGAGGCTGCGCCAGCCTGCTGCAGAAAGCGAGCACGCCTCTTGGGTGGGCTCGAGAACTCTTGAGAAGGAAAAATTGCTGAGGTTCACTTCTTAGTGTATTAAGGCTGAAGCTGAGCACGAAGCCGTTCGGCCTATTTAATTTGTCGCGCACACGGCAGGCAGAAGAGAAGCAGCACTTAAATTTGCCCGTTTATTGTAAGGGGACTGGCAGCGAGGCGGCGTCAGTATCAGTTAAGTCGCCTCCTTGCTTGATAACGATGTGGACGTAGTGGCAGTGCAAGAGACCAAGGTGGAAAGTGACGCTCAGAGGAACCGCATGGTTGAGGCTTTTAGAAGCCATTACAATGTATGCGTGTGTAATTCTGTTGGTACGTCGGGAGGGTGTGCCATTTTAATTCGAAATTCTTTAGGTGTTATTGAAGAATCTGTTACAGTTTTCAACACCGGGCGTTTTGTGATGTGTGATTTTTCGTATCTTGATTTACAGTGGCGCGTAATGCGTGTGTATGCCCCAAGTAAGGAAAATGAGCGCAAAGCTTTCTTCGAAATGGTCCAGCTCTATCTGAAGTCTCCTAGATACATTATTCTGATGGGTATCTTCAACTGTGTATGCATGCCCGAAGACAGAGTTACTAACGCGACCATTCGAAACCAGATCTCGTTACTTTTGAATGCAATTGTCCTGGAGCACAATTTGAAAAACGTCGGGAGTGCTCTGTCAGAAGGTTCCCGTCTGCAGTTCACACATTTCCAACAAGCAAGTCATGCATGACTTGATAGGGTTTATGCGTCTGCTGGCCTGGTCCCAATGTGTAGTGACTACTTGATTAAAAACGTTGCGTTCAGCGATCATTGCATGGTAATGTTTACAATAGGAACAAAGACCAAAAGGTCGAAGTTCAACTGAGAAATATGGAAATTTAATGTAAGGCTTCTTCAGGATGAGCGTTTTGTATTTACAGCAAAAGAAAAAATTGACTGTTTGCAAACTGGTGATCAGAGGGACATTATTGGTAAATGGGAGCATCTTAAAGAAGAAATAAAAAATGATCGCTATTGAAAGAGCGAGTTCGCTGCGCCAAAGCGACAAGGCAGACGAAAAAGAATCTCAGAGCCGCTTAGATTTGCTGCTGAGGTTGAAAATTGCTCAGCCGGGCCAGTACGAAAATGAAATAAAAGAAACAAAGAATAATTTAGAACTGATGGATAAAGAGAAATATAAAGGAGCGGTGCAGAACGTGCAGAACGGTTGTGGTTTGGCGAGACGCCGACAAAGCGGTCCCTGTGCGACGAAAGAAGATATGCAGTAAAGAACGAGATAAAAGCAATAGAGTACAAGGGCGAAATGGCTCGTGACCCTAACACTATTCAACGTGCGTTTGTTGATTATTACGAAGGACTACTGGGTCACGAGTCACGTGTTGAAGAAGGCCTGGCGGCGGAGTTTTTGGCACTGATGCCTATCTTAGAGGATGAAGTCAAGCTGGGGCTCGAGGCATCGATTAGTGTAGAGCAAGTAGAGCGCGCAATCGACGAGTTAAGCTCCGGCAAATCACCTGGTCCCGACGAGCTAGGCGCAGCTTTTTACAAAGCGTTTAAGTCTGACATGGCGCATATTCTAAACAGCGTGATTCAAGAAACATACGAAAAACAGATGATGCCTCCGTCCTTCCGAAGAAGTCACATAGTCCTAGTTCCGAAGAGTGAAGACCCGGTTAAGAGACTGTCAGTCAGAGGGTATCGGCCCATAAGTCTCACAAATTTGAACTATAAGATATTCATGAAGGTTCTGGGCAGAAGGTTGCAGAATGTAATAAAAGCTATCGTAGGCCAGCACCAAACGTGCGGGATTAAAGGACGTATGATAACGATAAATATTCACGTAGCACGATGCATATTAGAATGCTGCGATGCATTTGATAAACGTGTAGCCATGTTGTAACTGGACATGGAAAAGGCCTTTGACCACGTCAACCACCATATTCTGTTTTGTATCCTCGAACACGTGAATGTCGGCGGAGTGCTCTTGGAAGGTGTCAAAATGGCATATGCTGGTTGTACGGCAAACCTTATTGTTAATAAGCAACTGAATGAAAGTATCGCTGTTCGTTCTTCCGTGAGGCAAGGGTGCCCATTGTCTCCATTATTGTTTGCACTGTATCTCGAACCTTTTTGCCTGAAAATAATATCAAACGAAAGAGTGCGTGGCTTCACGATGTTGTCCACTGAAGTTAAAGTACTTGCGTATGCGGATGATATCGCCATTTTTTGCGAAGATAGGGAAACTCTAACTGAAGTGTTGAAGGACGCAGCTAGGTTTTGCAAAGCCTCCGGAAGTGTGATAAACTGGGAAAAGTGTTTTGATTATTGGCACGGAAAATGGGATTATGCGGCTGAAGTGTTTGAGAGCGTTCAGTGGTCAACGTCACCTGTCAAATACTTGGACGTACCGCTAGACCACTATCGAGAACCTGCAAAGTATTGGGAAGCGGAAACTGAGCGCACACAGGAATGTACGCACAAATGGGGTGGCCGCGATCTTTCAATTTTTGCTCGGGCCACAGTATGTAACCTCTTTCTGGTGGCCAAGGTCTGGTATGTGCTTCAGGCACTGTGTATGTCACGGACCAGCGTCCAGGGATTGCACCGAGTTTTCGCAGTGTTCATATGGGGGTCGAGTTGGGGGAGGACAAGTCGCACAAATGTCTTTCTGTGCGTGGGAAAGGGTGGCCTAGGTTTGGCTGATTTGTTTCTTAGGCAACTTGTGTCAAGATTTATGTTTCTCCGAGACCAAAAAGATGCTTTCCTGCGTACGATAATGCAAATTTGGTTCAAAGAGGCACTGCCTGAATATGTTGTGTCATCCAGCCCTGTGAAACGCGTACGGGTGCGGGGCTTTATTTGGGAGGTTGTGCGCGCTTTTCAGTGTTTGAAAGTTCGCTTTTCCGCACAGTATCTTGCTGATGTTAGAAGGAAACAACTCTATAAAGACCTTATTGACACTATGTTGCCTATACCTTTGTACCGTTCCATATACTGTGTTGGCTCTGAAGGGAATATAATGAAGAGAGTGGAAAAGATGTCGGTTCGGCCCTCAATGGAATCATTCTTTCAGCTGCACACTGGCACACTGGCCATGAAACCATGGCTACAAGAGAAAGGAGTATTTGCCCCATGGTCCCCAAACTATCTAATCTGTAGAAAACTGGAGACTATAGATCACATGTTCCTGCACTGTACAGATGCTGTATTTCCCTAAGACGTCTTGCAATGAACTTTAAAAAAGCAGCTTCCAATATCACCTTATGGCATAAGATTTATATCGGTAGATAGCGGAGACTAAGTGTCGCGGGACATGTTTATGCTTGTCAGCTTACACAGTATATGGAAAAATCGAATGGCGTTTAGGCATGCAGATGAAACTATCCTCCCTGTACGAGAGTATTTTATTGAAAATGTGTCTTATGTAAGAGATGTGTTTAAGGCTCAAAAAGAACAGCCGGAATGGCTCCCATTAATTGATGACCTCGCCAAACTGAAACGCTTTTAATCCTTTGGTGTGGGCTGGCCAGTGCACCGCTCGCATCTTTTACTTGTAAAGCGATATTAGTGTTTTGTATGTCTTTCATTGTGTCACGTACCAAGAAGGTAATAAAGAAAAGAAAGTCCGCGTGGCCTAATGGATAAGGCGTCTGATTTCGGATCAGAAGACTGCAGGTTCGAGTCCCGTCGCAGACGTTCTTTGAATATTTTTATCTACACTTTGAAGAATACAATATTAAACTGTTGTGCACCGCCGAGACACACTTGTCCGCGTGGCCCCGTCCATTTCCGACCACCGTAGTGTACGGTCGTGTAATATCGAGCTTCCTTGGAGCGGTGAATGCGGCCCAGCAGGGCCGCAGTAACAGGAAAGATGCACAGGATTCTACGGACTATGACGTTATTTTGCCACAACTGCCATCAGGTTTGTCTGCTTTAAATACTGTTTTTCTTCACGGCAGCGTTAAAGCCAGGCAGTTTCGAGCTGATGACTCCGGAGATACATTGGATCGTCTGGAACTGCTACCCGATGTAGTTGCCTTGGGGCGTTTCAGATGAACCACGTGTGGGCGATGACCTTCAAGAGTGCGGAAGGAATGAAGAAGTTGCTCGCCGTAACTGATGTGACTGTGAAGAATCACCGCTGCCTCGTGATAGATCCGAGCACCCATACTGTCCGCCTAAGGCACTATTGGCTACTTCACCACATACAAGATGAAGACGTGCGCGCTGCTCTTGCACCGTATGGCAAAGTGACGGCCGTTTGCAGAGAGCAATGGCGTGTACCAGGACTCGGCGGTAAGGGCTTCTCGACACGGACGGTTAATCTGCAGCTGAAGGGTGGCGTGACTTTGGACGACCTGCCACACCAGCTACGAGTGTCTGGCATTACGGCCCTTGTAGTGGTACTAGGAAGACCGCCGCTTTGCCTGCGGTGTCAGCGAACAGGGCACATTCGCCGAGACTGCCGTGTCCCACAGTGTAAGCTCTGTCGGCAGTTCGGACATGACGATATCCAGTGCGCTAAAACTTATGCAAGCGTAGCAAGCCAAAAGAGCCGGGAGGACCCCACCGAGCACATTATGGACGAGGCGGACGCGGCGGAGGCTGCGGGAATCAAGGACAGACAACCTACGTCGGCAGCTGTTGAATCTTCCGAGAAGGGAATTGTGAAAAGTGTTGGAAGCGACAACAGTGACGTGGCACTTGTACGACAGATTACCGCTTCGCCAACGTGCGCCGTCAAAGACGTCTCGGACACCACTCAAGCCTCGCCGAGTAGCGACCAAGAGGACATGGATGCCGCGAACAGCTCGTCTGCGAAACGCCACACACGCAAGTTTCCGAAGGTGACGAAGTGGGCAACGGGAAGGCACAGGAGGCGCCCAGGAAAGAAAGTTCGTACCGCCGTCCTTCTTTCGAACCAAAGCCTCACATTCCACCGGATTCCAGTCTGACGGTACCGAAGGCGCCCCCGTAATAGCGAGTGTGTCGCCCAGCAATGCCTGTATGGAAGGTGAGGGATGGGCTGCAGGGTACATTTGTATAGTTCAGCCGCTTTTGCCTATGAAAGAATTCTGCGAGTTCCGAGAAACGGCAGGATGTATGGGTTCACTTGAACTAGTATTCTTGCTTTTCTTCTTCTAAAAAAAGGAAATGGCTTCAAAATCTGGAATAGCGCTACGCATTGGTAGGCTCAATGTCCGAGGCCTGGGCGCGAAAAGGCGGCGATACCAGGTCAACCGATTATGGCAAGAAAATAATTTAGACATTTTCGCTCTACAAGAAACAAAAAAATGAAAGTGAAGAGCGCACCGACCGAATGCTTTAAATATTTAGAGCGCGGTGCAGTGCCTGCGTTTCCCATGCTGTCGGCAGTTCCGGTGGCTGTGTTTTGTTGTTGCGGATGTCTTTAGAAATTGTTCCGAAATCTGTATTTGTTTGTGATGAAGGTCGAATGATGATTGCGTGTGACATTTTGCTCTGGGATTCTAAGCGGAGGGTAAGTTGCATATACGCCCCAAATAATGAAAGAGAATGCCGTTACTCTTTTGGAAAACTTGATGTCTATTTGAAATCTGAGCACTAAATCATCTTGCTGGGAGACCTCAACTGTGTTTGTTTTTCTGACGACCGGAATAACAACTTGCTCTTACGCGATCAAAGTGCAGCTTTCTTTCTCGCAGCAACCCGAGAGCGTGAAATAGAAAATGTTGGTGCGGTGTTTTTCAGTGGAAAGCAGACTGTGTTGACGCATTTCCAACGGCGCAGTCATGCGAGATTATATCGAGATTATATATTAGTGAGACTGGTTCCGTTGTATAGAAGCTATGACGTGAGGAACGTATCCTTCAGCGACCACAGTCTTGTAATGTTCTCGCTCGGCAAGAGAAAAGAAAACTGCCCTTTTAATTGGCACTTAAGTAAATTCAACGTCAAACTTCTGGACGCCGCAACCTTTCTCGCGTTTATAAAAGAACTTATACGAGAGATGCTTGCTAGTGAATCCATGGGGTTTATAGCGATGTGGGAAGAGTTTAAACAGGAATTTAAAATAACAGCCATTGAAAGAGCCTCTGTGTTACGCTACAATGAAAAAAGAAAAGAATATCAATTGCGAAATAAGCTTAACGTAATGTTGTTGATAAAGTACACACAGCCAGGAGAGTTGTCAACAGAGATAAGGAATATAAAAAATGAGCTTGAAATCATTGATGTCAAGAGATATAGGCGGTCAGTGATACGTGCGCGCTCAAAGCATTTATGCCTCGGGGAGACGCCCACAAGACGCGCTTTGAGCGAAGAAAAAAGATACGCATCACAAAATGAAATAAAAGAAATCGAATACGGCAACGCGTGTAGTAGCGATAGGAATACAATACAACGTGCATTCTTCTAACACTACAGAGAGTTGTTAAGCTGCAAACGAGCGGTAGAAGCTGGCTTTGATAGCGAATATTTGCCTTTAATGCCGAGGCTAGATGATGACGTCAAGACAGTCCTCGAGGAACCGATTACGTTGAATGAGATCGAAACCGCAATTGATGAACTGGACCCTGCAAAGGCGCCCGGACCTGATGGCCTAGGCGCAGCTTTCCACAAGACATTTAAGCATGAACCAGCAGCCATATTGAACCGTGTTATAGCCGAGGCTTCATCATCATCATCATCATCATCAGCCTGGTTACGCCCACTGCAGGGCAAAGGCCTCTCCCATACTTCTCCAACAACCCCGGTGATGTACTAATTGTGGCCATGCCGTCCCTGCAAACTTCTTAATCTCATCTGCCCATCTAACTTTCTGCCGCCCCCTGCTACGCTTCCCTTCCCTTGGGATCCAGTCCGTAACCCTTAATGACCATCGGTTATCTTCCCTCCTCATTACATGTCCTGCCCATGCCCATTTCTTTTTCTTGATTTCAACTAAGATGTCATTAACTCGCGTTTGCTCCCTCACCCAATCTGCTCTTTTCTTATCCCTTAACGTTACACCTATCATTCTTCTTTCCATAGCTCGTTGTGTCGTCCTCAATTTGAGTAGAACCCTTTTAGTAAGCCTCCAGGTTTCTGCCCCGTAGGTGAGTACTGGTAAGACACAGCTGTTATATACTTTTCTCTTGAGGGATAATGGCAACCTGCTGTTCATGATCTGAGAATGCCTGCCAAACGCACCCCAGCCCATTTTTATTCTTCGGATTATTTCCGTCTCATGATCCGGATCCGCCGTCACTAACTTCCCTAAGTAGATGTATTCCCTTACGACTTCCAGTGCCTCGCTGCCTATTGTAAATTGCTGTTCTCTCCCGAGACTGTTAAGCATTACTTTAGTTTTTTGCAGATTAATTTTTAGACCCACTCTTCTGCTTTGCCTCTCCAGGTCACTGAGCATGCATTGCAATTGGTCCCCTGAGTTACTAAGCAAGGCAATATCATCAGCGAATCGCAAGTTACTAAGGTATTCTCCATTAACTTTTATCCCCAATTCTTCCCAATCCAGGTCTCTGAATACCTCCTGTAAACACGCTGTGAATAGCATTGGAGATATCGTATCTCCCTGCCTGACGCCTTTCTTTATTGGGATTTTGTTGCTTGCTTTATGGAGGACTACGGTGGCTGTGGAGCCGCTATAGATATCTTCCAGTATTTTTACATATGGCTCATCTACACCCTGATTCCGTAATTCCTCCATGACTGCTGAGGTTTCGACTGAATCAAACGCTTTCTCGTAATCAATGAAAGCTCTATATAAGGGTTGGTTATATTCTGCACATTTCTCTATCACTTGATTGATAGTGTGAATATGGTCTATTGTTGAGTAGCCTTTACGGAATCCTGCCTGGTCCTTTGGTTGACAGAAGTCTAAGGTGTTCCTGATTCTATTTGCAATTACCTTAGTAAATACTTTGTAGGCAACGGACAGTAAGCTGCTCGGTCTATAATTTTTCAAGTCTTTGGCGTCCCCTTTCTTATGGATTAGGATTATGTTAGCGTTCTTCCAAGATTCCGGTACGCTCGAGGTCATGAGGCATTGCGTATACATGGTGGCCAGTTTCTCTAGAACAATCTGTCCACCATCCTTCAACAAATCTGCTGTTACCTGATCCTCCCCAGCTGCCTTCCCCCTTTGCATATCTCCTAAGGCTTTCTTTACTTCTTCCGGCGTTACCTTCGGGATTTCGAATTCCTCTAGACTATTTTCTCTTCCATTATCGTCGTGGATGCCACTGGTACTGTATAAATCTCTATAGAACTCCTCAGCCACTTGAACTATCTCATCCATATTAGTAATGATATTTCCGGCTTTGTCTCTTAACGCATACATCTGATTCTTGCCAATTCCTAGTTTCTTCTTCACTGTTTTTAGGCTTCCTCCGTTCCTGAGAGCATGTTCAATTCTATCCATATTATACTTCCTTATGTCAGCTGTCTTACGCTTGTTGATTAACTTCGAAAGTTCTGCCAGTTCTATTCTAGCTGTAGGGTTAGATGCTTTCATACATTGGCGTTTCTTGATCAGATCTTTCGTCTCCTGCGATAGTTTGCTGGTATCCTGCCTAGCGGAGTTACCACCGACTTCCATTGCACACTCCTTAATGATGCCCACAAGATTGTCGTTCATTGCTTCAACACTAAGGTCCTCTTCCTGAGTTAAAGCTGAATACCTGTTCTGTAGCTTGATCTGGAATTCCTCTATTTTCCCTCTTACCGCTAACTCATTGATCGGCTTCTTATGTACCAGTTTCTTCCGTTCCCTCCTCAGGTCTAGGCTAATTCGAGTTCTTACCATCCTGTGGTCACTGCAGCGCACCTTGCCGAGCACGTCCACATCTTGTATGATGCCAGGGTTAGCGCAGAGTATGAAGTCTATTTCATTTCTAGTCTCGCCGTTCGGGCTCCTCCACGTCCACTTTCGACTATTCCGCTTGCGGAAGAAGGTATTCATTATCCTCATATTATTCTGTTCCGCAAACTCTACTAATAACTCTCCCCTGCTATTCCTAGTGCCTATGCCATATTCACCCACTGCTTTGTCTCCAGCCTGCTTCTTGCCTACCTTGGCATTAAAGTCGCCCATTAGTATAGTGTATTTAGTTTTCACTCTGCCCATCGCCGATTCCACGTCTTCATAGAAGCTTTCGACTTCCTGGTCATCATGACTGGATGTAGGGGCATAGACCTGTACAATCTTCATTTTGTACCTCTTATTAAGTTTCACAACAAGACCTGCCACCCTCTCGTTAATGCTATAGAATTCCTGTATGTTACCAGCTATATTCTTATTAACCAGGAATCCGACTCCTAGTTCTCTTCTCTCCGCTAAGCCCCGGTAGCACAGGACGTGCCCGCTATTTAGCACTGTATATGCTTCTTTTGGCCTCCTAACTTCACTGAGCCCTATTATATCCCGGCTTATAAGCCGAGGCTTATGAAGTAAAATACATGCCGCCTTCTTTCCGAAAAACCCATACCCTGCCGATCCCGAAATGAGATGACCCTGTAAAGCTGTTCTCACTACGGTCGTATCGCCCCATAACTTTATCCAATGTAGATTATAAGATATTCATGAAGGTGTTAGCAAGAAGGTTGCAATCTGTGATGACATAAATAGTAGGCTCACACCAAACTTGTGGTGCAAGAGGTCGGTCGATACTTAATAACAGACATGTGGCAAGAAGTATTCTGGAGTGTTGCGATGCCTGGGAAGGAAGAGTTGGTATGATGCAACTAGACATGGAGAAGGCCTTCTACCGTGTTGTGCACAGTGTGCTCTTTTCTATTCTAGAGCACGTGAATGTTGGAAACATTATATTAGAAGGATTAAAACTGTCTTACGAGGGGTGTAGCACGAACTTATTAGTGAATAAACAACTCTCTGGTAATATTAACATACGTAGAAGCATAAAACAAGGATGCCCGGCTTCGTCACTTCTCTTCGCAATTTACTTGGAGCCTTTTGCTTAAAAGTGATACACAATGAGAAAATACGCGGTTTTCGTTTAATGGCCAGTGAAGTCAAAATTCTCTCGTATGCGGATGATGTAGCCGTGTTTTGGGTGGATAAAGAAAGTAAGTGTTCGCGAAACTGTTAAACAAGCTCGAACGTATTGCAACATGTCTGGAAGCGCAGTAACTGGGAGAAGTGCGCCAGTTTTTGGCATGGCAGCTGGGATGAGAAGCCCAATGTCTTTGAAAATTTACAGTGGACAATCTCTCCTACAATATATCTAGGAGCACCTTTAAACTGGTATGATGAGCGTTCAGAATACTGGAGAGGAGAAGCTGAGAGAATACACCAGAAAACTACAAAATGGGGCGGAAAAAATTTATCCACATTTCCCAGGTCAACGATTTACAATACGTTCCTGGTTGCGCGAATGTGGTATGTGTTGCAGGTGATCGCTATATCAGGAGCTAGTGCGCAGAAATTTCACAGAATTCTTGCAACATTTGTATGGAATTCAACATGGGAACGCGCAACTTGTCTTAGCTTATTTCATTCACTGAAAGCAGGAGGGCTTGGCTTAGCTCATCTTTTTCTGAGGCAGGTTACCTCAAGGTTTATTTTCTTGCGGGACCAGCATGACCCCTTTTTGCGAGCAGTGCTTCAAGTGAAACTGCAGAATGCTCTTCCTGAGTTTATTGTGTCGTCGTGTGGCGTTACTGGAGGCGGCTTGTGCGGGTATCTACGCAAAGTTGTAAGTGCTTTCAAGATTCTTCAAGTGAGTTTCTCGTTTGATTATCTCATTATAGTATCAAAGAGGCAATTGCACAAAGATATCCCTAATGTGATGCTTCCAGTACCTTTATATCGAGGCATTTTTTATGTTCGTCCGGGTAAGGATGTTTTAAAGAGAGTTAAAAAAAAATGCCGGTTCGGTCGTCTGTGAAAACGTTCTTTTTCCAACTCCATAGTGGCACGCGCCCAGTCAAACCTTGGCTGCAGGAGAAGAGCTTTTTTCTTCCCTGGTCAGTTGGCTGCATTTTATGCCGCAAGCCATCAGCAGTAACACATATATTCCTAGACTGTTTAGATTAAGTTTTTTATTGGGAAATCCTTCAGAGAACGCTGAAAAAAGATTTCCCTTCACACCATATGGAATTCCTTTTCTTGCCGTTAACAATGACGGGGCTGTGCCCTATGACATGCTCATAGTATTAAGCATGCATAGCATGTGGAAAACAAGAATGGCTGTCAGACATGCCGACCCTATTGTAAGATCGGTAAGAGAAAACTTCATTGAAAGCATTGCCTATATCCGAGGTGTGTATCAATCCCAGGACGAACAGCCAACATGGTATCCTGTACATAATGACCCAGTGTCGTTAACGCGTGTTTAGCAATGTCGCGCCAACAAGCTACTGGTTGGCGCTTTTAACATTTTTGTGTTGGTTTCTCTGTTTTGTTTTGTCACACTGGAAATTTAAAAAAAGTCCGCGTGGCCTAATGGATAAGGCGTCTGACTTCGGATCAGAAGATTGCAGGTTCGAGTCCTGTCGCGGACGTTCTTTGAATATTTTTATTTACACTTTGAAGAATACATATTAAACTGTTGTGCACCGCCGAGCCACACTTGAACCCGTGGTCTTCATTCTACAGAAGAACTTCACTTTGGCCGAGTTGGTATTTACTGTATATCATATTGACCGCAAATAAGACGGGGGCAGAAGTAGAGAACACATAAACAGCACGGGTGGCAACTTTCAACTCATCTGGGAGAAGTTACAGCCCGTGCCGTTTATGTGTTCTCTCCCTCTGTTCCCGTCTTATTTGCGGTCGCCGCTATGTCCACGAGGAGAGCCAGTGTGTACGCAGCTATGCGAATGTAACCGGAACAGTCGGAAGCGACATTGTGCAAGAGCAACTTATGGACCAGGCCGACGCCGAAGAAGCTTCTGTGAGAAGTGGGCATCGGGCTAGCAGGCAAGAGAACCCGCCTGTAGCGTCTTCTGTAAAGTACGAAAAATTACAAACGGAGTACAAAAAACAACAACCGGCCCACCCAAGAACACACGAAAGCACTCCCGAAATAGAAACAAACCTTGGAGGTGGCGCATCGACTTCGCAGAATGACTCGGAGAACGAGGCACTCCCGAAAAGTGAGAAAGTCAACCTACAAGAGCTGTTACTAAGAGACCTCAAGAGAAGTTGGCTAGCGACAAGGATTGCTCCGACCCAACGAGCGCTGTGGGACCACCGCCGCTGAAGTCAACGACCACTCGTAGGAGCAGCTTCAAGCCCAAGCCGACGGTCCCACCAGACCGGTTGCGAGCGCCGCGAGTGCCTCCGCGCTAGCGGGGGTACTTTTCTGTCTTCTTGTTGAACTGTATGTACGGGGACAATCATGTATACTTTGATTGAGTTGAGTGTCTTCAAGGTAGAAGCCGGGCTAATTACCAGTGTGGACGAATCCACCTGCTGTGCACACTGACCAGTGACGTAAATCAACCTTCTCGTGTCTTTGCGTAGCTTATTAGGTATTGTGAAAAAAGAAATAAGTCAATGGACCCAAATCTTTCTGCACTTCGTATTGCAACGTTGAATGTACGGGCATTGACAGCTAGACGACGGCAAGTGCAAGTTAGTCGCCTAATACTCGATAATGAAATAGATATTTTGGCTATTCAGGATACAAGAATTGAGAGTCAGGAAGCAATAGACCGGATGGTCGAAATCTTTAAAGCAAGATATAACGCTTGTGTGTGTCATGCTGCTGGTAAGTCAGGAGAGTGTGCCCTTTTTTGCGCAATAGTATCGGAACATTAGAGGAAGCAGTCCTCACCAGTCCGCACCGCCGAGGCACACTTGTCCGCGTGGCCTACATTCTCCTTCCGGCAGCCGAGCTGTACGGACGTGTGGATGATGGGCTCCGAAGGAGCGGTTTTTGCGGCCACCGGCCGCGGTAACAGGCTTATCAACCAAAACGAGGAAGCGAGCTACCAGATTATTTTGCCACCACTGCCGAAGGGATCTGTCGTGAAAAACACCGTGTTTTTGCATGGCGACGTGCGAGCGAGGCCCTATAGGGTCGAAGACTTTCGGGATGCGCTCGCCCCGACTGGATTGCTGCGGGAGGTCGTGGCCCTAGGAGCCTACCAGATCAACCACGTATGGGCAGTCACCTTCCCCAGTGGCGAAGCAACGAAAAGGATGCTGGCGTTGAAAGAGAGCAACGTGAAGGGGCGTCGCTGCGTAATCGTCGATCGTCAAGACCAACAGGTACGCCTCCGCCTTCATTGGCTGCTGTATTGGGTGGCTGACGAAGATATAAAGGCAGCGCTGGCGGCCTTTGGCAACGTCGTGGAAGTGGCGAGAGAACGATGGCGGGTCAGAGGAGTAGGCGACAAAGACTCAACATCTCGGACCGTTCTGCTGAAGTTGAAGAGCGGGATGAAAGTCGATGACTTCCGACACCAAATCCGAGTTGCCGGTGAACTGCCCTTGTCGTAGCGCCTGGACGGCCGATGCAGTGCCTACGATGCAAGGATGTCGGACACGTCCGTCGCGAGTGCAAGGTGCCGCGTTGCGCTCGATTTCGTAGCTTTGGACACTCCGAAGATCAGTGCGTGCGTACGTACGCTGCAGCTGTGGGGCCACCAGCGAACGAGGTCGTCGCGCAGATGACGATGGGTGCTGCTGAAGCCGAGGACGCCGCCAAGGGGGCTGGTGACCAGGACAGCGCCAACAATGCGGAAGTGGCATTGGAGGCTACGAAAGGTGTGTTCGTTACCCGTAGGCGTTACCCGTAGGCCGTAGGCGAGGCAGAAGGTGGGGATCCGCCCCCAACCAGCGACCCTATGCATACGAGCGGCAACGCTACCTTTAAGAGGCCGCTAGACGCTACCGACGGGAAAACAGCTGCAAAGAACCATGCCGACGGGCGACCTGCAAAGACAACTTTGACGAGAAAGCAGCTTCAAGCCCTCTCCAAATATTTATCCGGAATGGAAGGCCGGCGACAAGCCACAACAGTCCGCGGACCACACCAGACCACCGGACAATCCCGGAGGCGTCTAGCCGCTGGCTAGACGTTGTGGTGAGCACCGGGCTCCGGGCCTCTCTCACTTTCCCGTATTAGCAATGGCAACCAACCCTACGCTTAGCTTAGGCACCCTAAACGTGAGAGGTCTGACCGCCAAGCGTAAACAAAGCCAAGTGGACCGAACGATGGTGGACCAAGACCTCGATGTTCTGGCCGTGCAGGAGACAAAGGTCGAAGGGGAGAAGGAGTCCCGGGGCATGGTGCTAAGGTTCACGTCATTGTATTACGCGGTAGTGAGCCATGCTAAAGGAACGTCAGCGGGCGTTATTTTATTTATTAGGAAACTGCCTGGGGGGCTATCTACTGAAAGTTATTATTCGTGCCCTTCAGGCAGATTAGTGTATACTGACTTTACTGTTGGTGACGATTCCTGGCGTGTTTTGTGTGTATATGCGCCCAATGTTTGTGAAGAGAGCAATATCTTTTTTGAAACCTTAAAGACGCACATTTGCCTGAATAGAAAAATGATTATTATGGGGGATTTTAATTGTGTACTAACGGATCGAGATAGAACAGGCCGGAGAAGAAATGACAAAAGCTGTCATGTCCTTACCGAATTATTAGGTGAGTGCGACTTATTTAACGTGGCAGACAACCTGGTTGGAACACGCAAGGTTCAATATACGCACTTTCAGGGCAATAGTCACGCTCGCCTAGACAGGATGTACATACATTTCACTAGACGTAATACCCCTATGTCACAACTACGGCGTCGTGCTTCTTTCATTTAATGATCATTGTCTGGTCAAGACATCTGTTAGACGTAAAGGAAAACGCAACACATTTAAGTGGGAAATGTGGAAAATGAATTCCAAATTGTTAAAGGATGAGGTTTTTCTCAGCAATGTACAGAATCATTTGACGGAACTAGAAAAGAACAACGTTGCGCAAGTCACAGAAAAGTGGGAAAATTTTAAACAACGAATTAAACTAGCTGCAATCGATCACTCCTGTCAAATAAAGTATGAAGACAAAGCTAAAGAAAAAGAACTAAGGAGGGTCTTGGAAAAATTAACGGCCTTAGAGTGCAGCCAACCGGGCACACACAAAGACGATCTGCGCATCATAAAAGCGAAATTGGAGCTATGCGACGAAGAACGATATCGAGGAGCGATTATACGCGCAAGGGCAGAGGCACTGACAGCAGATGAGGTGCCAACTAAACGCGCACTCGGTCTTGAGAAGAGGCATGCACGACGTAATCACATAGATGTAATTCACGTAGATAATCGCCAACTAACCGACTGTGAGGACATAGCGAAAACGTTTTTCCAGCACTTTCAACAACTTTTTGCATCGAGCACTGTTGACGTAGATGCCTTTAGAGATACGTTTTTGGGACGCATGCCGCAACTCTGTGGCGAGACGAAGAACGGACTAGAGGCACCGATATCAGCACATGAAGTTGAAAAGGCAATTGATAATTAAAAAACAGGAAAATCGCCCGGTCCGGATGGCATTTGTGCCGCTTTTTATAATCAGTTTAAATCAGAATAGTCACCTCTGCTCGCTGACGTCTTTAAGGAAGCGTATGAAGTAAACGCATTGCCATATTCTTTCGGGGAAGCGCACACTGTGCTCATCCCTAAGACCGATGAGCCGGAGAAACTAAAACATGTAACATCGTACAAACCAATATCACTTGCCAACAATGATTATAAGGTATTCATGAAGATAATTGCTGGCAGGTTATAATCAGTAATGGAAACCATTGTAGGTAGGCACCAAACATGCGGTATCAAGGGACGTACCATTAGCACAAATATACGCATAATGAGATCAATTATGGAATGTTGTGATGCATTAAGATCGCGAGTTGCTATTCTGCAACTTGATTTGGAGAAAGCTTTTGACTGTGTTGCGCATGCCATTTTACTTGCCATTCTGAAACATACAAATGTCGGGTCCATAATTACTGACGGGGTAGCCATGGCGTACCGGAACGGCACTACTAAGCTTATAATTAACAAGTCACTGGGGGCCCCTTCAGCATTCAACGTTACGTACGTCAGGGCTGCCCAGCCAGCCCACTTCTGTTCTGTATTTATCTAGAGTCTTTATGCTTAGCACTGATTAAAAACAAATGTATTCATGGGTTTACGATGCAAGCGTCAGAAGTCAAAGTCCTAGCCTCTGCGGATGACGTATCCGTGTGTCGCAAAGACAAGGAGAGCGTTTTGCAAACCATAAACGTTGTTAAAAACTCTTGTCAGATCACTGGAAGTATAGTTAACTGGAGCAAGTGCCTAGGTATTTGGCATGGAGAGTGGCCTAAGACTCCCGCTATATTTGCCATTGTCACATGGTCAACAACGCCAGCAAAATACCTCGGTGTGCCACTTGAAGCTTATAAACAGAGCGACGAATACTGGGAGTGCGAGCTCAAAAGTGCAAAAGAAAAGGCCGAAGCGTGGAAAGCTAAACACCTTTCGGTATTCGCCAGGGCTACTGTGTGTAGCCTGTTTTTCGTAGCCAAGCTATGGTATGTTATGCAATTCATTTTCTGTAGCAGGACCAATGTGCAGAAATTGCACAGAGTTTTTGCTGTGTTTGTATGGGGTTCCGGATGGGAGAGATGCAGTCGCAACAATTTGTTCAGAAGGGTGAAAGATGGAGGATTAGGGCTGGCCCACTTGTTTGTGAGGCAGTTAGTTGGACGATTCCTTCTCTTCAGAAACAGTGATCCATTTCTTTAAATAGTCTGCAAGGTTAGACTAGCGCATTTGTTACCCGAGTTTATTGTATGCTCTCAAAGAATATCGGGGGCAGTGTGTGGTTTCTATGAGGAAATTGTGCTGAGTGTTCGTTTCCCTGCTGTACGGTTTTCCAAAGAATACTTATTTACCGTCACAAAAAAAAGGCTGCGCAATGATCTATTGGACAGCCTTTTTCCCCCACCTCTGTACCGAACTATATACAGTCGAGGACCAGGCCAGAAATTCTTGAAACGCGTTGAAAAAATGCAGGTACCGCCTGGTATGAAAACTTTCTTTTTCAAACTACACACGGGTACTCTCTGTTACAACGTTTTTAAAAGAAAGGGGCTTTTACATGCCATGGGGCTCACATTGCTTCATATGCAAACAACCAGAGACAATAGAGCATGTTTTTTTACACTGCTGGGCGGAAGTTTTCTTCTGGGATGCTCTACAGCGAACAATAAAGATAGAATTTCCTCTTGACCCACAGGGCATCATATATCTACCGATATATGGCGAGGACGGTGCACCTTTCGATCAGATAATGTTAACTGGCCTCTACTGTATATGGCGAGTCCGCATGGCAGGCTTCTACTGCGATCCCGATGCAAGACCAGCCCGTGTTTTCTTTCGAGAACAAATAACACGTTTTCTTGGTGTGCTTGCTACACAAGAGTGTCCTCCGCCTTGGATGGCCAGGATAGAACCCCTGGTTAATCTTAAAGAATTTTAAATGACGCCAGCCTAAATAAGAAAGGCGGCTTTTACTTATTAGTTGTAACGGATGAAATTTTCGTCTGTTTGTGTATATATGTTCATTATGTTCGCATTATTATGTGCTGATGATTACCGGCAATAAAGAAAAAAAAAGTCCGCGCGGCCTAATAGATAAGGCGTCTGATTTCTGATCAGAAGATTGCAGGTTCGAGTCCTGTCGCAGACGTTCTTTCAATATTTTTATTTACACTTTGAAGAATACATATTAAACTGTTGTGCACCGCCGAGGCACACTTGTCCGCGTGGACTAATTCCACTTCCGGCCTTCACAGCGTACGGACGTGCCATCATGTGCTCCCTTGTAGGGGCGGTTTCAGCGGCCCGTGTGGGCCGTGGTATCAGGTGTACTGAAAAGCCGGCTGAAGATTACCAGGCTGTTCTGCCTCATCTGCCCACAGGTGCTTCTGTTTTAAACACTGTTTTTTGCATGCCGATGTGAAAGCCAGGCCGTATCGAGTGGAGCATGTCCGAGATAGCCTTGCACTTCTTTCGTTGCTGCCGGGAGTGGTTGCCCTCGGGGCATACCAAATGAAACACCTGTGGGCAGTGACGTTTAAGGACGAGGAAGGCAAGAGGAAGATATTAGGAGCTGAAGCGTTCAACGTTAAAGACCGCCGCTGCATGGTCATCGACCCGCGCGACCGAGGTGTCCGACTGAAGCTACACTGGCTGCTTCATGGCGTACTGGACGAAGACGTGCGAGTGGCTTTGGCGCCGTTTGGAAAAGTGACACAAATCAGCAGAGACAAGTGGTAGGTCAAGGGCTGCATCGAGAAAGGATCAACCACCCGCTCGGTGACGCTGAAATTAAATCTGGGATTCACTGTGGATGACCTGCCACACCAACTGCTTGTTGCTGAGGATATGGCGCTCGTCTTCGTTCCTGGCAGAGCGCCGATCTGCCTCCGATGCCGTGGCATCGGACACATCCGGCGAGAGTGCCGCGTCCCACGATGCGGGGTCTGTCGTCGCTTCGGCCACGATGATTCCGAATGTGTGCGCGCTTATGCTAGCGTTACAGGCCCACTCCAAAGGGATGTAGTATCCGAACACCGGATGGACGCCGCAGATGCCGAAGAAGCTAGCAGGGAGGACAACGACGTGGCGAAGACTCCTGCAAAGCCCCTTGAACCCTCCCCAGGAGCTGTCCAGGAAGCGAACCTAGGGGATGAGCCCTTGGCTGCAGCCCCGGAAACGAAGCCAGAGACTGCAACATGTGACGCTGGCGTGAAGGCAGCAAGCGCGTCATCGTCACTGCCACAAGAAGTTGGCCAGGAAGCAATGGAGGTCGAGATGCTCATGGCCGGAAGCATCGCCGCAAAGCGTGCTCACGAAGACACTGGCAATACAGGAATAACTACTGCGTCAGGCACCGGCGAACCTCCACCGAAGGCATCGACTACGCGGCGGTCTTTGCTTAAACCGAAGCCCAACGTGCCGCCTGGCACTAGGGTGGCCCCTAAAACGTCTTCGCCCTAGCGGAGGACCCGTTCCAGCGGCCTTCGACGATGACCACAAAAACCCCACAGTTTCGATGTGAGTAGGACGCTTGGCCAAGCAACCCCATGAGATGGCGGCTAACTTTAAATCTAGCCTACGCGTTGCGACATTGAATGTGCGAGGAATGTGTTCGCGCAGGCGGCAATGCCAAATTAGTTGCATGCTTTTAGAGAATGACGTTGACCTTCTGGCTGTACAAGAAACAAAAATTGAGAGTGAGGAGCAAACAGAACAAATGGTTCAAGTTTTTCGCTCTCGATACAGTGTATGTGTGTGCCATGCTGTTGGACGGTCAGGAGGCTGCGTCATTTTTATTCGCAATAGCATATCAGTTGTTGAAAAAGTGTCCACCTGCGAAAGTGGGAGACTTGTCGCATGTGATTTTAATTTTGCTGGACTACTGTGGCGCGCTGTGTGCATCTACGCACCGAACAAAAATCATGAACATGAAATTTTTTAAAGTATGCTGAAGGGTTTTTGAAAACAGAACGACATGTTGTGTTTCTTGGGGACTTCAATTAAGGGGGGGGGGGGGGGGCGTCTGTGCAGCTGAAGATAAAACGACGAGCCTCAAAGTACGCGATAGAAGCGCTGAGCTGTTGAACGTGATAGTAATTGAGAGAGAGCTTGAGGACACTGGTTATGCAATGACGCGAGATGGCCAAGCACGGTATACGCACTTTCAAGGTGATTCCCATGCGAGGCTTGATAGAATATACATACCGGCGAAGTTTGTACCACTGTGTTCCTCTTATGAAACACAATATCTCAGTTTTAGCGATCATAGTTTGGTCTCGATTACGATTGGCGAAAAACGAAAGTGTCAAGTTTAATTGGTTCCTGTGAAAGTTCAATGAAAAACTGCTGCAAGATGAAGTGTTTGTAACGAGAGCCAAGGAGTATCTTTCAGATGCCCTGCATACGGAAACCAACAGTTTCATATCAGTGTGGGAGCAGTTTAAGTGCGACATTAAAATTGCCTGCCATTGATAGCGCATGTGTATTGCGTCACAAGGAAAGGCAACAAGAGAAACAGTTACACAGTGAGCTGGTGTACATGTTAGGGGTAGAACGGTAGAACATGAAGTGCCTGGAGCGTTTAAAAAAGAAATACGAGAGGTGAAAGCAAAACTCGAGTTGATCGACGAAGACAAGTACCGCGGCGCAATGATAAGGGCGCGCACTGAAAAGTTGTGGCTGGGCGAAACGCCCACTAAGCGTGTGCTTAGTGAAGAAAAGAAACATGCTGCAGATAAGGAGATAAATGAAATTCGGTATCGCAACCAAATTACACGACAAAGTGAAGAGATAAAACTTGCTTTTGTTGAATTTTATACCGAACTTCTTGAAGGAAGGATTTATGACCCCGAGTACTTCAAAACACACTTTCTGGCCCTTATGCCAAGGTTAGAGGACACAGTTAGAGAATCAATGGAATCTGAAATTACCGTGGCCGAAATTGAAGCGGCAATCGATGACTTAGGCAATGGGAAGTCACCTGGGCCAGATGGACTGGGTGCAGCCATATACAATTTTTTTAAAGCAGAAATAGCAGTGGCTATATACCGAGTGATCGCTGAATGCTATGAAAAAAAGCAAGCGCCTCTCTCGTTCAGGACAGCGCACGTAGTAATGACCCCCAAAACTGACGATCCTGCAAAATTACTTTCAGCTGAGTCCTACCGTCCCATTAGTTTGACCAATACAGATTTTAAAATATACATGAAGGTGTTAGCTAGAAGGCTCCAAAACGTTATTATGTCCATTGTTGGCCCGCATCAAACCTGTGGCATTAAAGGTAGAACAATTTTTACAAACATACACATAGCAAGAAGTATTCTGGAATGCTGTGACGCAGTGCATGATCGCGAAGCTATGATTCAGCTAGACTTACATAAAGCGTTCGACAAAGTGGTAGATAAAGTTCAGTTTTTATTGCTGGAACACGTAAATGTTGGATCTGTAATTAGTGAAGGTGTTAAAATGGTGTATCACGATTGCACAGCCAAATTAGTGATGAACAAAGAATTAAGTATGTCAATTCCTCTATGGTCGAGCGTGAAACAAGGATGTGCGTTGTCCCCTCTGCTTTTTCAATATACTTGGAGCCTTTTTGTTTGCGTTTGTTTGCAACACCATGTATTCGAGGCTACGCGTTTTTGAGCAGTGAAATTATGGTCTTAGCCTACGTGGACGACATAGTCGTGTTTTGCACTGATGCAAGTAGCGTGCAGGGAGTTGTCAGTGTTGCTAAGGCGTTCTGCACAGCAATTGGTAGCGCGATCAGTTGGCCGAAATGCCTTGGATTTTGGCATGGCAACTGGCAGAGCACACCCGTGGTGTACTGTAATATAAATTGGACTGTCTCCCCCGGAAAGTACCTCGGTGTCCCGCTAAACAACTACCGCAATGCTGAGGAATATTGGTCTGAGGAAAATAAGCGCGTCAAAAGTGCTACCGAGAAATGGGGTGGCCATAACTTTTAAATGTTTGCAAGAGCTTCCGTTTGTAATATTTTTTTAATTGCAAAAGTGTTCTACGTGTTGCAAGTGAAGACCATGGCAAGAACTTCGGTTCAGAAAATACACAGAGTGTTTGCGACCTTTATTTGGGGATCGCAATGGGAACGCACAAGCCGATGCAATCTGTTTCATAAGGTGAAAAATGGTGTGCGAGGGCTCTCACACCTATTTTTCAAGCAGCTGGTGAGCAGATTTTTCTTTGTGCGGGACCAAACTGATGTGTTTTTGAGAACTGTGATCCAAGCTCGATTGCAGGATTATCTATCTGACTTTGTCGTATCATCTGTTTCTTTGGGACCTGGACCGCTCAGTCCTTATTTGCGTGAAGTGGTTACTTATGTACGCCTGCTCAAGGCAAGGTTATCATATGAATATTTGTGTGATGTCACGAAAAAGCGTTTGTATACTGATATTCTTGATGTATTTTTACCATTACCGGTTTACCACGCTGCCTAACGGCTAGGTCCTGAGCGCGATTTGCTAAAGCGTGTTAAAAAAAATGCCAGCGAGACCCTCTGTTAAAACGTTCTTTCTTCAAATACATACCGACGCTCTCCCTGTAAAGCCATGGTTACAAAGTAAAGGTCTTTTTGTACCTTCGTCGGTAAACTGCTTAATCTATAATAAGCCGGAAACAATAGAGCATATTTTCCTTGACTGCCATGACGCCGTATTTCTGTGGGACGTCCTACAAAGAACAATTAAAAAAGAGTTGCCGATAAGCCCTTTTGGAATCCCGTTTCTTCCACGTGCAGAAACAGGGGAAGTGCCGAGTGATATGCTAATGCTGCTTTGCATGCATAGCGTATGGAAGACGAGGAGGGATATCAGGCATGGTCATACACAGGCTCACTCAGCAAGACACTATTTTGTTGAGAGTATTATATACACACGCGACTTGTTAAGAGCACTATGTGAACCCCCGGAATGGCTACCGTTACTAGACCAATTGGCTTCTGTGAAGCCCTTCTAAACTCCTTACGCTGGCCGAGCTGTGGCTGGTGTTTTTAGCATATGTACATGTCGCGTATTTGATCTTATTGTTTTCATTTGTGAAAAGGCAATAAAGAGAAAAAAAATGTCCGCGTGGACTAACGGATAAGGCGTCTGATTTCGGATCAGAAGATTGCAGGTTCGAGTCCTGTCGCAGACGTTCTTTGAATATTTTTATTTACACTTTGAAGAATACATATTAAACTGTTGTGCACCGCCGAGGCACACTTGTCCACGTGGCCTGAAAAGAAAAAGAAAAGGAAAGAGAAGGCCAGAGAAAAGGGTTTTAAATCATTATTGGAAAAATTGGCGAAGCTCGAATGCATGCAACCGGGCGCCCATCAAGAAGATATGCGCGCTGTTAAGAAGAAGCTCGAGGCGTTCGACGAAGAGCGCTTCCGAGGTGCGCTCGTGCGCGCGAGGGCAGAAAGGCTATCATGCGGGGAAACGCCACCGAACAGAGCGATGGGACTAGAAAATAAGCACTCGAGACGTAAGCAGATTGAGGCTACCGAATATGAAGGGGCAGTATTAACGGAGAATAATAATATAGGGCGTGCTTTCTTTGAGCATTACATAAAACTTTTTGCCTACAGGCCTGTCAACATGCACGATTTTAATCATTTATTTTTGCAACGAATGCCTCAGCAGTCGAGCGAAGTTAATGATACCTTAGAACGATCACTAATAGAAAATGAAGCGATGAAGGCCATCGAAGACCTGAAACCAGGCAAGTCGTCAGGACCTGACGGTCTTTGTGCCGCTTGGTACAAATCGTTTAAAGGCCACCTAGCTCCTATCTTAACAGCCGTTTTCAATGAAGCATACGAACTGAAAATACTTCCACCATCCTTTGGCCAGTCCCACGCAGTATTAATACCGAAAACAGAAGAGACCGAAAACGTCAAGCAACTTTCCTCCTACAGACCCATAGCGCTTACTAAATGCAACTACAAAATATTGTAGGTGCTGGCACGACGGGTCCAGTCAGTTATTCAGGAAGTAGTCGGCCCACACCAGACGTGGGGTATTCGTGGAAGAACAATTTCACTAACATCCATAAGATGAAGTGTGTGCTGGAGTGTTGTGACGCCATGCGCGATGCAGTAGCGATCCTCCAGCTAGACTTGGAGAAAGCATTTGATTGTGTTTCTCACGAGATATTGCTTACCATTCTTGAACACGTTAATTTCGGCCACATAATCACTGAGGGGGTGAACATGGCGTACCGGAGCTGCTATACAAGACATAATTAATCAGACGTTGAGGGACGAATTAACGAATCAGACGAATTAGCGTGAAGCGCTCCGTTCGCCAGGGTTGTACACTCAGTCCACACTTGTTTTGTGTCTACATAGAAACGCTATGTCAGGCCATCATCGAAAATGAATATATTAAGGGGTTTTTTCTTCAATCAGCAGAGGTGAAGCTATTGGCATATGCTGACGATGTGGCTGTGTGCTGTAAAGATAAGCAGAGTGTATTGAATACCGTTGGTATCGTCAGAAAGTTTCGTAATGACACTAACAGCTTCGTTAACTGGCAGAAATGTTTGGGGTTTTGGCATGGAAGATGGGCGTCCTCACCAGACCACTTTTCGAACGTAACCTGGGTCACGACGCCAGTTAAGTACCTTGGCGCACCCCTTGATGCCTACTAGGACAGTAGCGAGTACTGGAAGGAGGGGACAAAAGAACGAAAAGGAAAAGCCGACCGATGGAACGCCTGTCACTTGTCAATATACGCGAGAGCTACAGCGTGCAACATGTTTCTCGTGACAAAAATCTGGTACGTAATGCAGGTCCTACAGTGCTCCCGGATTAATGTGCAAAAACTGCACCGCGTGTTCGCTGTTTTCGTAGGCGCATCGAGCTGGGAGCGATGTAGCCGAGATAATCTCTTCCGGCGCGTGAAGGATGGTGGTCTGGGGCTGGCGCACCTCTTCTTGCGTCAACTGGTGAACAGGTTGTTCTTTTTTCGAGACACAAATGACCCATTTCTGCGTACCGTGATTCAAATGAGGCTGTCAAGAGCACTTCCCGAATTTCTTGTAGGCACCGAAATAATGCCGGGATCTATCCGCGGTTTCTTTCGGGAAATAGTTGATAGTGTTTCTTTTTTGCGTGTTCGTTTCTCAAGTGAATATTTGTGGAGTGCAAAACGAAAAAAGTTATACCGTGATTTGCGTGATAGTGTTTTGCTTGTGCCCATGTACAGAGCCGTCTACAGTGGAGGCCCAGGCCTAGACGTATTGAAAAGGGTGAAGATGATGCCAGTCCAACCAGCCACGAAATCTTTTTACTTTAAATTACATACCGGTACCTTACCTGTTAAAATCTTCCTGGAACAACGTGGGTTCCACATGACATGGGGAACCCACTGCCTCATTTGTAAAAAACCGGAAAGCATGGATCATGTCTTCATCCACTGTTGGGAGGGGGTTTTCTTCTAAGACGTGTTGCAAAGGACCTTGAAAAAGGAGTTACTGATAGATCCACACGGAATCAGGTTTCTGGCAGTAAATGATGACGAAGGATTCCCGTACGACCTTATCATGCTTACGGGCCTCCACTGTTTATACCGCGCCAGAATGGCGGGCTACCATTGTGACCCGGATGCCCGACCGGCGCGTGTATACTTCCGAGAATGTATGCAGCGATCTGTAGAAGTACAGAAGTTGCAACAGCCTGTTCCTGAGTGGCTGCCGAGGGTTGAACCCCTGACAGCGCTCAAGAAATTTTAATACGACAATGTCATGCCACAGTAGCGGACGGCAACGAATGTGCACATTATTGTTCTTTTTCGGTCTTTGTATTCATTATTTCTTTTTTTCGTTTTCTTTTTCTACGTTTTTGTGTATATCATTCAAATCAAATCAAATCAAGTTTATTCATTACAAACAAAGAAACGGTTACATTTTCGTTTTACAGACGAGGGTCCCAAAGTCGAAGACTGTAACCGGGACCCTCAGTGGGTAATCATAAGAAAAAAATTGCATAGGTGGCAGGACAGAATTAAAATTTATAGAATGTACACTAACAGAAACGAAGAGCTCTAGTGCAACAACAGAAAAGTGATTATGAATACAATGTACAGTTCTACTAACAAAAAATAATAATATCGGCGTACAACAGAACCTTTAAATTATGTAAAGAAGGAATGTGTGTTGTGGTGACGTGTCGAGGACTGGCAATGAAGAAAAAAAATTGTCCACGTGGCCTAATGGATAAGGCGTCTGATTTCGGATCAGAGGATTGCAGGTTCGAGTCCTGTCGCAGACGTTCTTTGAATATTTTATTTACAGTTTGAAGAATACATATTAAGCTTTTGTGCAGCGCCGAGGCACACTTGACCGCGTGGCCTGATTCCACATCCGGCCACCGAGCGTGACGGGCGTGTAAATCATGGGCTCCGTAGGAGCGGCTTCAGCGGCCCAGACAGGCCGCGATAACAGGATTTCTGCCTCGGACGACGACAATCAAGTTGTTTTGCCTAGTCCACCAACAGGGCGTTCTGTTTTGAATAAGGTTTTTCTACACTGTGATATCAGGGCCCGCCCATACCGGGTGGAATATCTTGGAGATGTGCTCGCTCAGTTATCGCTCCTGCCGGAAGTGGCTGCTCTCGGGGCCTACCGTATGAGCCATGTGTGGGCCGTGGCCTTCAAGGACAGCGACACGATGAAAAAGATCGTCAGCGATGGAGAGCTGCAGGTCAAAAAGGGCCGGTGTCTCGTCATCAACCGCGCCAACCAGGACGTACGCCTGAAAGTGCATTGGCTGCTGCCCAGCGTTCCTGACGAAGACGTACGTTTTGCATTCGCGCCGTTTGGAAAGGTCACCGACGTCGTCCGCGAGCGCTGGCGGGTTCACGGCGTGGCTGGTAAGAACTCAACAACAAGGCTGGTTACGCTGAAGTTGAAGCCGGGCGTAAAGCTCGACGACCTTCCGCATCAGGTGAGCGTCGCAGGTGAACTGGCTCTCGTGGTTGTGCAGGGCAGGGCTCCTCTCTGCCTACGCTGCCGCGCCACGGGCCACTTTCGTCGCGAGTGCCGTATTCCACGGTGTGGTGCCTGCCGACGCTTCGCTCATGAGGACAGCCAGTGCGAGTGCACGTACGATAGCGTGACCGGACCCGTGGGCAACGAGGACAACTCCGCCCTACTCATGGACGAGGCGGACATGGAAGACACGTCGTCCGCGGCGGGTGAAGCAGCTGACGTCGTGGCAAAGCCGGCGGTGCGGCTTGAACAAGAGGAGAAACAAGTCGCTCAGGCTGTTGTCACAGGACACCAACAAGCGACTGCAGAGGGCACCGCGGCCATGCCGAATGCTGAAGAGAAAACCCCACCTGAGACGGAGGTGACCTCCTGCCTCGTTGAACCTGAAGGCATGGACACCCTTACCGGCCCAACTACCCAACCGACGGGGAAACGGCCCCACAACCAGACCGTTAGCCGGACGGAGAAACAGGACGGCAGCGGCGGAGACGAGCCACAGCCCAAAGCGCCAGGTATAAGGAGGTCGACCTTGAAGCTGCGGCCATACATTACGGTCGATCCACGGCAGGCGGGTGAACCGCCTCCGTAATTCCGTGCTGTCTAGTTCGAGTGGGGTTGGGGGGTTGGTGAGTGCAATGGCCGTCAGCCTGAGCGCTCGTTTTCAGAACCTTGCCAGGAAGGGGGGCCCAAGTTGCACTTGAGTGCCCTTTCCGGAAGGTCGAGCTGCGTCTCCTTTAGAGGCATTCGACATGGTTATCGGCGCTCCTTTGTGAACGCTCATACGTGTGTAACTGTGATGGGCAGCACTCTACCGTGTAGCCATGGCGGTTAATGTCGAAAGAAGGCTACGTGTAACTACGTTAAATGTCCGAAGGCTCAGTGCAAGAAGACGGCAATGTCAGCTAAGTCGTCTCCTCTTGGATAATGACTTACATATAGTAGGAATCCAAGAAACGAAAATTGAGAGCCAAGAGCTAACCGACAGAATGGTGTCCAATTTTAGAGCTCACTTTGACGTGAGCGTTTGTCACGCAGTTCGTGGATCAGGCGGCTGCGCTATATTCCTAAGAAATATTTTTGGCATTTGTGTGCAGTCAGTGTTTTCGTGTGAAACTGGGCGCCTCTTAGTGGCTGATTTTTCTTTTGTGGATGTGGAGTACAGTGCTATTTGTATCTACGCGCCGAATATTGAAACGGACCGTCGATCCTTCTTTGAGCGTCTTGAAGCGTACGTAAACTGTGCCAAGGTCGTAATACTGCTGGGTGATTTTAACTGTGTTTGCTATGCAGAAGACCGAGCAAAACGTTCACGCGTTCGTGATAAGAGTGCCGAATTTCTAAACGCAGTGGTGCATGATTATGACCTGGAAGATGTGGGTACTGTTTTTGCCAGCGGTACTCGCCCGCGATTTACCCACTTCCAGCGTGATAGGCACGCTCGATTAGATAGATTATACGTGTCAGCCGAACTAGTGCCCTTATGTTGTGAATATGATGTGCAAGCTGTAGCATACAGTGATCACTGCTTGGTAACTGCCACGTTCGGGAATATACAGAGCAAGCGGCCCTTTAACTAGGATATTTGGAAAATGAATCCACAGTTGTTGAATGACGATCCTTTTGTCGATGCGGTAGCGAAGGAACTAGAAAACCTGACTTCAGACAAGCCATTAGGCTTTGCCATTCAATGGGAAGAATTTAAAGAGAAAGTAAAAACAATGGCTATTGAAAGAAGCAGTGTCATTCGACACAACCTGAAACAAGCAGAAACAAACTTCGCCAGCAACTGCAATTTTTTATTAGCATGGAAAGTGTCGAGCCTGGTGTGTATGTTAACGAATTAAAGGAAGTGAGAACTGAACTGGAAAGGATGGATACTGAAAAATACAAAGCAGCACTAGTGAGATCAAGATCGGAGAAGTTGTGGGCGGGAGAAACTCCAAGAAAACGAGCTTTATCAGATGAGAAAAAGTACGCTTGTCGGAAAGAAATCCGCCAGCTAGGTAAAGGCAATCAAAGTACATCCGACAAAAATGACATCAAGCAAGGGATCGTCGACCCCTTTAAAGCAATTTTAGCTGATCCGCGGAATCCTAAATGTAGCTACCAGAATGAATTTCTCTCGCTGATGCCAAAGCTCGATGAAGAAATCGGGACACGGCTGGAACTGCCAATTAGCCTGAGTAAGATAGAGTGCACAATAGACGACTTATCCATCGGTAAAGCACCTGGGCCAGATGGCTTGGGGGCCACTTTCTATAAAAGCTTCAAGTCTGCATTGGCCCGTGTTCTGCACGAAGGTATCAGCGAAGCGTATGAGCGAAAAAGATTGCCCTTGTCATTCACAACCTCGCATACCGTGCTAATTCCGAAGAGTGATGACGAGGAAAAACTTTTGTTGCCAGGGTCATAACGCCCGATAACTCTAGCGAATGTCGACTATACAATATTCATGAAAGGTTTGGCCAAACGACTGCAAAGTGTAAATAAAACATTGGTAGGGCCGCACCAGACTTGTGGAATTAAAGGCCGCAGCATTGCAACGAATGTATACACGGCTCGAAGTGTGCTTGAGTGCTGCGATGTGATTGGCGATCACGTGGCGATGATGCAGATCGATTCGGCAAAGGCTTTCAACCTCGTCTCGCACAAGGCTTTGTTCTGCATACTGGAACATGCGAACGTTATCAAAGTCATAACGGAAGGCGTCATGATGGCGTACAGAGAATGCTTAACGCGCATCATTGTTAATGGGAACTCACCGATAGCTTTCCCGTGCTCTCGTCGGTGCGGCAAAGCTGCCCGCTATCGCGCCTTCTATTTGCTGCTTATCTCGAACCGCTCTGTTTGGCGATCAGAAATAACGAGCGCATAGCAGGCTATCGGCTGCAGGCAGAACACGTTAAAATATTGGCATATGCCGACGATATCGCGATTTTCTGCACAACCAAAGCGAGCATTAAGGAGGCAACGACTGTCGTTGAAAAGTTTTGTGATTCAACTGCAGCCCAGATAAACTGGGATAAGAGTTACGGCTTCTGGCGTGGTAGTTTGGAAGACACGCCGGAGACCTTTTATCGACTGAAGTGGTCGACGTTACCAACGCAATACTTGGGTGTGCCTCTCGGAAATTACCGTGAACCTGAATCGTACCGGCTAGATCAAGTGTCGAAAGCAAAGGAAAAGGCTGCCGGGTGGAGAGGAAAACAATTGTCAATGTTTTCTAGAGCCACTGTTTGTAACCTTTTTTAGTTTCTAAGATATGGTACGTTATGAATGTGTTGTGTGCTGCGCGGGTAAGCGTAGAAAAAGTTCACCGTGTTTTCGCTATTTTCATTTGGGCCTCCACTTGGGAGAGGATGAGTCGAACGAACTTGTTCTTGCCGGTCAAGATAGGTGGGCTTAGTTCAGCTCATTTGTTTCTGCGGCAAGTCGTGTCACGCTTTTTGTTTTTACGGGATCAAAACAATCCTTTTCTCTGAACAGTGATACAGGTATGGCTGTGTAGACAACTTCCAGGATTCATTGTTTCGACTGTTTACAATATGCCAGGAGCAGTGACTGGTTACCTACGTTAAGTGGTATGTTCATATAAGATGTTGAAAGTACGTTTTTCACAGCAATACCTGTCCACCGTTACCAAGAAAGAACTATACAGAGATCTCGTGGACACGATGTTCCCTCCACCTCTGTACCGTTTTCCGCAACGTGGAGGCCCAGGACAAGACGTTCTAAAGAGACTGAAAAAAATGCCAATACGGCCGGCAGCTAAATCTTTTTTCTTGAAATTGCACACAAACACACTTCCCGTTGAGACCTGGCTTCATGAGAAGGGTATTTTCATCCCCTGGAGCGCCGACAGCTTATTATATAAAAAACCGGAAACAATAGAACATGCATTCTTTGATTGCTGGGACACCATCTTTCACTGGGATGTTCTGCAGAGAACATTGAAAAAACAGTTAACCCTGGACACATATGGAATACGCTTCTTACCGGTTGATAACGCCGTGGATGTACCGTATGACCTTATTATGATCCTGAGCCTCCACGCTATGTGGAAAACTAGATTGCAATTTCAAAACCCAGACATTGTTGTTCGACCGGCTAGGGAAAACTTCATAGAGAGTGTTGTGTGTGTGAGAGATGCTTTCAAAGCGCTGCCTGATCCACCACAATGGATATCCTTATTTGATGAATTACCGTTGTTAAAAAGATTTTAGTACCGTGTTGGCCAAAGTGTGGTCCACACGTTTTATCTTTGTAAACCTTGATTGAGTATGTCGAAGTCGGCAATAAAGAAAACGAAAGTGGCTTAATGGATAAGGCGTCAGACTTCGGATCATAAGATTGCAGGTTCGAGTACTGTCGCGGACGTTGTTTGAATATTTTTATTTACACCTTGAAGAATACATATTAAACTGGTGTGCACCGCCGAGGCACACTTGTCCGCGTGGCCTAATAGATAAGGCGTCTGATTTCGGATGAGAAGATTGCAGGTTCGAGTCCTGTCGCAAGACGATCTTTGAATATTTTTATTTACACTTTGAAGAATGCATATTAAACTTTTGTGCGCGGCCTAGGCACACTTGTCCGCGTGGCCTCATGGATAAGGCGTCTGATTTCGGATGAGAAGATTGCAGGTTCGAGTCCTGTCGCAGACGTTTTTGAATATGTTTATTTACACCTTGAAGAGTACATATTAAACTTTTGTGCACCGCCGAGGCGCACTTGTCCGCGTGTCCTAATGGATAAGGCGTCTGGTTTCGGATCAGGAGATTGCAGGTTCAAGTCCTGTCGCAGACGTTCCTTGAATATTTTTATTTACACCTTGAAGAGTACATAAACTGTTGTGCACCGCCGAGGCACACTTGTCCGCGTGGCCTAGAATTCCACTTCCGGCCACCGCACTGAACGGTCGCGGAATGTCTTGCTCCCCAGGAGCGGGGACAGCGGCCCTTGGCCGTGGTTGCCGGTCTACGGAAAAGCCTTCTCCGGACTAGCAGATGGTTCTACCACAACTTCCTTCAGGTGCTAGTGTTTTGAACCCTATTTTTATCCACGGCAAAGTTAAAGCATGACCTTACCGTGTTGAGCACTTCAGAGACGCGCATTCAAGACTGATGCTGCTGCCGGAAGTGGTGGCCCTCGGGGCTTATCAGATGAATCATGTGTGGGCCGTAACTTTTTCGAACGAGGCGGCAAAAAGGAAGATACTTGCCACTGAAGCATTTCTTGTTAAAGAACATCGATGCGTGGTCATTGACCAGTATAATCAGGGTGCCAGGCTCAAGCTCTTCTGGCTGCTGCACGGTGTTCCTGATGAAGATGTACGAACAGCGTTGGCACCGTTCGGGAGAGTGACCGAAGTGACGAGGGAGAAGTGGAAAGTACAACGCTGCAACGACAAAGGAACCACGACACGATGTGTGGTCCTTAAAATCAAGCCCGGAATGACAGCGGACGACCTACCACATCAGCTTCGGGTCGCGGAAGACCTGGCTCTCGTCATTGTCCCGGGCAGAGCACCCCTCTGCCTCAGGTGCCGTGGCACCGGACACATTAGACGAGAATGCCGGGTTCCACGCTGTGGGCTGTGTCGTCGCTTCGGCCACGACGAGACCCAGTGCGTGAGAACGTACGCCAACGTTGCTGGTCTAGGCAGGAGCGAAGACACATCGGAGCTCCTTATGGATCAAGAGGATGCCGAGGAGGCCGCTAAGAAAG